>NW_011889173.1:453047-461090 GCF_000151845.1 Pteropus vampyrus
GAGGCCAGCAAAGGCCAGCGGAGCCCTGAAGGCTTAGGACCAGGTGGATGGCAGCGAGGCAGGGGATGGGACTTGCAAAAGGGATCAAATCGTCTATTACTCTTCCTTCTGACTCGAGGCTTCTGCATAGTCCCCAAGGAAACACTGCCGCCTAATGTCGAAACACCCCTCCGTGCCCGGAGAATTGGAAAACAAAGGCATCGGTCAAAAGTGTCCCAAGCAGCAGCGAAAATCTAAGATTGTCAAGACAACTGAAGTTAGACCAGGCAGTTGTAGTCTGTGTGACCTGGAAAAGGATGACATTCAACCAGGGACAGGTGAACCCAAGTGCTTTCGGAAACCGTGGCACCCACCTGTCTGCTGTGTAGCCGATACCCACAGACCCGATAAAAAATCCTAGGTTCACAGCTGACTGAAACAGATCCAGCATCCAGGAGTTGGCACACACTAGGTTAAACTGCCGAGCGGCAGAGTCAGGAGAGAGAAAACAAAAGCCCGTTAGATACACCTTGGCCCCAGGAACTCATTACGTATCCCTTGAGGCTGAAAGGCAATAAACCCACCGTTTTCTCACCATTACATTACTTTTCCTCCATCCAACGGAAAGATCTGTCCCACAATCTATTTAGCATTCCATCCGGAGGTATGTCATTAGGCTAAACTACTGTTGGCTGAATCAACTGAAATTGGGTAATTACTCCATGTAAGTATGACACCATTTCCTTTCTAATTTTAAATCACAGAGGCAAATCGGTGTGTGAACAGGATGCAGGTCATCCTGCCTGGGGAAGTGGGCTATTCCTAGTCTCTCTGCTCTCTTTAATAGCTGGGGATTAGGAGCGTCTTGCTAGGGCTGTACGTTTGCTGTCATTTGGAATAAGAGGCAGCGTCCAAGAAGGAACAGGTGCTGGCCTGGAGATCTGGCGATCTGGTTTCTAGGGCTGACTGCTAGCTCTCTCCGTGTCCTTGAGCAAAAGTTTTCTCTGCTCTGGGCCTCAGTTTCCTTACCTCTATATGAAGGATGAGATTAGCCATGCTGTTAGCCTCTTAAAGTTGCGTGGTGTTAAATCTGTGATCTCCCACATTTCGTGTAACTGTTAGACCAGAGGTCCCTAACCTTTGTGGCGCCAGGGACCAGTGCTCTTATGAGAATCTAATGCTTGATGATCTGAGGCGGAGCTGAGGTGGTGATGCCAGCGCTGGGGAGCGGCTGCAAATACAGATGAAGCTTCGCTCACTCGCCTGCTGCTCACCTCCTGCTGTGTGGCCCGGTTCCTGACAGGCCACAGACTGGTACCAGTCCTTGGCCTGGTGGTTGGGGACCCTTATATCAGACCACTTTAGATCGTTAAAAAAGAATCCAAGTGTTTCTCTACCTAAATGTCTGTTTATACAGCATATCTTCACGTTTTCCAAGCAGTCTTTCTTTTTAAATTAAGCTAGACAACTAGCTTCCTCCGTATTTTCAGAGTAATTGCGTCCCCCCATTTTGCTTTACCTATAATAAAAGCAAGTCTCTATTTTTTCTTTATATTTAGTGAAATGAACCTTCACAATTAGATGTTAATGTTGACTGTAGTTTTTAATAATATAATAGTACCCTAGCATAAGCTCCAACCCGAAATGGTTTTATATAAACACCTTGAGCGAATTAAATAGAGAAAAATAGTCATTAACACAAAAGCATGTCGTGTCACCGTTCAGTAAATTTCACAGCTTTCGGGCATGTCGGAGGAACGATGGGGGAGGAAGGGCTTCCCGAACAAGAAGAGTCTTGAAAATTTTCCCTTTCCTGGCATTATTTCCAGGAATTCTCACATGCTTTAGCTTGTTTTTTACTGCTGAGAGTTGCATAAATAAGAGTGGATGTCTGAATTTGATCAAGTTTTAACTAATTCGCTCACACTTCAGACATGTTTTCGTCAGAAACTAGGATTTTACAAGATACTTGAGTCGAAGAGCACGTGTGGGCCTTACTGGCTTCTTCCTTGAGAAAAGCTGCGCTATTTGCTGCTCTGTCCTTTTTAAGTCCTGCCTCACTCACCTCGGTCACGATGGAGGAGCCGGGCGTGTCGTACACCCAGCCGTGCTGACAGGGGCCCACCGGCAGCTGGCTCCTGTTGGCGGCCAGGCCGGCCAGCGGGTCCACGCAGCTCAGGCCGCTCTGGTTCCAGTCCACCTCGTAGCGGCGGCACTGGCGGGGGAAGGCCTCGCCCGCCGGCCCCGGGCCCGGCACGGTCAAGTTCAGCTCCTCCACCGGGCTCCAGCCGCATCGCTGGCTCAGCTCGGCCACGCCCGGGCTCAGGCAGCGGTGGTCCGGGGTGAAGGCCAGGAACACGATGCCCACGTAGACGGGGGCGAACAACGCCGAGAGCGGAAATAAGAGGAAAAACATTTGTTTCTGGAAAAAGTGAAATTCCCCTACGTGCTCTAGAATGTCCTCCACCGTCGGCATGATTACGGGAGGCAGGAGAGGACTTGATGCTGCTCTCTCTGCTGCTGCAAAAGTCCCCGAGGGAGGCTGCGGCTAGCTCAGCACAACTCTTGATCAAAAGTCAAAGGGCGAGCATGAGTTTACTTGAGAAAGAGAGCAGCCTTTGGTCCAGAGCTGTCCGCGGGTCAGGCTGAGCTCCGGCCACGCCGCTGCGGTGGGGGCATGTCCTGCTGCCCCGCCGAAGCGCCCTGGGCCAGTAACTGGGCGAGATGTTGTGTTTATTGTAACATCACTCTCAGCGAGTGTGTCGCCACCTCACAGCAGCGCCGCAGACAATCCTTCCTCTGTCCCACTCGGTGAGAAATCTGAGCCCTTTCACGTGTCGCAGGCCGGTTAATCTTTCCTGAGTGAACTGAGTGTCCGGGGAATTGATATATTCACACCTCGGCCCCCCGCAGGCCACCGTTCCTCCCAGGTGCCGCAGAGAACACACACGCTTTCGGCTTCGCTCGCCCAGCGTCATGGGAGTCACCGTCTCGGGTCAGAACCCTTGTCTGCGTTCAGGGCCTCTCTGCAAACCTCAGCGGGTACACTCACGGCCCGGTTTCCTGCCGGATTTAATGATTCTGCCTTTTAAAGAACACCGGTTCTTGCCTTGCAATCTCGAAGTGTCCTTCCCTGGACCGGCTTGTGAGGAACGACGCCCCCCACGCGCACAGGGCAGGCTGAGTGCAGGCTGGAGTGCGCGCGCTCTGCTGTGTTTTTGTCCTAGGTATTCCCGCCACGGGGCCGGGGCTGCTCTTGAAGGATGGCATGGGGCACATGCAAATGCAAGAGAAACAGCAGGCTGACTTCCTGGTGGGCAAGGGGTCCTGAATGCGGTAGGACGATGCCATGCAGGGAAGGTGGCCTGTGGATAGATCTGCACGTTAAAATCCCAGAAATTTAGTCCACTTTCCTTTCTTCTTTGTCTCCTGTTGACTCGCCAGTGGGTATGCTAGCTCGGGTCAAAGGGCACTGACTCGTGGAGCCCTCTTTCCTCCTGCAGCTGCAGCTTCTTGTTTTCTTAAAAAAGTGAGCAGCGGGGCGCCCATGGGGCCCGTCAGCCCCTGCTGCGCCTCTGCCTGGCTCACAGAGGTGCTCCTCTCGGTGGTGACAGGACGAGAGGGCCTCTGCCACTGCCGGCCCCAGTTTGCCGTTGGCTAAGTGGGTGGGTTAAGACTACAGAACGGAGAGTTTGGGGGAGCATTTCTGGTACGAAAGTTATGGTTACACATCTTAGCCATGCAATTATACCCACTCACTAGTGGATAGGAGAAAATGAAACGAATGAGAACCGGATTAAATTTCTGGTTCTACGGTGAGTCCTCACTTAATGTTCTCAATGGGTTCTGCCACTTTAAGCAAAACAAAGTATAATGAAACCAATTTTACCATAAGCGAAACAAGAGTTAAGTTCCTAAGGCATCTCATCAACATTATGATGAAATGGTGTTTAGCGAAACAATGTTGTTCGAGGACCTATCATACCTTGATTGGCCAAGGCCAAGGCCAAGAGTAGGCTGTGGTAACGAATCGTCACACGCTGACAATGGCGCCATTCTTCTAGAAAGCTGTGGCTCATTCTGGAGCCATCTTGGAGAGCAGGAAAGATTTACGGAGAGCTGAGGCCCTGACGATGGCCGCACATGGCACACGTGGGTGTGGCCATGGATGTGGAGACGCTTTCCAGTTCTTTGCCCAGGAGCTCTCTAGATAGATGCAGGGATGTTTTTCCCAAAATGAAAAGTCGTTAATAAAATAAAAGGCGGATAAATAATGTTAACCAGCAAAAACATAAGGCAAAGTCGAACAAGAAATTACATCTTTAACTTCCGCTTCAAGGAAAAGGGAGTCGATGTATTATTTTTCTCTATTCTCCCCCCTGAGTACAACAACCTGGAGAAGATTATAATATAATTATAAGATGATCGAACAGTGGAGAGAGGAGGCTGCCCGACCAGGGACCCCGAAGAATGACTAGGTTGGGGCTTTTCTTCCTGCCTCTCAGAACCCAGGCTTGGTGCCTGGGAAGCGACGAGCCAGAAATGCCAGCGGGAGCAGATGTCACATGCCCCGACAAACTTTGCTCCCTGCAGATTTCCAGGAACGAGTTGGAGCTTCTCAATGATCCCTGCGGACAGCTCTGTTTTCTTTTCTTGTAAGCATTTTAGGTCAGTCTCTTGTCAGCCACAAATGATCGTGGTCTCTTTGAATAATCTGAGAGGAACTCTGGGACACCATGAGACGGAACGCTGCTTTGAAAGCCGCCGTCTGCCATTCCGCAGTGCGGTTTAGTCACCTGAGCACGTGTGCTGAGCACCAGGGACATTATTCCCCAGCTGGGAACCATCGGCAGGAACGTGCTGTCATCTTCTGTCAAATGTGTGTGTCCTGAGACAAGGGCATCAACACAGCCACCCAACCTTGCAGGTGGCCTGCTTTATTGCTCGATGTAGCTAATTAATAGAAAAATCCCATCTTCTCTAACTCTAGTGCCCATCCCTGGGTCCTGGCCCAGTTCTCCTAGAAATGCGAGCATCAGACTCCTTTCTCTCTGAGGTGACACCCATCCTGTGATGGAGACTTAGAAGCGATGCCTTGGCTGACCTGGGGAGACTGAGGCTGCCTCTGGTTGCTCCTAGGGGTTAAACGTGACCGTCTGTGGCTTCGGTCTTAGGACCATAACTTCCACCTCCGGCCTCTTCTCTGACCCCAGGCCCGATGACCAAAACCAGAGGGGGACAGGCAGAGTGCCCCTGCCTGTGGCAGAGAGCACGGTGGGCAGACGCGAAGAGGCTCACGTCTGCTGATCACTGCCTCTGCTCCGGGCAGTCTCGGAGGAGCTGCGCCCCGTGACACCCATAGAAATCCCTGTGGGGTACATGTAAGTGCTCCCATATCACAGACGAGGACACCCAGGACCAGAGCAGTTTAGGGACTTCCCAGTGTCAACCAGCCAGTTAAAGATGAGTCGGACCCTGAGACAAGTGTGCCCCGCACTTCCCCTGCCTTCTGTCATTCACCAGAAGTGCTGTGGGGGTGGGCGAATTTAAAAGTAACCAAGGTCACAAAATTGGCCTCCGCTGCCAGGGACCCAGAGGCGGTTCTGACTGTCTCTTCCTAGGAAATTTTACAAATGCCTGAGCCCTGGAGTTGGCTCACTGGTCCGTTTCAAGACACCAGATCTTCACGCCATGAGCAGGAGAGCACCAGGTGAGAGGTGGAAAGAGCTTTGCTTGCCAAAGGAAAATGATGTTGAAATCCGCAGTGAATTGCTTATAAAGACGATCAGATAAGGAGAGGCGAGGCCGCAGATCACTTACGGCACTCTGTCCGCCCATTCTGACAAACTCGCCCAGGAGCCAAGCCCAGAGCACGGTTGGCATAAAACCCGCCCCCCTCCGGTGACGGACTCCATGGCGCCTGCAGCAAAGCCACTTGAGCACTGAGCAGCCGGAGAGGAGAAAATGCAGAGAGCGGGGAGCTCAGTGATGCAGCTGACGTACAATTCGAATCCGATCTCTTGTGCACTTGTCACTCCACCCGGGCCAGGTGCTCACACATTCAGAAGGGTGACGAGAGGCTAATCTGAACCAGTGCTGCATGATCTTTTAATCCAGGTAATCCGATGAGTCATTGTAATCGATGTGGGAAGCATTTCTCAATCTTTTGTCAGGCACCTTTGCTATGTAAATAAATGTTGTCCCTAGAGTCTATCTTCTGGCAGCACTGAGGGTGTGGTTCAGGTGGGCCGTTAGACCTGTGAATTCCACCCAGTGACAAGCCACGCATCGGGACGACAGGGCAGAGGCAGGTGATCTGTCAGCAGCCACGTGTTATGCAGGACGTTAGCAGTAGGTACCTGATTTAGTGAAAAGGCCCAGCGCAGCCTCAGATGCTGCGCCTCAGGCAAGCTGGAGCCCAGCCGAGGCGAGGATGACGGAAATGCTTGCTGTGTCACCTGAGCCCACTTCATTTTGGACATGGCCGATGGCCAGAAAGAGCTTCTTCATGTTGCATCAGGATTCGTCTTCCAGAATCTTCCACAGACTGGAACATTATTCTCTTTTAGGGCCAGATAGGTTAAGTTAAAACTTCCCTACACAGAGGTTCAGATATTTGAAGACAGCTTTCTTTGACCTCGAACTCTTCTCTTTTCAAATAAGCATCCCAGAGAGCAGGTGTGCTATTGTCCTCACCCCTAAGGACAGCCTGACGAGCCCCTGGTTTCTCTCTCCCCTTGGCACGAGGGGTCCAGGACTGGCATACCACCCCGGTGGGGCCCGCCCCGTGTGCTGTCAAGCCAGCAGTGGTCACTTCTCTGGCAGGGATGCGGCTGTCGCCAGCAGAGGACGTGAGTCCTCGTCAGCCTCGTCCCTTTGCTATGACCATCCCGCTGTGATGACTGTCCCACTGATGGAGGCTGCGGAGTGCCGATCGGAGCTGAGCTTGGGGTTTCCTTCATTGATGAAATCGCTTGTTTATTTCTGTTGGTTCTGTTTTCCCTACAAGATGTTGGTTCTGGGCTTGTTTCTTTGAGGAAGGAGGAGTGAGACTCGCCACGTTATCGGGAGGCCTTCTTACGAGGCGAACCAACCCCGTTGGTCCACGGCCCCTGCAGGCGGCACCTCCCTCTCCTCTTACACACTCGGCCTCCACACCCAGACTAGAAGCTCTGGGAGACACAAAAGGCCCGGACTCTGCCCTTTAAAATACAAGACACATGTCTGACACCAAACCACAAAGGCAACCAGAGAACTTCACAGGCTTAATTCAAAGAGCTGCAGGGAAAAATCATCTTTTAAAAGAACCAGACATTTAATCACTACGTTTTCTTCCTCACAGATGGCACTTATCTTTAAAGGCTGTATTATTCCTTATGCAACACTTAGCTCCGTCTCTGGCTGGGCCTTGGGCTTCCAAGTCAGCTGAGGCATGCGGCTTAGACAGGTTGCAGACCTTCAGCCTTCAGAGCCCTTTGATGTGGCAGCTCGGGACCTTCACATGGTTTTATTAGCCAAAGGAAATGCCCTATTAATATCCGAATACAATTAGAGCTCCCATGGGCATTTAAATTCTTCAAAACCCAGGAGCGAGTCAGCTTGATTGGACCATTTTCCTCAGAGATAGTGAACCCAATTGGAACAGAACAGGCAAGTGCTGCACGGTACCACTGGACCGTGAGAAGAGAAGAATTTTTTAAGATTTTGGTTTCCGTAATTCTCAGTTTAAAATTTTTTTTTTTTTTAGAGTTTGGATGGATGACCAGTTTCCTCTTTGACCAAGTCATCCTTTCCTAGGACCGTTTGTCCAGAGAACTGAGGATGACAGCCTGTGATCCTCTCATTGGCTTATTCTGCCAGGATTTCCACACTGGCGTGTGGGCCAGTGTCACAGGGATACATAATACCAGCGTCAATTAATCCCAAAGTGATCGAAGGAAAAAACCAAAAAAAACAAAAACAGGTGTCAGAAACAGTTTGTAACCCACGGCAAAGCCTAAGCTTCACCACTAGAAGTGTGATGATTCCAGATGAAGAAATATGGTAACACAGGAAGGACCCGTG
>NW_011889173.1:461140-470066 GCF_000151845.1 Pteropus vampyrus
GCGAGGATGACGGAAATGCTTGCTGTGTCACCTGAGCCCACTTCATTTTGGACATGGCCGATGGCCAGAAAGAGCTTCTTCATGTTGCATCAGGATTCGTCTTCCAGAATCTTCCACAGACTGGAACATTATTCACTTTTAGGGCCAGATAGGTTAAGTTAAAACTTCCCTACACAGAGGTTCAGATATTTGAAGACAGCTTTCTTTGACCTCGAACTCTTCTCTTTCCAAATAAGCATCCCAGCTGCCCAGAGAGCAGGTGTGCTATTGTCCTCACCCCTAAGGACAGCCTGACGAGCCCCTGGTTTCTCTCTCCCCTTGGCACGAGGGGTCCAGGACTGGCATACCACCCCGGTGGGGCCCGCCCCGTGTGCTGTCAAGCCAGCAGTGGTCACTTCTCTGGCAGGGATGCGGCTGTCGCCAGCAGAGGACGTGAGTCCTCGTCAGCCTCGTCCCTTTGCTATGACCATCCCGCTGTGATGACTGTCCCACTGATGGAGGCTGCGGAGTGCCGATCGGAGCTGAGCTTGGGGTTTCCTTCATTGATGAAATCGCTTGTTTATTTCTGTTGGTTCTGTTTTCCCTACAAGATGTTGGTTCTGGGCTTGTTTCTTTGAGGAAGGAGGAGTGAGACTCGCCACGTTATCGGGAGGCCTTCTTACGAGGCGAACCAACCCCGTTGGTCCACGGCCCCTGCAGGCGGCACCTCCCTCTCCTCTTACACACTCGGCCTCCACACCCAGACTAGAAGCTCTGGGAGACACAAAAGGCCCGGACTCTGCCCTTTAAAATACAAGACACATGTCTGACACCAAACCACAAAGGCAACCAGAGAACTTCACAGGCTTAATTCAAAGAGCTGCAGGGAAAAATCATCTTTTAAAAGAACCAGACATTTAATCACTACGTTTTCTTCCTCACAGATGGCACTTATCTTTAAAGGCTGTATTATTCCTTATGCAACACTTAGCTCCGTCTCTGGCTGGGCCTTGGGCTTCCAAGTCAGCTGAGGCATGCGGCTTAGACAGGTTGCAGACCTTCAGCCTTCAGAGCCCTTTGATGTGGCAGCTCGGGACCTTCACATGGTTTTATTAGCCAAAGGAAATGCCCTATTAATATCCGAATACAATTAGAGCTCCCATGGGCATTTAAATTCTTCAAAACCCAGGAGCGAGTCAGCTTGATTGGACCATTTTCCTCAGAGATAGTGAACCCAATTGGAACAGAACAGGCAAGTGCTGCACGGTACCACTGGACCGTGAGAAGAGAAGAATTTTTTAAGATTTTGGTTTCCGTAATTCTCAGTTTAAAATTTTTTTTTTTTTTAGAGTTTGGATGGATGACCAGTTTCCTCTTTGACCAAGTCATCCTTTCCTAGGACCGTTTGTCCAGAGAACTGAGGATGACAGCCTGTGATCCTCTCATTGGCTTATTCTGCCAGGATTTCCACACTGGCGTGTGGGCCAGTGTCACAGGGATACATAATACCAGCGTCAATTAATCCCAAAGTGATCGAAGGAAAAAACCAAAAAAAACAAAAACAGGTGTCAGAAACAGTTTGTAACCCACGGCAAAGCCTAAGCTTCACCACTAGAAGTGTGATGATTCCAGATGAAGAAATATGGTAACACAGGAAGGACCCGTGGCACTTAATTTTTTTTATAATTTCAGCTTGGAGCAGGGGTACGGTAGATGAAGGAGATAAGTACCTCTTTGGAAAAATTGCTGATTCCAGGTCGGGGGAGAAAATAAACACGATGAGTTGGGACATTCTGTCGGGCCAGAAAATAAGAAAGTTGAGATGACCGGTCACATTAAAAGGGCAAAGGGACCACCTGAAGATGCTTCCACTGGCCTCAAACGAGACAGATGAGCATCCGACAGAATAACAGCTGCAATGAATTAAAACGCATGAAGTGTATTTTAAAAATCTATGAATTCATATTGTTTTTAAAAAAAATTCCATGAAAAAATGAATCTGGGCATCAATCTTCAATAGATACTAAATTCTATTAGTAAAATGATGATGAGGAATTTCATCTTGGAGGGATCAGGTTGACACCAGCTAAAGCCATGGACCAATCTCATCATCACTAAAAACGAGGCAACCTGACTCGATGGACCACTTATTGTAATGCAACAACCTGAGACCAATCGAGCCTTTACACCTGCCAGTTTACAAGACGTGTCAGAATAAGTGACGTGTGAAATGACAACACAAGGGAGCAATCAGGCAAATCCAAGAGGCAGGCTAGTCTTCCGGGGACCCAGTTTCCCCAACAAATCGAGAAAGAAAAATAGGGAGAGGGGACTGGCAAAGAACCGGCGAGGTGGCAGAGTCATAAAACCAAATGCAAGGAGTGGACTTTGTTCAGATCCAACTGTAAAATAATCTTGAGGCCTCTGGAGAAATCTGAAGGGAGAGTGGATACTTAGTGATAGTAAAGAACTATTTTAAATTTGTCAGGTGTGATCATAGCTGAAAATGGTTATGCCGAAAAAAAAAAAAAAAGGCCTAATCGATTAGGATACATCAGACTCAAGTATTTGTGGATGAAATGGCAAGTTGTCTGCCATGTACTTTAAAATGCTTTTTTTTTTTTTAAAGTGGAAGCAGTTGGAGGAAACAACAAAGTTAAAGCTACAAAGTTGTAGCTGCCACTATAAAGGATATCGGTGAACCATTTGGGGCATTCTGGGTCAGTTCTTCATGGCTCTTTAGAAAAATGTATTACTTTTTGAAAGAATCCCAAACCCTCCGTCAATCCAGCTACGTGTTCTGATTTTTTGCAGCGTCACCACCCACTCTGTTGCTTCAATTCTCCTTCCAGCCTGACGGGCCATCTCCCTTATTCCTTTTTTTCACTCAGGATTCTGTTTGAAGGTTCAAGACTAATCGTCACAGCCAAACAACAACAACAACAACAACGACGACAACAACAACAAAGCCCCGGAAGGTTACTGATATGTTCCCCTCAAATATACATTGAAGTCCTAACCACCAGGACCTCAGAATGTGACCTTACTTGGAACTAGCGTTGCTACCACTGTAATTAGTTAAGAGGAGGTCACACTGGACTGGGGTGGGCCCCTAATCCAACATGACGGGTGTCCTGGCAAGAAGAGGACACAGGGACAAGGCCACGGGGAGACAGAGGCAGAGACGGCTGTGCTGCAGCCGCACGCCAAAGGTCGATGGCCATCGCCAGAAGCTAAAAGAGACAAGGAAGAATTCTCTCTTACGGGTTTCAGAGAGAGCATGGCCCCATCGAAACCTGGATTGCAGACTTCTGGTCTCCAAAACTGTGGAAGAATACAGTTCTGTTGGTTCAAGTCACCTGGGTTGTGGTACTTTCTTACATCGCCCCTAGCAAACTCATACAACTGCCAAATGGATATATAGTACTTATTCCTGACCTACTTTATATGTAGGAAGGAGAGTCTTTTTCTGAAGGGCTACTCAGAAGTCTTCTGAACCCTCATAGACACTCTTTCTATTTCTGGTGATGGAGTCCATCCAAAATGTTTCCCTTCTTGGCTTGCTCCACTCCTACCTGTTGTCATTTCTCTCTAGATAAAGCTGGGGAAGAGAGAGAGAGAGACTAGGAATGACCAAGTGGCCCTAGACTGACATGGGTAATGTGCATGTCAGGGGACTTCCGGGGCCGCGCCCTAACTATGGTTTCCAGCAGCATGCAGGCTTGCTCCGCCTGGCAAGCCTCAGTCTTTCTCCTTCGCCATCCTCCCCACCTGACCCCAACCCTCACCCCAGAGCTTGGAAATGCCCTCTTTCTGTCATTGTACCCAAACCAGTCCTGATGACACATTTGAATTTTATTTTAAGGAAAGAACTTCTAATACAGTGTGAGCCGAAGACCATTCTCATACGTCTCTCCCTACTCGTTTGAAGTAGCCACTCTTGTAGAATTAGGTTGAGAGTTACAAAACCACAGTAATTTTGGGGAGACATGCCATATCTTATTAGGAAGTGTTGAACGAAATCACAAAAAAGCTTGAGAATAAGAAAAATAAAAAAAAAACATAGGATCTGTTGACATTTTACAAAGAACCTAAATATTCTGAAGTCAACAGCGGGAAGCTAGCCACACTCATTCACACTTTGCCTACGTATTTCACAGTGGTAGGTTTTGAAAGCAAAAAGGTTTACTCCAAAGCGCTTTTCTCCTCCATCATTTCCCAAATTTCACTCACAACATTTTCAAATTTTCTCTGTGTTTTTTGCTGTTTTGTGTTCTTGTTAATCTTGCAATCTTATATTCTCCAAATGTAAAAAAAAAAAAATCTACAAATTTATAGATCTAATATGACGATTTTATTGCAAAATTAGTGACTGACTTTTACAAAATGCTGCATCTTTATGTGAGGTCATGTACCTAACTCAGAGGTCATACAGTAAGAGCTCAGAAAGTGTTTACTGTCTGACTGACCGACTGACTGATTGACTGAATAAAAAAACGGAATTCCAGAGAGCTTAAGCACAAAGCCAACCGGTCGAAAAGCTACTACTGGGCTCATTATTTCCAGTCTTGTGCTCTCTCCACAACCACAGAGCTCTTCCTCTTAGATGTACTTTTGTATTAAAACAGAGTCTGAAATGGCCAAGAATATATAAATTTAAAAGATTTTGAGAAAAGGGCTTTATAGAAACACTTAAGAAAGTGAAAACACAGGTATAAACAGACGTTTTCCAGGACGCTTACACTATGGCAATGAGGCAGAGGCACAGGTGGTCCTGTAGTGCCCATTCTCACCTTTGATGGTGATATAGCCGTTGATTTTAACCAAGCACGTGGCCATCCAGATCAATTAGAAAATACTATGTTCCAGCTTCTGAAAACCTTTCTTATAAGGCAACTTGTTCATCTCTTTGCCACTTTTTTCTTTGTCCCTTTTTGCCTCTTCTCCCTGCAGCGTTCTGATGCTCTTGCCTCCAACGTGAACCATGAAATGCAGGCTAGGGATGCCTGACCTGTGAACTCGAAGCATTTAAGTTCCCTGAAGCTTTGTGGCATAGAGCCTTCCACTGGTCTTGGGCTGGTACCTGCAGGCTTTTCCACGAGGAAGTAATCAACAGCCCATTAACACTATTGTTAGTTTGGATTTGTTTTATTTTGCAGCAGAACTTAATCTTAATAGAAACTCTCATCACTTAGAACAGGGGGTCCCCATCCGCTGGGCCTGGGACTAGTACCAGTCTATGGCCGCACAGCAGCAGGTGAGTGAAGCTTCATCTGTATTTGCAGCCGCTCCCCAGCGCTAGCATCACTGCCTCAGCTCCACCTCAGACCATCGGGCATTAGAGTTTCATAGGAGGACTGGTCCCTAGAGCCAAAAAGGTTGGGGACTACTGACTTAGAAAATTCCAAAGGACTTACTCATTTACCATGTAAATACTAATTTAACAGCCCACAGTAGGAAGGGCTATTTGAGAAAAAATTCACATCAGGCATCTGAACAATTTGTTATAAAGTTTGAGCAATAAAATAAATTCCACTAGATTTTAGAGATATGTAAATGATTCACGGATCCCCAAATTAGGCATATAAAAGTCTGTAGCCAGTTTTGGTGCTAAAAGGAGCCAGGTGAGCATCCTGTGTACAAAGGAACAAGTATTAGAGTAAAGAATCTGCACTTTGTCCCAGATGGACTATAACTTGCCCTGTCACTTTAAACTAGTCAGTTAATAAGTCTTGATTTCTTCATCCATATATAGAAGAGAATGAACTAAATCTCTGGGTCCTTTTAAACGTTGTAATTTAAGGACTTAGTGATTTGCAGATGGCAAATCCAAAGTCGTTTGTCACGCACAGATAAAGGGTCTTATAACGCTTCTTGTGCTATGGATCTATCATTATAGTGCCTCAAACTTCCACCTCAGTGTAGGTGGAGCCCAGCTGGTTTCTGTGAGGTGGTGTATGGTTTCCGGATCAGCAGCTACCTACACCTTCTTCATTTCCTTGGATTATCACCCTCATTAATTAATTGAAGAAATTACCAGGTATATCATTGACATAATTCTTCCAGAAACTCTTCATCTTCCTAAGAAAGACAAATTTAAGTAGAAAGAAGAGTAAAGAAAGACTTGCAGACTTCCGGTCGAAATGAGACATGATGGCAAATGATCAAAGTGTTTTGTTTATACTTGGGATTTCCCCGAGATCAAATACCAGTGTTTAGGTTCCTTTGATTCAGGAATAGAAAGAACAGACAGCCTAAGTTCATAGTGCTTCGTAGGATTGGAAGTAGATTCGGGGACTGAAGGAAACTCCATGTACCCAGAGCAAGCAAGAGAGGAATATGACGTGAAGGAAAGAGTATATGGCTAAGAATTTAAAAAGATATTAACATCCTTCTTTAACTATTAATTTTAGAGGGTGAAATAATCATTTTTTGAGGAAATAATTAATGTGTGATGAAAGCTAAAATAAGCAAGTGCAGGAATGAAGAAAACCCACCCAAAGAAGAAGCAACAGCTGTTTATTCAGGGTTCGCTGCAGCAAGGGAGTCAGCCACCATCGCTTGTGTTGGGCAGAGACTCGAAGGCAGGTGGAGGAGGGAGAGGAGGGGTCCTTAGTGAAAAAGGGGGTGGCTCCAGGTGTGCCCTGGGTGAGGCTGTGGGCATGGGGAAGCTGGAGGCTGCTGACTAGAGGTGGGGCACCCATGGGATTGGTTAGGGGTACATGTGTCACTTTCTCCAAGCGGTCCTGACTGATAGACAGGGACAAACATTAGGGGCACTGTCAATTATTAAGAAAGTCCTGGCCATTTTGGGTCGGTCGTTGCTCGACTTCCTGGACTGACTGCTCAGAGTTCTGTCTTCATAGACCGTCTGGCCATTTGTCTGTTTGTACATTCCTTCTTTCACAAGCTAGTCCTTCGTTAGAATAAGTTTTAGCTGCTGTATGCAAAGAAGCCAGACCAGCACTGATCAGTGCGACCGGGGAAGCATCACAGAGAATGATAACGTAGGCTATCATGGTTGGGCGTGTGGCCTTCGGGTCTCATCAGAAAAAATACAGAGTTCAGACCAGAGAGAACTTACATGGCAGCAAGTCTCTCCTAGACTTTAGCTCTCTGAGACTGTAATAATGCAATCCGCAAGCAAATTTACCCAGCTAATTAGAGTAAAGCGGCTCCGTCAATGGAAGGGGAGAAGTCTGGTAAGGGTTTATGTTCTAAAAAATTCTCTATCTATTTTCCCTCCAAATATCGTTTCTGCCCCATTCTCTCAACCGAAATCTTTTCATAAATAAGTAGGAGCTTCTCATTCTTTACTCCTTTCCTTTGAACATTTCGTTTATATTTTCCAACTCCATTTCTTTGTGTCAAAGTTTATGTTATGTTCTCAGATGTATTTTCAACTCATTAGTTTTTTTCTTCTGCTGTGTTTAGCCTGTAGTTTATGTTATCTGTGGCATTTTATTTCGATGGCTGAATTTCTTTCTGGCGCCTTTTCAATTTCCTTATTCTTTTTAACATAATTTTGTGTTCTTGCATTACACATTCAAATACTTCCTTTATATTTTCGAACTTTTAAAACATACTCATTTAAACTATTTTTCAGATTCTCTTATTTCTGTATTTCTGGGGGTAGATTATTTCCAACACGTAGCTATAATTCAGGAACTCAGTTTCAGCTGCTGATTACATGCGGGACGTGGGTCCATGATTCTGCTCTGCCTTGGGCATTAAACCTCAGCTCCAAGGGCTTTATGGCCCTCGTGGGCTCCACTCATGTCAAAACTCAAGAGGCACCTCTCCGATTTCAAACCCCTTCCACGACTCTTCGTACCTAGCAATATCCCTTTCTTGCTTCTGAGCTCGGCTTTCTATCCAACAATGATTCCATCCAGCATTTCCCTGTGTGAGGAGCAGTGAGATCTGCTAAGTCTGCCACGTGGACTAAGTCTGCCGTGTCGACTAATATTTCTTATGTGCCTGCTGTATGTCTACTGTGGCTAGGTGCTGAGGATGAGAGTAACACGTAACAAGGCACATGCTTTTTCCTTAGAAGGCTGGACAGACAAATAAAACAATATTTATAATAAGATACAAGAAGTTCCACGCTACGAGCATCACGGGGTTCTGTAGAAGCAACAGAAGGGCAGCATCTGACCGAGACTGCAGAGGAAGGGTGAGGGAGGGGTCAGCGGAGAGGACCCGTTATGTTCTAAACAAAGCATCTGTTGGCAAAGCTGCATGTGAAAGGGCATTTTATGGGGAAAACATTTTTAGCGTTTTTTTAAAAATCTGTGCGTCGGCCCAACAAACACCACTCACTATACGCGGAAGTCCTTGCCAGCCTGGTTCCCACAGCCGAGGACTTCCGTGAGCTTCGCTTTCCTTCCAGCACCAAAGATATTATCAAAGAATCATCCCTGCGG
The DNA here is from genome assembly GCF_000151845.1 of Pteropus vampyrus. Classification (NCBI taxonomy): domain Eukaryota; kingdom Metazoa; phylum Chordata; class Mammalia; order Chiroptera; family Pteropodidae; genus Pteropus; species Pteropus vampyrus. Next base: position 469,546 of record NW_011889173.1, read on the forward strand.
CAAACATCATCCAAACAACTGTGACGACAGCCTCCCAAAAGCTGACTTTTACTGCTGGGTTGTATATTTTACCCTGGGAGACTCTGAATCGTTGCCAGCTGCCATCGTAAATATTTATGGAGAAGCTTTTCCACTCACGAGAAGCTCGATTCTGTTGTTGTGTTAAGCGTTAAAAAGTGCTTATTATCCACATACTTTTGGTAATATATGAAAATTATTATTTATCCTGACAATGAATAATTTGGAACAATTTAAAAATAAGGGATCTGGAATGGATGAAAGATATTGAAATACTTTGTGCAGAACTGTAGGACACATGGGTTAGGTGTTACCTTGTCGAAAATCTAGTTCGAGTTGTCTTCCATTGACTCAGGAGCCAAGATTTTTTGTGAAATTTCAAAATTACTTATTAAGTCGATTCTAAGCAAATGAAAGGTTGCTCCGAAACTCACGTTTTCTCTTTGAGCAAGTACTTGTTACCTTTCCATCTCCTTTACTTGTGACATAACCAATGCCCCGAG
>NW_011889173.1:470116-472708 GCF_000151845.1 Pteropus vampyrus
TGAAAATTATTATTTATCCTGACAATGAATAATTTGGAACAATTTAAAAATAAGGGATCTGGAATGGATGAAAGATATTGAAATACTTTGTGCAGAACTGTAGGACACATGGGTTAGGTGTTACCTTGTTGAAAATCTAGTTCGAGTTGTCTTCCATTGACTCAGGAGCCAAGATTTTTTGTGAAATTTCAAAATTACTTATTAAGTCGATTCTAAGCAAATGAAAGGTTGCTCCGAAACTCACGTTTTCTCTTTGAGCAAGTACTTGTTACCTTTCCATCTCCTTTACTTGTGACATAACCAATGCCCCGAGCCAGTCCCAGAGGATTTTTGTACATTCGATCATTTCCCACGGTGCTGGTGATTGGGTAACCAGATGCTTGCCACATAGTAAATAAATCTGTATGCGGCTTTTGTTCACTTGATAATTGGGTGCAATATATGCAAAGTTAAATTTCACTTAATCAACGTCCAGTTTTATCTGGGGTCCTTTTTTCCCATGGGTACATTCAGACGCCTAGGAAAAAACCAGATAATTCATATTTTTGAAATGCTGGGGTCCTGTCATTCACTTCTCATTCACCATGTTGACAAAAAAGTCAAGGAGACAGCAAAGGTGAGCGAAACCAGATTCCGGAATGTTCTTCCTCCAGGATCCTACTGCCGTGCACCGGCGCTTCCTGGCTGGTGAGGGGCTCACTCCCTTACGGGCCCCTCGGGGTCACTTGGCAGGCCTGGCTTGCTTTCTGACATCGCAGTGCATTCTGACATCACTGAGCTCAACAGCTTGCGGTTGGGAAAGACCCCCTGAGCCAGCAAAACAGCCAGTGATATTTAATCTCCACTCCAATTTATGTCAGTGTGCCAGTGACGAAATTCACAACTGTCCTTCAGCACTGCTGAGTGTCCATCTGACAGGGCAAATCCTCCTGGCAGCTAGTGCCCGCGGCCACAGCAGGTGCTCCTCGTTGAAGTGACCTGTAGCTCGGGGAGTGACGCCATCTGGGGCTCAGCACCCTGCCCGCTTTCGCCCTGACTCTGCCACTGGGTAAGAGGAGCCAGGTCTTCTCCGGGCTGTCAGATGTCCTCAGTGCCCCAGATGATGAATCTGGGGCCGGCTGTGTGCAGAACCCAGAAACGCCCAGGCGGAGTGAAGGCTCGGGGTGGGAGCAGTCGGGTGAATGCTGCGTGGTCAGGCCTGCAGGGGTGCCCCACGGGACACCCGTGGCTCCCCCCCGGATCACTGCATCTGCGCTGCTCCCAGCCACGCTGTGGTGGGGCGAGGCCTGCCAGTGTCCGAGGCGGCAGCATGGGACCGCGGCGAGGGCACCGATGACAGCGCGTGTGGAGCTGTGCGCCCGGCCCTGCTCTGGCCGTCGTCACGAGCTCAGGTGAGCAGGTCTCAGCAGCAGGCTTCTTTCCTCACGGTGCTCCAGGACCGGGGCCCCGCAGCCTTCGAGAGCCCTGTGCAGGCTCAGGAGTTTGTCTTTCCTCCCGGGACTGACCGACGGGGTCACTTCCTCGGCTCCCCAACACCTAGTTAGCTCATGCAGGCAGGCACAGGTTCCCACGGTTGCGGTCCAGCCGCTCTAGTTAATGGTTGACGGAACGGATGGCACAAGCGACCCATTCCTGGCCACGAGGCAAATTTTCTGAAGAGCCAGCGCTGCCATTCCCTGCCCTGGACTGTTCAGCCTTTCCGTTTGACGTGTCACACACACACACACACACACACACACACACACACACACACGCACACACACACAACTTGTGGTGAAGGCGTAGTGCAGAAACATGAAAACACTCTGTCATAAAAGCTTCATGGTCCACTAAGATTTAGAAAATGCAGACATTTTGTCAAAATGACGCATTTTCCAGGCATTCAAAAGCAAGACCCCTGCGAATGTAATTCTGTGAGCGCAGAGTGAGGACGATGGGGTCGCCATTGCTCTGATACTCTGGATTCTCCCTGCACGTCCGTCACGATGACGTGTCTCGGCTTGGAGAGCACCCGATCAGATGTCACCGAGGTCACTTGCATACCGCTGGAACAGAGCAGCCGGTGTCCTCTGCCCCAGCAGAGCTGGCAGCAGAAGTCTGGAGGCGCTGTCCCGTGTGACCTCCCGCAACAACTGGAGTCCGCACGCGCACTGCCCCACTCGGCAGCAAGTGGCCTCACGTGGCTGTGGCGCTTTGAAATGTGGCCAGTGCTACCGAGCCACGGCGTTTTAAATTTGATTTCATTTTAACTAATTTAAATTTAAAGTTACACAGCTCCGAGTCACGAGTGACCACCAGATGGGATAACCCCCTCGCCTGGGCTTCCGGGGGGCTGCGGTGGCAGCCATGGCAAGCCTGGGGACATGAACCCCAAACCCCAGTCCTGGTCCCTGGACTGTGCAGACTGTAGTCTGAGCGTCTGCCCCCTGTGTGGGTGTCCGTTTGTCACTCACTCAACTCCCAGTGTGGCAGCGCGCACACGTCCAGTTCCGAGGTTGATTCTGCGCACGTCAGTCGAGGGCCAGGTGGCACCTCTTTTCTCTCTGGCCCCTCTCTCTGCCCCTGCCCCCCAGCCTCTGTCTACATGAGAAT
>NW_011889173.1:476863-478680 GCF_000151845.1 Pteropus vampyrus
TTTTTTTTTCTTTTTTAGAATTCATTTTTAAAGAGTATTTTACATAATTATCATGTTTAGTTTCCATCTCCTGCATTACAGTGTAGGTGTCCAAGGGCAAGGGTTTGGGTTCCCTTGTCCCCTGCCGTGTCCTCATTACCCAGAAGGGTGTGTAGCCCTTGGTGGGCACTCGTGAATAGTTAAATAGCTTCAGGGGCGAATCTTCTCTGGAGCTGTACCCACATTCCATATGTTGGTGTAAAAACTGGCTTTCTTGGAAATGACTGTCCCTAACGTCAATACCGCGGCTCAAGTCACCCTGCCCACTCTGCGAAAGCCCTACGACCACAGAGGCGGGTTCTCAAACTCAATATGGTAGGATATTTTCTTAAAACAGCTTTTTGAAGCGTAATGGGTGTACACTAAACTGCACATAGTTCAAGGGTAAAATTTGATGTTTCGACATGTATGCACCCACGAAACACTTACCACAGTCAACCAATGTATCTCATATCACCCAAAACTTCCTCATGTCCCTCGTAATCATCCCTCTTGGCCTACCCACCCCTGGCCAAACACAGCCCCTGATCTGATGTCACTACAGATTAGTCTAGATTTTCTAGTTTTATGTAAACGAAATCGTGCATTGTGTGTCTCTTTCCCGTTTCGTTCACGCAGCATGACTGTTTCGAGAATCATCTGTGTCGTCTATACCAGCAGTCCATTCCTTTTTACTGCTCAGTACAATTCCACATTTATCCACACATCTGTTGGTGGACATTTGGCTTATTTCCAGTCTGGAGCTGTAATGGTAAAGCAGCTATGAACAGCCGTGTACAAGTCTTCGTGTGGTCCCTTGCTTTCAGCTTTCATATCTTCTGGGTAAATATCTAGAAGAGGGAGGGCTGGACCACCTGGTAGGTAAATGTTTCACTTTTTAAGAAACCGCCAGACTGTTCTCGAAGCAGTTGTGTCCTAGTTAATGTTCCCACCAAGAGCGAACAGGAGTTCGCGTTTCTCCACATTCTCTCCAACGCTTGGTGTGGTCAGTCTTTTTCACATGAGCATTCAAGTAGTTATGTAGCCGTATCTCACTGTGTTTTAGATTTGCGTTTCTTCAACAGCTTTTTGAAGTATAATTGACCTAGAACAACTATTTACGATTAAAGCGTATAATTTAATCTTATCTATCTTTTTATTTATTTGCCATTCAACTATCTTCTTTTGCGAAGTGTCTGTTCAAATATTTTGCCCATCTTTTATTGTTTGTTTTCTTATTGCTGAGTTTTGAATTCTTTGCATATTCTGGATACAAGTCCTTTATCAGCTATAATTTGCAAATACTTTCTCCTAGCCTGTGGATCAACTTCTCATTCTCTTAATATTATCTTTCAAAGAACAGAAGTTTTAATTTTCGATAAAGTCCAATTTATCAATTTGTTCTCTTATAGATGGCGATTTTGATGTCATTTCCAAGAAATATTTGTTCAATCCAAGATCACAAAGATCACACACACACACACACACACACAATAATATATACATTGAATCTGTGATTCATTTTGAGCTAATTTTCATATCTGGTGTGAGGCATGTATCAAAGTTAACTTCTTGGTATATGGGTATATCCAATCGTTCCAGCACCATTGATTGAAAGGCTATGCTTTCTCCACTGAAATACCTTTACACCTTTGTCAAAATTAGTGGTCCGTATACATAAGGGTCTATTTCTGGAATCTATACTCTTCTATCGATCTATTTGTTATCTTTGTGCCAATACCATATTGCCTTGATTATTGTGGCTTTGTAATAAATATTGAAATAAAAGTGTTGGTTTT
>NW_011889173.1:478905-481271 GCF_000151845.1 Pteropus vampyrus
CTAGATTTTCTAGTTTTATGTAAATGAAATCGTGCATTGTGTGTCTCTTTCCCGTTTCGTTCACGCAGCATGACTGTTTCGAGAATCATCTGTGTCGTCTATACCAGCAGTCCATTCCTTTTTACTGCTCAGTACAATTCCACATTTATCCACACATCTGTTGGTGGACATTTGGCTTATTTCCAGTCTGGAGCTGTAATAGTAAGGCAGCTATGAACAGCCGTGTACAAGTCTTCGTGTGGTCCCTTGCTTTCAGCTTTCATATCTTCTGGGTAAATACCTAGAAGAGGGAGGGCTGGACCACCTAGTAGGTAAATGTTTCACTTTTTAAGAAACCGCCAGACTGTTCTCGAAGCAGTTGTGTCCTAGTTAATGTTCCCACCAAGAGCGAACAGGAGCTCCCGTTTCTCCACATTCTCTCCAACGCTTGGTGTGGTCAGTCTTTTTCACATGAGCATTCAAGTAGTTATGTAGCCGTATCTCACTGTGTTTTAGATTTGCGTTTCTTCAACAGCTTTCTGAAGTATAATTGACCTATAACAACTATTTACGATTAAAGTGTATAATTTAATCTTATCTATCTTTTTATTTATTTGCCATTCAACTATCTTCTTTTGCGAAGAGTCTGTTCAAATATTTTGCCCATCTTTTATTGTTTGTTTTCTTATTGCTGAGTTTTGAATTCTTTGCATATTCTGGATACAAGTCCTTTATCAGCTATAATTTGCAAATACTTTCTCCTAGCCTGTGGACCAACTTCTCATTCTCTTAATATTATCTTTCAAAGAACAGAAGTTTTAATTTTTGATAAAGTCCAATTTATCAATTTGTTCTTTTATAGATGGCGATTTTGATGTCATTTCCAAGAAATATTTGTTCAACCCAAGATCACAAAGATCACACACACACACACACACACACACACACACACACACACACACACAATAATATATACATTGAATCTGTGATTCATTTTGAACTAATTTTCATATCTGGTGTGAGGCATGTATCAAAGTTAACTTCTTGGTATATGGGTATATCCAATTGTTCCAGCACCATTGATTGAAAGGCTGTGCTTTCTCCACTGAAATACCTTTACACCTTTGTCAAAATTAGTGGTCCGTATACATAAGGGTCTATTTCTGGAATCTATACTCTTCTATCGATCTATTTGTTATCTTTGTGCCAATACCATATTGACTTGAATATTGTGGCTTTGTAATAAATATTGAAATAAAAGTGTTAGTTTTCCAACATTTTTCTTTTCTAGGCCATTTGCCTTTCCGTATGAATATTAGAATTCTCTTGTGGAATTCTACAGAAATTTTGACAGAGATTGTGTTGAATCTAGACGTGCATGTCTTTTGTCAAATTTTTTTCTAAGTATTACTTATTCGGGGGCACTATTTTTAATGATGGTTAATTTCAATTGTTGATTGTTGCTGGTATATAAATATTACTTTGAATACTTATCCTGTATCTTGCAACACTGATAAACTCACTTAATAGCTTGTGAAATTTGATTATGAAGTAACTGTGTGTGTTTGGTGTCTCTTGTGCTCAGGGTTAAATAAGTACCTTGAATCTGTGGGTTTATACTTTTCACCAAATTTAGAAAACTTTCATCCATTATGTTTTTAGAATAGTTTTTCTGTTGTTACCTCTCTACTCTTCTTCAGGTCCTCAAATATACATATATTAGGCCATTTGAAATTGTTCCACAGTTTGTTGATTATTTAGTCATTTTTGAAAAGTTCATTTTTAAAAAAAATTTTATTTCAGATATTTTCTATTGTTGTTTTTAAAGTCACTATTTTTTATTCTGCGATGTCTAATCTGCCGTTAATCACACCCAGCATATTTTTCATCTAGTAATTTGTAGTTTTCATCTTTAGATGTTTGATCTGGGTCTACTTAACTTCTTGAGCATCTACGATACAGTTATACAGTTATAACTGTTTTTCCTTCTTGTTTGCTAATTCTAACATTCCACCAATTCTGGGTTGGTTTTGATTGGTTGATTTTTCTCCTCATTATAGATGGTTTCCCGTTTCTTTGCACGCCAGGTGAATTTTACTTTGTTTGATGCTGAATATTTTCGTATATCTATAGATACTCAAGCTTTGTTCTGGGATGCAGTTAAGGTACTTGGAAAAAGTTTGATCTTTTTGGGTCTGGCTTTTAAGAACTTAGTTGGAGCAGAGCAGCATTTAGCCCTGGCTCTTTATTCCACACTTCTGACAGAAGACGACCGGGGAGTACCCTACACAGTGACCATGAACTACAATGCTTTCCTGCCTTGCTGTGGGGACGAGCACTCTTCCCTTTGATTCTCTCAGACACTGCCTTCCCCTAGCCTCAGTTTG
>NW_011889173.1:481321-484419 GCF_000151845.1 Pteropus vampyrus
CACCAATTCTGGGTTGGTTTTGATTGGTTGATTTTTCTCCTCATTATAGATGGTTTCCCGTTTCTTTGCACGCCAGGTGAATTTTACTTTGTTTGATGCTGAATATTTTCGTATATCTATAGATACTCAAGCTTTGTTCTGGGATGCAGTTAAGGTACTTGGAAAAAGTTTGATCTTTTTGGGTCTGGCTTTTAAGAACTTAGTTGGAGCAGAGCAGCATTTAGCCCTGGCTCTTTATTCCACACTTCTGACAGAAGACGACCGGGGAGTACCCTACACAGTGACCATGAACTACAATGCTTTCCTGCCTTGCTGTGGGGACGAGCACTCTTCCCTTTGATTCTCTCAGACACTGCCTTCCCCTAGCCTCAGTTTGCTCACATGCATGTGCCTTTCAGTACACTGCCGAATTCTCGAGGGACCCTCCACAGATCTCAGAAATTCTCTCTCCTTTGTGTACTTTATTCTGCAAACTCTAGATGCTTTGGTCTCCCACACTCTCAGCTGGTTATTCAGCAGAGCTCTCTGCACCCAGGGAGTCCGCTGGGTACCACCTGGGTTGCCTGTCCCTGCACATGGCCTGGAAATCCTCACAGCAATGAGCTGGGGTGACTGCAGGGCTGGCCTTGTCTGTGTCCCATCTGTCAGGATTATTGTCCTTTATCGCCTGGTATCCGAGGCCTTGAAAACTCCTGTTCGGTGTATTTTGTCTGGGTATTATGATGGTTTCAGGTAGGACGATAAGTCTGGTCTCTGTTTCTCCACCTTGATCAGAAGCAGAACTTGCAAATGAACGAGTTTGTATTTTTTTAAACATGCATGTATGCACGAGACTATGATTTTACGTTGCACGCATTCAATAGATATTTTCTGCAAGTAAAATTCATCCCAGTTTTATATTGGAACTGAACAGACGAATAACTTATGAGGTTTGCTCGCTAGCTAAGTCACACCTGCTCAGAACTGAACAAGTTCCTGCCCTTGCTTATCTGCTTGTCACTGACGTGCATCCGAGGACCTCTTGTCGCATCAGAGGAATAGTAGCCCCCTCTCAGTGAAATTCTTCTTTGCTCTCATCAAGTATCCACTTGACCGTTAAGTTCACGCCTTTGAATTCCAATTCTTTCTCCCTGAGAGTTTTTACAAACCGACTTCTCCCACGAAGGGGCCATATCACACTGACAGTTTTAAAAGCTCTAAGCCTAAAGTAATACGACTTCTAAAAATAACTTACCATGATGAGGTCCTCGGGCCTGGAAATATTTAGATATTGTATACAGATGTTCAGTCAGTAAATGGCGGATTTCCGCATGAGGGTTCCTGTGTCTCTGGTGTGTGGACACAGAGGTCTTGAAAGCAGAGGCAGGAACAGAAAAGCCCACACCAACTCAGAAATAGCCTGTTCTCTGCTGCAACAGAGAGCCAGATAAAGCCAATACGTTTTAGGAAGCTGGAAATTCGTGCCAATAATATTTTCCCAGGTTATTTTTGGCCTTTTTATTTTAAGGAGTTTAACCTTCAAAAGCGTTCAAAGTTTAAATAGACAGATCTTTTTCTTTCATTTATTCCATTGCTTTTATGCCTTGATGCTCTCCTTACCTAGAGAACATGCTTTTAACACATATTATTATCGTTTTTAATGGGGTCTTTTCTACATATTATTATTTAACTCTTACGGAATTTATTAGGGGTGTATGATAAAAAGCTAATTATTTTTTCCAAAATGTCAAGAAATTTTCTCAGCACCATTACTTTAAAAAGTAAGTACCCATGACCATGGATTTGCGATGCCAGCTGTATAAAATATATACTTCTTACGTATACTGAGAACTGTTTCTGGGTTCTTAGCTCTCTTTTGTTTATTTTTCTGTCTTACATCTCTATGATGCGACATCTACACTGTTCCTATCACTGACTACTCTTATTCATTCAATCTATCTTCCAGATTAACTTTGTGTTAACTTTTTCAAGCTAAAAATTAAAAAATCGAAATTTTCTTTAGGATTAAATAGAACATCTCGATTCTTTGGGGTGAAGAACCACCATTTTTAAATAATACTTTAATCTTCTCAATCTTCCCGCCAGAAATATTTTATCTTTCAATTTATGCAATTCAGTTATGTCAGTAAATACATAGGTATTTACTGAAATATGCATACATTTTCCATACGGTTTAAAAAATTTTCCCCAAGTTGTTTCTTTTTGTTATTATTAATATCATGGCTGGGAACTCTGAGCTTTATAACTGATTTTTGCTGGTTAATGGGAAAGATATTGAAGTCTGCATATTTTCCATCAAACTACTTTAAAAGTTTCCTGCCATCTTCAGGTGATTTTGTGTGTGTGTGTTTTTAAACAATAGGTCCCTTGAAACCCTTAATATTCTCTTGTTTATGATTCTATTTAATGAATACCAGAACACTCTATGAAATGCTGAGCTGGAGAGGGAAGATCACTAACTGCAAACTTCTAAAATATCCTTATAATGTGATATATTGTGCTATAAAATGCTAGAGTTCCTTAAAGGTGAGTCGAACTTTTTTTTTTTTAATAAATGTAATTCTTTCATTTCCAGAGAACGAACCAGAATCTCTGACACGTAGCTGTTGTCATGTTAGATACTGGGGGTAGGAAGAATGAGCAGCCATCAAAATTCCATTATATTCTGGTAATATTATATTTTTGCTACCTGTAATTTTCCCCATTAGTGATCTCAGCATAGTCTCCTTTCTTCTCAAAATGATGTACTTTATTTCAGAGCAGAGGCAGGAAGGAAGGTCTCACCAGCTGCCCAAGCCATTTTTCTCAGCTGTTTGCTAAGCTCGCAGCATGGGTGGGACATGCTGTTGTACTGGCTGATCTCGGGGCATCTGTAATGGCCAAGACAAACATTCTGCGAACTTCCAAATGGAAACTCGCTACTCCACAGCCACATTTGTCTGGGAGGGAGAGGAGCACCACAGGAATAGACCTTGGTGGGAACTTGTAAAACCATCAGAAAGCGTTTACAGAGCTCTGCAAACACATACCATTTATTTGCCCTTAAACACGGGGCACTTATCCAAATGCCCCGGAGGGGGCCAGTTTTGTAAAGTGGC
>NW_011889173.1:484469-486644 GCF_000151845.1 Pteropus vampyrus
CTTGTTTATGATTCTATTTAATGAATACCAGAACACTCTATGAAATGCTGAGCTGGAGAGGGAAGATCACTAACTGCAAACTTCTAAAATATCCTTATAATGTGATATATTGTGCTATAAAATGCTAGAGTTCCTTAAAGGTGAGTCGAACTTTTTTTTTTTTTTTAATAAATGTAATTCTTTCATTTCCAGAGAACGAACCAGAATCTCTGACACGTAGCTGTTGTCATGTTAGATACTGGGGGTAGAAAGAATGAGCAGCCATCAAAATTCCATTATATTCTGGTAATATTATATTTTTGCTACCTGTAATTTTCCCCATTAGTGATCTCAGCATAGTCTCCTTTCTTCTCAAAATGATGTACTTTATTTCAGAGCAGAGGCAGGAAGGAAGGTCTCACCAGCTGCCCAAGCCACTTTTCTCAGCTGTTTGCTAAGCTCGCAGCATGGGTGGGACATGCTGTTGTACTGGCTGATCTCGGGGCATCTGTAATGGCCAAGACAAACATTCTGCGAACTTCCAAATGGAAACTCGCTACTCCACAGCCACATTTGTCTGGGAGGGAGAGGAGCACCACAGGAATAGACCTTGGTGGGAACTTGTAAAACCATCAGAAAGCGTTTACAGAGCTCTGCAAACACATACCATTTATTTGCCCTTAAACACGGGGCACTTATCCAAATGCCCCGGAGGGGGCCAGTTTTGTAAAGTGGCTGGTGGGAACCAGGAGATCAGAGGCAGCAAACACAGACCTTTCTTATCATTTGCCACCAGCCTGGAATAATCTTGCCCCATCCTCACCCATCTTTGTTCTTGTTGTGGTTTGAAATCCCTCTGAGAACAATTTCTCAAGGCAGGGGGCGGGGGGGCATTGGGATAAACTTGACCCCAGGAGTCAAGTGCAGCCAAGGTTTCCAGATGGCTGAGGACAACCCATTTTTGTGGCATAACATCTAAAGCTCACATACGAGGCGATGAGGAAAGACTCTGTAGCGTCACTGAAAACATCGTTAATTGATTCAACAAGGACAGCATGAGCCTGTTGTGTGCCCAAGACTTTGAGTTACAAAGGACATAGAAGACCTGGTCTCAGGCGTCAGGGCGATGCTTACCTAAGTGTGGGCAGGAGGGAGGGAGAGACATCCGTGTTCAATTACAGAGTCTTTTTCATTCTCACCTCTGAGTTTTAAGCACCGAGCTGGATATGAAACATGCAGAACAGTTTGAAAGGCTGTGTTACAATGAGTACAGTGGCCTCGTATTTACCATGTACAGAAATTGTAAAGAGGTGAAAAGCGATGGGATACATCAGAGCATCGGGGCCAAGCTCTTACCACCTGTGCGATCTGAATCGTCTTTTTCCCCATCTGTAAAACGGAAATGGCTGTGTCTACGTCACAGCACCACTGAGGCATTTACTGAGAAAATGTGGGTGCAAGATTTTTGTTAACGGACAATCCTCTCCGAATGTAGGTTTGAGTGGTAGGTCCTGGTAGCAATAGTTTCGGTCATGTTCACCAACATTTGCTATCACCATATTAACATCATAATGAAGCTAGTGGACATTTATAATGAGCAATTCTTATTCTAAGTATTCGCGATAATTTATTTTTCTAACCATTTGTGCCCTCGCTGGCTTCAGTTATTAAACAGGAAAAAAATTATTTTCCAGTGAAAACAAAGAACCCAAAGTGTGATTTTTTTTTTTCAGTCACAACCAGTATTCAGCTCTTCCTGTTTATAATTTTAAAACTTTAGTGACTTGTTTTGTGGATGAGAGACCTGGTATCAAGAGGTCAAGGTTAAGGATGGACTCGTGTAGGTCTGTTAGACCGATTACCCCACAGCCCTGGTCTGTACCTCTCAGACTATGCCAATGGGTAGGTTTGTGCTCCACATCAACAGGCGGGGGCACCAAACTGGCCACCGAGCTCACGTTTGATCAGCAGTCAAGTCTTCACTGGGCGTCTATGCTTTCTGTGTGCTCGCCCCTCCCTAGACCACGGACTCTGTAAAGGCAAAGACCACATCATATTTGTCGGTGTGTGCCCAGTCCCCAACCCTGTGCTTGGAATAGGGTAGGTTTCAATAAAGGCGTGAATCTAAAATGGAGTGAATGAACTCGTAGCATGAGAAGAGAATGGTCCGCTGTGCGTTGCTTGTTAAGATAGTTT
>NW_011889173.1:486694-500496 GCF_000151845.1 Pteropus vampyrus
TTTTTTTTTTCAGTCACAACCAGTATTCAGCTCTTCCTGTTTATAATTTTAAAACTTTAGTGACTTGTTTTGTGGATGAGAGACCTGGTATCAAGAGGTCAAGGTTAAGGATGGACTCGTGTAGGTCTGTTAGACCGATTACCCCACAGCCCTGGTCTGTACCTCTCAGACTATGCCAATGGGTAGGTTTGTGCTCCACATCAACAGGCGGGGGCACCAAACTGGCCACCGAGCTCACGTTTGATCAGCAGTCAAGTCTTCACTGGGCGTCTATGCTTTCTGTGTGCTCACCCCTCCCTTGACCACGGACTCTGTAAAGGCAAAGACCACATCATATTTGTCTGTGTGTGCCCAGTCCCCAACCCTGTGCTTGGAATAGGGTAGGTTTCAATAAAGGCGTGAATCTAAAATGGAGTGAATGAACTCGTAGCATGAGAAGAGAATGGTCCGCTGTGCGTTGCTTGTTAAGATAGTTTCGCTGAGCGGGTCGGGGCTGGTGGGCGAGCGGAGGGCTCCCTGCCACCCCTCTTTCTCGACTGTGCTCGAGTCAGACAGTCACGCTCAACAGGGAGACTGCACTGTGGTCGGGGGTGCAGCTCTGAGGCTGTCCTCCCCCTGCGGGAAACAGAGTGGCTGACTCCACCGCGTGGTGTTTGCAGGGGCCTCAAGCACCTGGCACAGGTGTGCACTTTACAAGGAGGAAGACTCCTGAGGAGGGACTGAGGGCTGAGTGAGACCCGAGGAGAATCTGTGGTCCCTAAAAGCTGGGATGCAAACTTCCCAGGCGTCGCAGGCTCTGAGCCCCTGATCCCACCCCACAGAGCAGCGTCCCCAGGGAGACGGCCTCCTTATTCTCCGAAACAGGAAACAGGATAATATAGCATCCTGGGAAAATGCTGTCGGAATGGCCTCTGGGTAGTTGGACTGTGCGACAGACAGCTATGAAGTGGGCCTGTGTGCCCCCATGTTCCCAGGGGATAACCTGAGGTTTGGAGGAGAGGAAGGAGGGAGACACCTAACCCCGACTTCCTGGCTCCCCTCACCTCCCCGACACTAACATTTTTCTTACCTTCCGTTTCAATGGGGTTCTACCATTTATGAGGGCACATTCGTGTGTGATCTAGAACCTACCTGGCCATTCAGTGAGGAGGTAAGCAGGAAGGACTTTGTCCGTGACCCAGGTGGGAAGGTGGACAGGTGAGGTCACCCAGCGAGGACACAGCAGAGTGGAACTAGATCAAGGCCAGTGCTCTTTGCACCCCGCCGTAGTGGCTAAGCTTCCAGAATCCACTGGTTTCGTCTCTTCTCGGTCCTTCCGAAACATCTGTGCTCACGATTCCAGCGTTTGGTTTGAGGAAAGATGCAGCCCAGAAGTCATGTGAGTCGGTCTGTCCGATGGGCCATGCAGGGTCACTTCTCTCCCTCGACTTCATGGTTTACACTTCTCATCTAGAGCGATTGCAAAAAGGCAAAAATAAATAAATAAATAAATAAATAAAAGAAAAAAGGGGGCTATCGAGATGTTTCTCCGAGGCATTTCTAGAGTAAACGAAAAAACACTTGTCACATCTCTGTGAGCGTGACAAGTCCGGGCTCCGGGACAGCAGAGCGCCAACTCCGCAGTGGCTGTTCCAGAGCAAACACCGCTTGTTCTTTTTACAAATTGCGCTTTGCACATGGCGCACATGTTCTTGCTTCAAGTTGCGTCGGATTGTTCATTCGGCGTGGCTGTGTGGGATCCAGGTACGGTTGAAGGCGATTCCACGTTCACGGAACTGAATTAGGTAAAAACCACAGAGTGTACGGGCAGGAAAAATAAGTGAGGGCGGGAGATGGAATCCTTTCCGAAAGGTCACGGAGCGACAACGGCAGAGCGGGGCCGACCACAAGCTTCGTGAGAACGGGAAATGCCATTGAGCCATATTTGATCTCTACCTGTTCCACCCCAGAGAGAAGAGGGCTCTGTGTGTCATTTCGTAAACACCGTTTCGGAGGCTTTCGCCAACCCACGACATTTACTGAGACCGGCTTAACCTAAAATGAAGCAACAGAATTAACTTAGGAAATTTACAACCCTCTACGAATATTTTTTAACTCTTTTCCTGTTTAGAAAAACAGCGCAGCTCTCAGCCAGTGTTCGTTGAAGGTCACGTGCAGGAATCCCACGTTCTCTAGGATTTGACGTTGTCAGCCATCGAACTACCGAAAACAGAGTGCTATAAATAGAATGATGTCATTTGTTCCCAAAGACTATCGATTTACGACAGCAAGGCGAGTATGATAATAAAAGCGAGATATTTCATGGCCAACTTTGGGAGTCAGGTTAGGACCGTAATCCACAAGTTATCTCGGGGTAAACGCTGCAGCCGCACTTGCCCCCAGTGAATATCTTCGTGGCAAATGGGAAAAGAGTTCAAGGGCAAAAGCAACCAAGTCTCCTTCAACGAGAAGTTTCGAGGAAGTCATGATGGATGTGTGTGAGGGCCGGCGACACACAGGATGATCGGTCAAACCTTTTCTCTATGCACACGTACACATGCACACACGTACTCACACACATACGCACATACACATGTATACACGTACGTACATATTCACACAGGTATGGGCCAGATCGCGTCCTTTCCAAATTCACATGTTTAAGTCCTGACCCGCAGCACCTCAGGATGGGACAGTACCTGGAGAGAGGGCCTTTGAAGAAGTGAAGATGAGGCCGTGAGGGTGGGTGCTAATCCAACATGACTGGGGTTCTTCCAGAGAGATGGAATGCGGACACAGGAGGAGGCACCAGGGATGCAGGCGTGCATGCAGGAAGGACCAGGCGGAGACGTGACGAGAAGGTGGCCGCTTGCGAGTCCAGGAGAGGCTTCAGAGTGAAACCAACTCAGCCCACACTTTGACCTTGGACGTCTGTCCTCCAGAGCTGTGAGGAAGTAAGTCTGTTGTTTAAGCCACCAGCCCGTGATGTTTTGTTTGGGCATCCCCGCAGACCAAAACACACACGTTATCTCATGTTAAGTGCATGATAATGATTATTGACATTGCACATTAGCATTTTTTTTAATGTAGCATTTTCTTATTCTCCTTGTGCTTGACATCTCTCTTTGCTCCTGCTTCCACCCAAGCTCACCTGTGTGCAATTTACAATGAAAGAGACCACGTTTCTCTGTATGCTCATATAACCAAAGAGAGACGTACACATATACACATGCGCACATATAGAGGTGAGGGTAGCTCGGTGTCTTACACAGCTAGGATCCTATTTTAAACAGCTGTCAGCATCCTACTATGCGTTACTCGAAACTTTGAAATAATTTCAAACTTCAGAAAAGGTATAGATACAATACAAAATACTTCTTTTTTAAAAAAACAAAACAAAACAAAAACCATACCACCCCGATCCATTCGAGACCGGGTCCTGGACGTGAAGTCCCTCTGTGTAAGCTGTTGTGTCTCCTGCAAAGGCGGACATGTGGCAGAGATGGACCCCTGGGCTTCTCTCGTGCCACCGTGCTGCTGGACCTCGGGGCTGCTCACCGTTACCGAGCAAAGCGATCGCTTGACTAGGGTGGTATCTGCCAGCATTGTTTTTTGTATATAGTTGCTTTTCCTCTTGGTAACTAATAAATAATTTGTGTGCAGGCACTCTGACACGATGTAACTATCTGGTTCCCCATCAAACTTTCAATTTACTGATTTATTTATTTTCTGATTTATTTATACCAGCATGGACTCATAGCTTCCTTCTGTAATTTAATGGGTTATAACAACTCATTAACTAAGTTAGCTGTTTTTATTTGGCTTGAATCCATGTGTGTGTCCTTCTGGTATGTCCCCATCATTATTTGAACATGTCCTTGCTTTTTGATACAAGATATTTCAGGCTCATCTTGTACTTTTTCTGCCCAGCACTGGAATCAGCCATTTCTCCAAGGACAATGTCTTCTCTCCCCAGAGAATGGTAGGTACTTAACAGCCAAGACCTGGGGGCTAGGTGCACTCATTATTGTTGGCGGGTGGCTATTTCCAGTCAATAAAGTTAGAAATTTTATACACACCCATCCGTATACTCACACACGTGCACAAGCACACGTATTTATATACACACACGTGTGCATGTATTCACGCACGTGCACACATGTGCATGTGCATCTGTACATATGCACGTCTGAATCTATCCTTACTGTGTTTGCTGACAACCTTGAATCCACACGCGACCTCCGCTGCCAGTTTCACACTGTGGGGTTCGCTCTACTTTTCGAGTTCTCCTTGTTTGTACCTCCGTCTCCGACAGCGAGGCATCTGGCTTCGTCGTCCTTAAGATACCTATGTAAGTGATGAGCCCCCCGCCTGTGAACAACCTCTCACTGCACCCCTGCCCTTTTCCTGTGTGGGCACCCTCCTCACCCCGCCCCCACACTCCACATCAGAACACAGCCTCCCCACCCTGCTGGGGCTCCAGCGCCCACATGGGGCCGGCCCCCAGGCAGAGTCCCTCCTTGGTCTCTGAAACTTCTCACCTCACGCTGGGATGCACGTGGCTTGGGGTCCCCCGGGCATGGACCCCCTCCACGCCCGGCTCGGGATCTGACACACCCTGCAAGGGTGCTCTGCTCACCCCGACGGGCCCGGCACCCCACACGCAGCTGCCTATGCTGCTCAGCCCCACAAACCACCTCAGTTGTTTGGGAAATGAAGAGAAAGACGAAGAGAGAGAGTCCATCTTTGCTCCCTCACCCTGCAGGACCTCAGGCACTCATCGGTCACTGCGTCCAGGGGGCAGCCCCCTTCCCAGCATTCCCTGGGGGTGGGGGGCCTGGCACTCATCCATGTGCCCTCCATGGCTCTCCCTTTGTTCCCAGTGTTTAGTCACTACAAACAGAGCTGCAATAAACATCCTTGTGTGCGCCTGATATGCTGGACTATGATTCTACTTCCAGGGGACTGGTCCCCAGGGCTGGGATTCTGGGACAAAGGTAAACATTTCAGTCCTGTCTGGCGATTCTGAGAAGCCATACGAGGGAAACTGAGGCACCGAGACGCGTCTGATTTCCTCGGTCGCCGCCGACCTTCGGTGGGCTTCTGCGGCGCCGGGGAAATGCAGGTGCCTAAGCCCGGAGATGGCAGAATCCTCTCTGGTAGCCGCGTCAGGCAAGGTGGCTTCCCCTAATCCTTGTAGGTCTCCATTGCGGGGGAGGCAGAGCGCACCTCAGCGCCCCAGCTTCTGGAATTCACCAGCTCCCCTTCTTCACGCGGCTCCGCCTCTGCAGACTGTGTGCCGGGCACAGAGCCAGGCCCCGGCGTGCCGCCCGGCTGCGCCACCAAGCCAGCCCTCGCCACCGCGGGTGCCAGGGACCGCTCAGACGCGGAGAGGGGCAGGGAGGGCGACAAGGGCTTCCCAGAAGAGTGGCACATGGCCCTGGTCTCAAAGGTCACGTAGGTATCAGCCAGGCAAAGGAGAGGCAGGGCGTGTCCCACAGAGGAAACAGGGGACAGGGAGTGGGGCTCACGGGGGAAACTCGGGGCGCACACCCTCCGCCGAGGGCCTCCCGCCCCTTCCATCTCCCCCTCCACGGCCTCAGCAGACTCCCGTCCAGCCTCAGGGACTCTCCGGCCTTCGTCCTGGGGCTGGCCGCTTCTCAAAGACCTGGGTCCCACTGCCCGTGGCTGCTGCGGGTCACACTTATCTCCTGCCCCCGGAACACCGAGTCCAGCGCCTGGCACTTTATGTTTATCCAATCCCTGCAGCCTTATCGCCAGAACGTTCCTCCAGGCATCGAATCCTGCGGGCGGAGTGGGGCGTGGGGGCCCGCCGTGCTCGCATGGGGCTCGGCTGCATGGCACCGAGTTGTCTTTAGACATTACATCCCTGCAAACCTGTCACTCTGTCCCGAGGCTTCGTCGGGAATGTGGAGGCACGAGAGGGACCCTCTTCCTGTTTTAGTTTTTGGCGAAGCGATGCCGCGGCAGCTTTCCCATCCAAGGGCGGGGGAGGGGTGAGCGAGACCACTCACGGAGGACGGCGGGTTTCCCTTCCCGCCGAGGCACGAAGTGACCACGTGTTGGCCACCTGAGTGATCCTGATCTCTTGTGAGCTTGTGAGGCATTAGCGTCAAGGATTCGGCTCAGGGAGCTTCCAGGTAGATCTGGAGCGTGTTATAAACATACCTGACGGGATCAGCACAGCTCTGAACCAGTGAGGGAGGGAGGGAGGGAGGGGTCAGGAGCAACCCTGCTGCTAGGCTCCCCCAAGTTCTAGAACTTTCCCTGTGCTGTGGAGGCGGTAGTCAAGCTTCCAGCATCTCATGGTCGTCTGACCAGCTGCTGACCACTCCCTGGCAGTGATGGACGAGGACAGCTGGTCCAGCTCGTGCTGATGAGACAGAGTCACTCTGGCCTTTTAAGGCCTCTCTTGTGAGTCACTAAATTTGTCATTAAAGCTAATCTCTAAAGGCAAATTTCTTTGGTCAGTATTTTACAGTCTGAACACTTTCTCTCAAATTGAAACAACTAAATTAAATTCCACGTTTGGTGGTGAGGATCATAACACGTTAGAAATAAAATGTTTATGCTAAGAAGAGTGTACAGGGGTAGGTGGTTTGAAATAAGCATGCAGGTCTGCTCAGAAAGGTGACGAGCCTCCTGAAATGATTAGACGTCAGAGAGTCTATCTGTCTGAAGGGCAGACCATTTTCACCTGCGAAGTGTGGAGGTGGGGGTGGGGGCGGGCGGGGGAGCATGTATCATGAGGTCGCCGACAAGGACCTGCCTTAGAAACAGCTGCTCAGATCAGGTCGATCAATTCTGGGCAGAGGTGACTTCTAGGAGACTGTGAGACCTGGCAGCCACTCTCTACAAAACACCTTATCTGAGAGGTGTCACCTGGGGAGATTCTGCCATCACCCAGTAAGGGTCAAGTTGGTGCATGAAAATCAAAGAAGATGCTCCCAGGAGTCGTGACCGGTGTGGCCAGTGTCACCGACCCTGTCAGGAAGAGAAAGGTGGCCGAGTCCTTGCTCTTCCCTGAGCCAGCTCTGTGACCTTGGGCAAGTCACTTAGCCTCCAAGAATTCGTTCAGTCCTAAAATCTCCTCTTTGTTAACATTTTGGAAGTAGTTATAGAATATTAGGTGGAGAAAGGCATTGCTGATGAGAAAAAGAGAAACATTCGATATGCTTTCTACCATGAGCTGGCCTCACTTCTTGGCGTTAATGATGTCAGGCTGTAATCACTTAGATTATGGAGACTGGAACGGGGTGGAGCAATTCAGAAGTCTGTGGAGTAGGCAAACCTTCGCTTGAATATAGAGGGAAGGAAGAGGCCTGGCCTGGAATGGGAGGTGTGTTCCAGGTGGGAATGAGTTTATCTGCCTTGGAGGAGCGATGGCTGGAAGGGAAAATGCGTGTCCGGGTTTGGGTGACAAGAAAAAGACTGTGAGACTCAGGTCGTGGTAAAAACGCTTTAATTAATTTGCTGAAACAGTGAAGGCAGAGAGTTGCTGGAAACAAGAACAGTGGACTCGAATGAGAGATCGGCTGGCCCAGCGGTTCTGGTTGGTGATACTTCATGGCCCAGGAAAACAAATTTCAAAACTACCGTGACTGATGCAGGGTTGCCAGAAAGATACCCGAAAGCGAAATACAAAGCCACAACCACAAAAAGTTCTCTTCTGTTCCCCTGACTTAAAAAAAATAGCACGTGGATACTAAAGATTGCAGGAATCACCCTGGAATTTAGAAATAGAATAAACGTAAGTAGTAATACATTTTAAAAAACGGAACGATATTGTTTTTACATCCCTTCCCCGTTTTGATACAAATCAGCAAAGGTTGTCACGGGCCAGCACCGTGATCTAATCAGCCCATTTTACAGAGAAACTGAGCCCCAGGAGATAGGACCACAGCGGGACTTAACTTTCATGGGTCCTTCAGTTAGCAGAGCACTTCGGCAAGGAATCTGAAGAGAGAAGAAAGCGTCTCACTTTTCTTTGGAGGGGATCATCGAGCGGGGGCGGAGTAGCAAGCGACCAGTACGCATTCTTGTCAGCTTTACATCCTGAAGTTTACTGGAAGCTCTGCAACCTCCGAATTGCAGAATTATGAGACTATGATGGCTACGTAGATCCAATCTGTCCCCCATTTAACTGATGAGCTGACTGTCGCCATGGAGATGCACTCGTGACTGATTCAGCTGGTGCCTGACGTGGAGCCGGACACGCAGGCCTGTAATAACACTCCGAAGCCATGCGCTGACCCCCGGGGTTGAAGGGTGGTCAAGATGAATAACTGTGGGACCATAACGAGTCATTGTGGGGAGGGGAAGCACACCCGATTGGAGCTTTTTTTGTATGAATATTTGCTGCGGGAACACAGTACACGAGCGATAATTTAAAATTGTTTAAAGAGCCCGGTGGGTCTGCGGGAGAGCTCCAAGTGCGTTAGTGTGCTCCGCGCACCTTCTCCGCGGGATCGGCTGAAGACCAAGGCGAGGGGCATGAGGCATCGAGGACACGCTCTGGTCCCTCTGCTCATGGGCGGGAGGACATGACGTGAGTCTGCTCAGCCTTCACCAACACTGAGTGTAGGAAGCCGCCCTGCAGACAGGCAGCGGCTACTCACAGCACATTCTGCTAAAAGAAGCTCTACCTTTACAATGGGAATGCTTTAAAAATAGCCTCCTGCCTGGAGAGTCCCTCCGGGGCACTGAACACCATGCCTCTGCCTCTCATCAGACCCCCGCAGTGACTCGGTAAAGCTGGTGGGGGTGTGGAGCTACGCAGGAGAGGGACTCACTCACTTCTGGGCCACCGTGCGATCAGCTGATGCTTGGATGAAGGAAGAAAACGCAAGGATGAGGGTGCGGGTGACGTCTGGATTTTCGGAGGAAACGGGCTCAGGGAGAAAGTGATCTACCCAAAGTGACCCAGCTGATGGGTGGGGTGTGGACGCCCAGCTCAGTGCTCTCCCCACCAGGACCCCTCCAGTGCCTCTCAGCTCTTTGCTGATGGGTGCGTTTAAATTGATCTGGTAACAGAGAACTCACCCGTGGGGGCCCGGTTCTCGGACCGATCACTGTAAAGGCTGAAAGACCCCACAGAGAGCCAGTGCCTCCCAGGAAACACCTGTTAGTGGGCAGCAGGGTGGCTGTGGGATGTGAATGAAGCCTCTCTGGTTGTGTCCGATGTTTACTTCAGGTAAATTTCCCACATGGGCGAGGAGTCTCCAGTCATGGACTTCATAATCGACCCTCCCGTGAAGGCTGGCGATACCATAAAAACAACCCTTCTCGGGGTATTTTGGGAATTATAGTCCCAGTGAGAAATGAGAAATGCAGACCTACATGGAAGTGGAAAGGAGAGCAGGGGAAAACGATTTGTTAATCTTTCTGGGGCTGGGAAGGGAGCGAGAGCTTGCAATTTCTTGCCCTGCTTTGGGCAAGAGACTCCAGATGTTTGCTTTTTTCCCTGCCCTATTTTTAGAGGATGAAGAGGGAAAAAGAACTCTTCCTTCATTTTTATATCAAAATGTATTTCTCCAGGTGCAATGTAGTGGGTTGAATGGTGGGTCCCCAAAGATATGTCCATATGGTAACCCCTACAGCTGCAAATGGGACCGTGTTTGGAAAAAGCCTTTACAGACGTAATTAAGGTAAGGGTCTCAATGTGATCATCCTGGAGCATCTGGGTGGGCCCTACAGCCAAAGACACAGGTTCTTATGAGACACGTGGAGGAGGAAAGAGGCACAGGGGAGAGGGCCATGTGGAGCCGGAGGCAGAGACCAAAGTGACGCAGCCACAGCCAAGGACACCTGCAGCCACCAGGAGCTGGAGGAGGTAGGAAACGGATTCTCCCCGAGCGTCTCCGGAGGGAGCATGGCCCTGCCAGCACCTTGGTTTTAGACTTCTGGTCTCCAAAGCCATGAGAATAGTTTCCTGTGGGTTTGAGCCACACGTTTGGGGGTAACTTGTTACAGCAGCCCCAGGAAACTGATACACGTGGTTACGGGAACTGGATCTTCTTCGTGTTTTTGCTGACTTCCTTCGCTCTCCATGGCTTGCCTTTCCCTGACTTTCGGTTCTGCTCAGCCGGTGGCTAAGAGCTTTCTGGTGTGTTAATTTGCGACTCCAGCTCAAAGCAGACGCATGCGAAAGTGAACAGCGAAGGAGGAGTAAGCGAAGGTAGAATGGGAGAGCCCTCGTTATTTTTCAAACGCGAGCAGCCCGCCGAAAGACTTGGTTGACGGTGGACTTGCGAGCGGGGAGAACCGAGAGTCAGCGAGACTATTACACCGCTTAGGAATCGTTCACGTCCTTGCCACACCGGAGGTCTTAGCCCTTTCGACAGAGGGAGGTCGAGGAGGGTGGAGGATGAGAAGCGGAGGAATGCCAAGATCTTCCATGACTGAGTCAGGTGACACTAAGGTTTCTGGAACAAGAAATAGAGATTAATAACTTTATTACAAAATTAAAAATTATCCTGCAGTCATAAAATACTTAGAGGATGATGGGAAAGAAATGTACGTCTTTCGCAGAAGAAGGTCAATGAATACCATCAGGATTTGCTGAATAAAAGTAGAAACGTAGGTTTCTTGTTACAGTGGGAACTTCCCATAGGGCTGAAAATGGAAATCCTTAAAAAATGGTTTCCTCCGAGAAGGGGCCCAGGGATGCGGAAAGGTGATGTGGCAGACCGTGGTTTCCTCACATTCCCTTCCGTCTCATTACGTGCTTTTTTTTTTTTTACGTGCACGTATTATTTTAATTAATTTTTTTCTGGAATAAAATAATTCCACAGTAAAGTGTACTTTCGAGGTAGAATTCGGGGGACAGGGAGGAAAGAGGACGAGGAGGCGGTGCCGCTTGGAGCCGGGGCCCCCCGGCCCTCTCTCCCTGCTCTGGCATCAGGCGCCTGTCCCCAGAAAGGACAACTTGTAATGGGCTCAAGAGTTCTTCGAAGGCTTCCAGTGTCAGAGAGCCCCTGGTCATGCGTGTGCCTGGAGCCCACATGTCATAAAGCCATCTTTGGCGGCATCAGGAGGCGTCTGTGCCAAACCCGGGCCTGGATCACAAATCCGTGAAGACGGGGAATAATGGTGGAATCTGAAGTTTGACGGAAGCAGCACGTATCATCTGGATGCATATATATATATATATATATATATATATATATATATATATATATATATATATTTTTTTTTTTTTACAGGAATAACTACGCTGGTGACATACAGCTGTCCCTGATTTCACTTGAGAAGGTAACCCTAGCATTGGCATCTGTAACCAGTGGCGTAGCATGTCGTCCCCGTTCGTGGGCTTGCAAGAACCCCGAGAACCCTGGGTATTTTTGGAGTCGGGAAGGCTTTTAAATGTATTTAGAAAGGAGTAAAGGATGGAGGAGTCATTTCCATCCAGTTCCATCCGGTTTTCTCTCCCTCTCTCCTCACTCTATTTAGAATTCATTTTAAAGACAGATTTTGGGAGGTATTTTTAATTCTTTGGGGCTATAGAACTGTGCTTATCAAAGACAGATATTAATGAATCTTTTCACTAGACAGATATTAATGAATCTGTTCTGGAGACACCTGTTCTCAGAAATGCCAGGGGCGATCTGTCTTGCAATGTTTAGGGGGTGAAAATCCTATTTTCTATATTCTTGACCATGTCGATTCAAGAATTCAGTCAGCGGCAATTTACCACCTAGAGCGATAAGGAGGGTCTTTTCTAAGACAGACACGGGAGCCAAAAGGAGTGTGGATGACATCAGCAGTGACACTTGGGTGTTCCTTGGGATTCTGCCCAAGTCCCTCTTGGGCAAACGTCCATGAATGTGCAAAGCAGAGCCAGGAATTTGGCAAATTCATCACGAGTGCTGATAAATATATGGACTAGAAATATACAAATATGGAAAGGACTCAGGACCCTGGTTCTAGGCTTAGAATCCTGGGTGTGAATCCCAATGCCCTCTCTTCCTGATGGTTTATTTGTTCTCGTCTGAACTTCAGGCTCTGAGTGAGAAAAAGATCAGCGTGACCAGGTGGGAACACCATCAGCATCAGAATCTAACGGACTCGGACTTGAATTCGGCCATTGCGATCGTCTGTGTGAGTTAACACTCTCCAAACTTTCGTCTTCTCTATTAAAAATAGACGTAACAATTTCAATGAGATGAAGTGTGTAAAACGGTCTGAGACAGTCTAGTTTCTATTCCACTAAAAAAGGTAAGAGCTGAGGAAGTAAAAACAAACAAATGTGTATCCCGCCTACAAAAACGAGGTCCGAGAAAGAGGGAGAGAGGGTGGGAAGGACTGGGAATAAGCGAGAATGTCAAGTCTGGAGACACAGGGTGACAAGGCTCTGAGCTGCCCCCTGAATGAGCAGATGCAAGCATCCGTTAACTTTGAGGCAGTATTATATTTGGGGCACCTTTGCTACTGCAGCCACAGCTACTCTAATATTAATGACTAGAGCTCTGGGGTAGTTGAGAAGCCCAAGGAGAGTTTGTAGAATGGGAAGAGGAGAATGATTTGGGCAGAACCCTGAGGAATGGCCAGGTGGAAGGAGTGGGCAGAGGGCAAGAACCCACCAAGAGGTCTGAGCAGTGGGGTCTCACAGAAGCCAACGGGCACGAAAGTGCCTCAGGAAGGAGGAAGAGTTTGATAACGTCGAAAGTTGCTAGGAAATCAACCAAGCACCAAGTCTTATGGATTC
Source organism: Pteropus vampyrus (assembly GCF_000151845.1). Classification (NCBI taxonomy): domain Eukaryota; kingdom Metazoa; phylum Chordata; class Mammalia; order Chiroptera; family Pteropodidae; genus Pteropus; species Pteropus vampyrus. The sequence continues at coordinate 499,401 of NW_011889173.1, forward strand.
GATTTAGCCAAAAAGAGGTCTCCATGACCTTGTCTTGGTAGCGGTCGTGAAGCAGTGAGCATGAGCTGGATTGCACTGGCCGAGGAGTCGGGGATGCAGGGGAGGCCAAGCCCGCAGCTTTGGCTGAGAAGGAGCGGCCGTGCCCAGGGGACGACGGTGGCTGTAGGAAGGTGTGCCTCCTGCCTTCGTCCTCCTTTTCCTCTCTCTCTTTTTTTTAATTCTCTTTCCCTTTATTTCTCTCCTTTCCTTCCTTGAGTAGAGACCCAAGCACACTTAAATTCTATTGAGAAAAGAAGTTGAAGAGACAGGCAAATAACTTACTTCCAAAGCTCTCATCTACTGCCCGGATGGCTTTCTCATATAACCGACACATTGCCAATCAGATAACTCCATCTGGATGTCCCTTGGTGCTTGAAGTTCGCCATGCCTGAAAACGATTTCCTCTCTCTTCCCAGTCTCTTGCTTCTTTTATTCTCTTGAATTGCACCGCTCCACAGCCACCCAAGTCAGATACCTGAGGGTCACCCTAGACTCCACCTTCTCCCTGCCCCTCCCCCACGCTGTCCTACTCTCTCCGTAATGTCCCTCACATCTGTCAGTCTCCTTCCCCTCCACTGTCACTCCCTGTGGAGCTGCCAGCTTTCTCTCCCCTGAACTACTGGGACAGTCTCCTAAATGGCCACCTTGCCTCTATTCACACATCCTTAAAGGACCTCTCCTCAACTAAGCAACCTCATCTCTCACAGGAATTCTTTTCATGCTGAATCCCAGCTGTAGGGAAAGCTTTGCAGCCTTCCCAATGTGATACGTGGTTTCCCTGCCTTTGCCTGTGTGTTCGTCCTCCTCAGCCTGGTCTGTCTCATTCCCCCGTCTCAGACCCGGTTCGTGGGGTTGTCAGGCTCCCAGGCAGGGCTGACCAGTCCCTCTTTTACGTCTCCAGTGTTCCAGCCTGGCACCTCCGATCTGATGTCATATTGCTCTCTGCCTTCGTACCCAAGAGAGTAAGTTCTTCAAAGGCAGGGATACTGTTTTATCCATCTCTTTACCTCCAGCACCTGGCCCAAGAGCAGGACTTAATGAATAAATAAACGAACAA
>NW_011889173.1:500546-510007 GCF_000151845.1 Pteropus vampyrus
GATGTCCCTTGGTGCTTGAAGTTCGCCATGCCTGAAAACGATTTCCTCTCTCTTCCCAGGCTCTTGCTTCTTTTACTCTCTTGAATTGCACCGCTCCACAGCCACCCAAGACAGATACCTGAGGGTCACCCTAGACTCCACCTTCTCCCTGCCCCTCCCCCATGCTGTCCTACTCTCTCCGTAATGTCCCTCACATCTGTCAGTCTCCTTCCCCTCCACTGTCACTCCCTGTGGAGCTGCCAGCTTTCTCTCCCCTGAACTACTGGGACAGTCTCCTAAATGGCCACCTTGCCTCTATTCACACATCCTTAAAGGACCTCTCCTCAACTAAGCAACCTCATCTCTCATAGGAATTCTTTTCATGCTGAATCCCAGCTGTAGGGAAAGCTTTGCAGCCTTCCCAATGTGATACGTGGTTTCCCTGCCTTTGCCTGTGCGTTCGTCCTCCTCAGCCTGGTCTGTCCCATTCCCCCGTCTCAGACCCGGTTCGTGGGGTTGTCAGGCTCCCAGGCAGGGCTGACCAGTCCCTCTTTTACGTCTCCAGTGTTCCAGCCTGGCACCTCCGATCTGATGTCATATTTCTCTCTGCCTTCGTACCCAAGAGAGTAAGTTCTTCAAAGGCAGGGATACTGTTTTATCCATCTCTTTACCTCCAGCACCTGGCCCAAGAGCAGGACTTAATGAATAAATAAACGAACAAATAAATGAACAAACGACCATGAAGAAGGCAGGGTAAAATGTAATTGCGTGGACATGATTCCCTATCATATTTTTTGGGTTCAGTTCTCTAATTATCCATAAAGCCACTACATCAAAGCCACTTTCCAGGCCACACTCCTCTCATTTACTGTCACACACCTCATGAAAGCATTTGCCGTGATGCCTGTGTTTCCCAAAGTTATGCCACCAGGAAATATCACCCTTTAAGATGGCCTGTGAGAGAAAGACTCCAAGGTCAAAGTCACAACGCCTCCCACATTCCGCTCTCGGAGATAACGTAATGCACTGTGAGGGCTCTGAGAAGTTTTACAGTAAGAAAGCTTAGCTGGCTTGCCCCGTCTTCCCAAACTTACTCGAACCTTTCTTCCTTCAAGTCACGCCTTGAAGTTTTAATATCTCTTAAAGCTGGTCTATGATAGCTTTCAATTTCCTAAGACAGCGGGGTTATTGTCACATATCACATTTGTTTCCTATTTGACTCCTATGCGGTGACACTTGGTGCCATCTTCTGAAAACAAAATGGCATCTGACACTTTTTACAATAACCGTGACACTTTTTACAATAACCGTTTTCCAAATAAGTGATGTACTTTGAGTTTATGACATGTTTTAGAAACTGATGATTTCCCTCAATTAAGAAAACCTATGTCTATCTAAAAAGTTCCATTTATCTTATGAGGTTTATGGTTTTTTTTTGTAGAAAACTTTTTGTTCCACCTGTTTGAAGATTAAACGAAATAAGATATATAAAGCTTATTATTTTGATTTATCAATGGAAACATAAGTAGCTCTCTTTGGGCCTTCGCTCCAAGCTCCTTAAAAAAAGGCAAGAATTACTTTCCAACGTGTTCTAGATGGTGAGCTTCAAAAACCTAGATATTCCATGTTTTTAAACTTGAGATTTCAGAGACAGACGCTTAGGGTGTATCTAAAACCTTTTACTTCTTGTTTAAAAGTTAAAAGGCACGTCATCATTTAAAAACTCCGTCTGTCTGGCTGATTTCTACAGGTGAGCTTGTAGAGTGTTATGTAATCTTTCTTTAATACCATAATAACACTCTGGACCACCCACGATGTGCGGATAAGGGACCGCGGTGAGTAGGGGGGACCACCCAGCAGTTCATTCATGTAACATCTGGAACAATTGCCATTAGTCATGTTCATTATTATTGCCTTTCCTAAAAGGATGAGATACTCATCTTAAAAACTATTGCAGAGTGGTATTTAAAAGCTCAATTTCACATTTTTTTTCCCAAGCCAACTTTTTAAAATCTTTGGATAAATTCATACTATGAAGAAGGGACTTACCATCTGAAAAGTCATACTTAGAATTCTGTATGATTCCTGGGGTATTTGCGTCATTTCACATGTGACTGAGGATTATGCTAATTGTTTCAGACATCACATCTGCAAAAGAAAACATTTCGACCATAAAATATCCAAGTGGGATGATGTTTGTAAATGTCAGTTTGGCTATCGCTATATCTGGCGTATAAAATGCACTCCATTGAACACACATCTGTCAACAACACAGACCGAAGGTCTTAATTGTGTCTATAGGATACCTGCAAGGACAAGAAGGCATAAATCACACACATACTGCCAAGTTTCCTTTGTAAACTTGTGTTGGCTTCACCTACTTGTGACGGGCAGATCAGAAGCGCATCAGAAAATGTCAGTGGAGCAATAATTAGCAACTGTGTCAGGCGTCTGGGCGCGTTTTGATAACGTGAGATCATAGCTTTCTTGTTCTTGGATGAACAGGAAAGAATGGTTTCTGGAAACCACAGAAGACCTCATTTATTTTTCCTACTTGTGTATGGGGGAAGATATTACGAGAGCAAATCATTACAAAATAGAGGTTCAGGATATATAAATATTCTAAACTGCTCTCCGAATGAGTCTTGCATTTCTCTTAAAATGACACAGAGAGCCGATGGATTATTTGTGGAACATCTCATGAAGTGTCTGGCATTACACTGGGAGATACTTACAAGATAAATACATAATACTCAGAGAAACAAGTAGAGTTCCGGAGAGAGGCATGGGGGAGGTGGGACTGAGTGCAACTTGGAAGTGGAAAGAATTTTGAAAAGTAGCTAACGGTGATAGAACCGTTCTTTTTGTCCAATACTACTCACGCGAAGCACTCAATTTACAGTGTTTCATTTATTTCTCCCTACAGTCCAATGGGTTTAATACTGTTATGTATCCCCAATTTACTAACGAAACTGAGACGCCATGAGAGTGGGTGATGTTTCTCAAACACACAGCAAATAATCTCACACAAAGGCAGAATTGCAAAGCAACTTCCAGAAGCTGACCACTTAACCACCTGTCTGCAATAGCTAGCCATGTTGTTATAAAGACATGGGAATAGATATGAATGTGAGTGTAAGTATCTGTATCTATTAGATGTGGTGTAGGCAGAAGACGGTGATAAGAGAGAATTTTAGAAATGAAAGATTAAGGATGAATCTAGGAACTGGCATGGGTTTGAGGGCGTCAATGAAGATACTTTACTGATTGAAAAGGAGGGCTGACCTTGGGAAGGGTTCGATGGCAGAGAGATGGGTAATGGAAAATCCCAGTGGGCAGGCCAGTGCTAGTATGTGACGGGGAATTCGGGGTGGTATGGAGCTGAGATTCAGGTGTACTGGATGGCCAAATAGGTGGCCACCATAAGTTGTGTTTGTGTTTTGGGCACACAGATAGAATATTTAGGGACAAATGCCCAGGCAAGCCTCCTGATTTGACTGTGCAGGGTAAAATGTAATTGCGTGGACATGATTCCCTATCATATTTTTGGGGTTCAGTTCTCTAATTATCCATAAAGCCACTACATCAAAGCCACTTTCCAGGCCACACTCCTCTCATTTACTGTCACACACCTCATGAAAGCATTTGCCGTGATGCCTGTGTTTCCCAAAGTTATGCCACCAGGAAATATCACCCTTTAAGATGGCCTGTGAGAGAAAGACTCCAAGGTCAAAGTCACAACGCCTCCCACATTCCCCTCTCGGAGATAACGTAATGCACTGTGAGGGCTCTGAGAAGTTTTACAGTAAGAAAGCTTAGCTGGCTTGCCCCGTCTTCCCAAACTTACTCGAACCTTTCTTCCTTCAAGTCACGCCTTGAAGTTTTAATATCTCTTAAATGATAGCTTTCAATTTACTAAGACAGCGGGGTTATTGTCACATATCACATTTGTTTCCTATTTGACTCCTATGCGGTGACACTTGGTGCCATCTTCTGAAAACAAAATGGCATCTGACACTTTTTACAATAACCGTGACACTTTTTACAATAACCGTTTTCCAAATAAGTGATGTACTTTGAGTTTATGACATGTTTTAGAAACTGATGATTTCCCTCAATTAAGAAAACCTATGTCTATCTAAAAAGTTCCATTTATCTAATGAGGTTTATGTTTTTTTTTTTTTGTAGAAAACTTTTTGTTCCACCTGTTTGAAGATTAAACGAAATAAGATATATAAAGCTTATTATTTTGATTTATCAATGGAAACATAAGTAGCTCTCTTTGGGCCTTCGCTCCAAGCTCCTTAAAAAAAGGCAAGAATTACTTTCCAACGTGTTCTAGATGGTGAGCTTCAAAAACCTAGATATTCCATGTTTTTAAACTTGAGATTTCAGAGACAGACGCTTAGGGTGTATCTAAAACCTTTTACTTCTTGTTTAAAAGTTAAAAGGCACGTCATCATTTAAAAACTCCGTCTGTCTGGCTGATTTCTACAGGTGAGCTTGTAGAGTGTTATGTAATCTTTCTTTAATACCATAATAACACTCTGGACCACCCACGATGTGCGGATAAGGGACCGCGGTGAGTAGGGGGGACCACCCAGCAGTTCATTCATGTAACATCTGGAACAATTGCCATTAGTCATGTTCATTATTATTGCCTTTCCTAAAAGGATGAGATACTCATCTTAAAAACTATTGCAGAGTGGTATTTAAAAGCTCAATTTCACATTTTTTTTCCCAAGCCAACTTTTTAAAATCTTTGGATAAATTCATACTATGAAGAAGGGACTTACCATCTGAAAAGTCATACTTAGAATTCTGTATGATTCCTGGGGTATTTGCGTCATTTCACATGTGACTGAGGATTATGCTAATTGTTTCAGACATCACATCTGCAAAAGAAAACATTTCGACCATAAAATATCCAAGTGGGATGATGTTTGTAAATGTCAGTTTGGCTATCGCTATATCTGGCGTATAAAATGCACTCCATTGAACACACATCTGTCAACAACACAGACCGAAGGTCTTAATTGTGTCTATAGGATACCTGCAAGGACAAGAAGGCATAAATCACACACATACTGCCAAGTTTCCTTTGTAAACTTGTGTTGGCTTCACCTACTTGTGACGGGCAGATCAGAAGCGCATCAGAAAATGTCAGTGGAGCAATAATTAGCAACTGTGTCAGGCGTCTGGGCGCGTTTTGATAACGTGAGATCATAGCTTTCTTGTTCTTGGATGAACAGGAAAGAATGGTTTCTGGAAACCACAGAAGACCTCATTTATTTTTCCTACTTGTGTATGGGGGAAGATATTACGAGAGCAAATCATTAAAAAATAGAGGTTCAGGATATATAAATATTCTAAACTGCTCTCCGAATGAGTCTTGCATTTCTCTTAAAATGACACAGAGAGCCGATGGATTATTTGTGGAACATCTCATGAAGTGTCTGGCATTACACTGGGAGATACTTACAAGATAAATACATAATACTCAGAGAAACAAGTAGAGTTCCGGAGAGAGGCATGGGGGAGGTGGGACTGAGTGCAACTTGGAAGTGGAAAGAATTTTGAAAAGTAGCTAACGGTGATAGAACCGTTCTTTTTGTCCAATACTACTCACGCGAAGCACTCAATTTACAGTGTTTCATTTATTTCTCCCTACAGTCCAATGGGTTTAATACTGTTATGTATCCCCAATTTACTAACGAAACTGAGACGCCATGAGAGTGGGTGATGTTTCTCAAACACACAGCAAATAATCTCACACAAAGGCAGAATTGCAAAGCAACTTCCAGAAGCTGACCACTTAACCACCTGTCTGCAATAGCTAGCCATGTTGTTATAAAGACATGGGAATAGATATGAATGTGAGTGTAAGTATCTGTATCTATTAGATGTGGTGTAGGCAGAAGACGGTGATAAGAGAGAATTTTAGAAATGAAAGATTAAGGATGAATCTAGGAACTGGCATGGGTTTGAGGGCGTCAATGAAGATACTTTACTGATTGAAAAGGAGGGCTGACCTTGGGAAGGGTTCGATGGCAGAGAGATGGGTAATGGAAAATCCCAGTGGGCAGGCCAGTGCTAGTATGTGACGGGGAATTTGGGGTGGTATGGAGCTGAGATTCAGGTGTACTGGATGGCCAAATAGGTGGCCACCATAAGTTGTGTTTGTGTTTTGGGCACACAGATAGAATATTTAGGGACAAATGCCCAGGCAAGCCTCCTGATTTGACTGTAGCCCAGGAGACCTGCGGAAAAGAGCTTGAATCTTGGCTATATTTGGGGGTCAAACACATACAGACCTGAGAGATAAACGAGAGGTGGGGAGCAATGAATACCTGGGAACTAAGGCTTGAAAGGAAACCGCATCCATCTCCCCCACCCCAACTCCCACTCAACGAACAGAGGCCCTAGTGAGTGTGAACTAGAGGCTGTAAATCTGCTTTTCCCAGGTTTCAAAAGCCTCCCCAATGTCCGCACCACCATCCTCATTCTACAGTCTCAACCGAGACGAAGCTCAGTCCACGCCAATCACTTCATCTAGTCCCTCCCTGGAGAAACCACGATCTGTTCTAGTTCTGGAACCACCAAGAAGACTTTCGAGTAAGATTTTTGACTACACACTATTTTCTCCATGTGCTCTAACTTGGGAAATTAACCCATGAATAAGATGCAATTCTATAGGACACGTGAGAGGCCATCCGCCACTACCTTAGAGATTCTTGGAAGGAGCAGGAAGGAGAACGCAGAAAACTGTCCAGCTTTTATGTGGGGTACACATAAAAGAGAGCCTCTGGGGAGTCCCAGAAATGCTTGGTATGAGAGAAAGATTAAGCATCTTACCTGTGAGGATGAGACTTCCTGTGGACGTGGCAGGCACAGTGATAGCTGTAGAGACTCACAGAGTTATCTGAAGTGGCTGCGCTTGTGAGCAGAGGCTGGTGATACCCAAGAAAGCCAGGTTATCAAACAAAATCTGTTCTAGTGTGTATTACGGAGCAAGCACACAAACCCCTACACACCACGTGCGATTGCATTTATTAAGCAAAAACTGCCAGTCTTTTGCAGTAAGACCATCAATTAACACCAATAGCTAGAACAATAAAAGAATAGAACAAACACATTTTTTCTTTCTTTTTTTCTTTTCTTTTTTTTTTTTTTGTCATAGCCTTTTTATAAGACTTTGGCTTGGGGAAATATGATTGGTCATTATATGAGTAAAAACTTCTCTTTTCGTTTTTTTTTTCCCATCTAAAGACAAATGTTTATTTGAGAATGTGGCTTTCGTATCACGTGTAGTCTACACTAAACCCAGAGTCACACTCGAGAGCACGTGCACACAGGCAAATGGGCGGGGCTCGAGGACACGTGCGGATGGATTCTCTGGACCTCGGCAGCATTCCCCCAGGTTGGCCTGAAAAACGCTACGGAAGCCCCTGAGTTCTGACGGGGATTCTAAGGGCCGCCGTGCAACTGTGACATAGGAGGGGCCAGGGCCAGGAGATGGGGCCAGATTCGAGTGCAGGGACCGTCATGTCCTTGAAAGGAAAAGCTCAATGGCAGCCATTTTTTTGGCATGAGTTTTTCAGGACTGGCTGTCATTACGTTTTTTTAAAAGCATAACTTTTTAATTTGAAGTAGTTTAAGACTCACGAGAAGTTGCAAAAATAGTGTGGAGAGTTTCCGTGTGCCTTTCTCCTAATTTCCCCAATAACTGTATCCTACGTGAGCAAAACTGGGACACCGACGTTGGCACAACTCAGGTAGGGCACTTAGACTCAAATTTCACCAGTTACCTTTTTTTTTCTCCCCCTAAACCAGTATAATGCTTGGGAATTAATAGATGATTTATTTTTCCAGTGTTAAAAATGCTAAAAATCTTTATTTTTGCAACAAAATCTTCCATTCCGTACTATAAAAATTTAACTGACAATGTTATTTGAGCGAAGACTGAATAGGGTTTTACACTCATACGAATCACTTTAATTTTGGTAAAGATTTTCTTTTATATTTCCAGGATATACTATTTTTGTAGCTAAAAGAATAATTTATGAAATGATGACTTAAAAATTAATCCAAGTCAACATTTTATAATAGTGTACAGGCCTGGGTCCTAGTCCCACCTATATGTCGCTATAAACTGAGTGAAGTCATTTCGGTTGAGTCGCTTGATTTCTTCGGTCCTGAATTACTTGATTGCAAAGTAAGAAGATTAGACTCTATGACTTCTAAAATTTCTTTCAGTTAAAAAAGAATCCCTATGATCCTCCCACGCCAAAAGTTTATGTAGAGATTATTATAGGAAGTATAAGATGGTTTTATTAAAACAAAAACAAAAACAAAAACAAAACAAACCTAGATCTAAAGCAAAATGAAAAAATGCCTTGGACTCACGTGAAAGTCATAGGAAAACTACAAAAGAAAACGCAGCAACGAGGTGGCCTGGACAGCGGAAGCGGGCTGCGTTCCCCACAAGCCACTTAAACCCGAGCGGTGTTTGGACAAGTGATGTCGGCCTTTCCGAGCCTCAGTTTCCCCATCTGCAAAAGGACGATGGTGCCTTGTTAGCGGAGTTCTGAGGAGTAAAAGGTACACAGCAGGTAAAGCACGTGGCAGAGTCCGGGACACAGAGTCTGGTCCGTGAGTGTTAATAGAGACCCTGCATGTCAGATGTGAAGCGGGTTTGAAGGGAAAGCTGGGAAGGGATGGGGAGTTAGATGGTATGGATGCAAGGGGTGTCGGCATTTTTCTTCATGGGTACCAGCTACTCCAAAGATAACTTAAAGTCTAAAATCTTAGATGCTCCAAGGATAGAGATGGCATCTATTTCAAAAGGATAATAGTATCTGTAATATGTCCCTCCTCAAACAGAAACTAGAAGACAGTGGGTCAGAGAAAGATATTGTATTATCCAATCTAAATCAATCTTAGGGTCTCGCGTTAAGCCATATAATAATGGGAGTATGCTGTAGTTTTTACTACATGCACCTGCTAACGTGAAAAATAGCTACTCCGAATAAAGTAAGAATGAGAGTCTTTCAAACATTCTCAGCCATCTGTTAAAAAACAAAGGAGAATATATGATTCATTTTTTTTCTCAGGCCTGAGCACATGGACCAATTCACTTGCCAAATTTTCTTCAATGGATTTTTGAAAAACAAGTTTCATTTCAGCATTTATTATAGTATTCCCCAAAACACTGCTCTTTTTTTGTGTTTTACAAACAGTGTAATGTCATTATGATGTACGTTGAAAACTTAATATACGGTGAATACATGTTAATAGCTGGTATAGCCACTCCTAAATGCAATAAAAAATATCAACTATATAAAATTTTAAAGGAAAAAACCCAAACAAATACCTTTTCGAGAAGAGCTAAAGTTAGTATGTTTTACAAGGGTTAAAGGTTATAGGCCAACCGATTCTTACAAACATCCAGCAAACGCTGCTTGATCATCTTGCCTAGGTGC
>NW_011889173.1:510057-512429 GCF_000151845.1 Pteropus vampyrus
CTAAAGTTAGTATGTTTTACAAGGGTTAAAGGTTATAGGCCAACCGATTCTTACAAACATCCAGCAAACGCTGCTTGATCATCTTGCCTAGGTGCACCGTCCAACAGAACTTCCTGTGGTGATGGAGGCACTCTGTGTCTGCACACTGCGGTGTGCTGACCACTAGCCCATGTGGCTACTGAATACTTGAACCATCGCTCATGAGGAGCACAATTTTTCGTTTGACTTAATATTAATTAACTTAAATTTAAGCAGCCATATGTGATGATGGCTACCATATTGGACGGTAAGAATGCTGGAAAGACTCTCATTCTTACTTTGTGGCCTTACACTAGACCCTAAGATTGATTTAGATTGGCTAATACTCACAGTATCTTTCTCTGACTCACTGTGTTCTAGTTGATTATAATTTGGACTTCCCTAAAGGAAAGTTTCTGTTTTGGAGGAAAGTATTACAGATACTCTCAATGGAAGAATGGAGAAATTGTAGTATGGCCATTCGATAGCACCCTACGAAGCAGAGTAAATAAGCTAGATCGACATTTATCAAGGCTAATAGGTCTCAAAAATATACTGTGGAGGGAAAAAAAGAAGTGGTACAAAAATTTGTGGTTTGGTACATTCATGCAAAGTTCAAAGCACCTCAAGCACTGTATATATTTTGTGTGTAATACTTATGTATTAAAAGGATTAAAATGTGGACAAAATGAATAATAATAACTTGTGATATCTACATCTGGGCAAGAGAGGTGCTGTTCTTTGGGGGGTTCTATCTGGGCTTCCTCTGCCTGCTCCACCCACCACTGGGCCAAGGGTTATACCCACCTGAAGCCCATTCTCCCTTGACCACTCTCTGGGAGACAGTTAAAGCAGAGGAGGAAGCTAGGGACCCGTTTGTCTGTATTTGTTATGTTTGGGGGGAGGGGTCGAATAGCAAGGGGGCGGAGCCAGGCATCGTGGAGTGAGGGGTGTCGACGAGATACTGAGATTCTGAGTCTGGGGTCTGGCAGTGGTTACACCAAAAGGGAGGGCAGGAGGCAGAGCTGGGTGGGAGGAGGACAGGTTGAATCTGAGGTCCAGGGAGCCATTAAGAATATGGACTAGATCCTGGAGCGTGAGACAGGTGGACGCAGAAGTCGTAGGGAGCCTGTGGCTTTGGTAGCTGAGAAGAAGGAACGAGAGGACAATAAAACTATCCCGCAGCCAGCCCTCCCGCGGGGCCGCACGCCCCCAGGTGTTTCGTCTTACAGGATATCGTCCTCTTCAGGGCGACTCCAAACAGTCAACGGTGTCAACTCAGCCGCAGGTGAGAACACCGGTAACAGCTAATGACAAGGGCACGCGTGCAGCTGGCACTTCCTGGTACTTTATATGTATTAATTCATTCGGTCCTCACAGTGACCGCAGGAGAGTATTAGCCTCATCTGCCAGTCGAGGACATGGGGCTGGCTTAGCTGTTCAACCTCACAAGCTGCTGAGCGGATGAAGCCGGCTCCAAGCTCGGCAGCCCGGAGACCTTGCTTTGGAAGGAGAAAAGCTAAGTCTGGGCTCTATCGGCCTCTCAGGCTTCGAGAAAAGGGAGCTAAGAGTACAAGGCTGTTTTGAGGATGGGGCTGGAGGTCTGGGATGAAGATCTGGAAAAATTCTCAGACGACACCTGCTGAGGTAGAAGGCTCTTGCCCAAGGCAGAGCGAGCACTGTAAGCAGCCGGTGGTCAGCAGTGCCCGAGGCTGCAGATCAGCGTGGCTGTAACCTGAACGCCGGGCAGCCCAGCCGAGGTCAGGGACAGCAGCTCTGAGTCTTTGGGAGCCAGGAAAGAAGTTGAAAACAACTGTTCAGACCAACCGACTGCACCATTTCCTGGCGATTTGGGCAGAGACAGTAGGTCTGAAGGCCCTGGCTAAGGAAACCTGCATGGGCCTGAGGGCCCTTCTCACTTTGAACTTGAGGCCTCTGAGGGAGATGCTTAATCTCTGTGGGCTGCCCAGCTGCCCCTTTGAAAGCGGTGGACAGTCTCTGAGATGTGGCCCAAATCGAACCCCTCGGGGTCTAGCCGTGGGCCACTGTCCCAGGAGCTGGCTGCCTGCCCGAGGTGCTCGGGGCAGCCGCCGCTCCGGGAAGGGACGAGGGTCGGGGTGCGTCTCCCGGGCACAGGCGGGGGACCGGGGCGCGCGCGACGTCGGTGCCCTGGCTGCCCTCGGGACCTCCGAGAGGCCGTGTCCGAGGAGCCCGGGAGCGGCTGGGTGATCCTGGAGCTTTGTTTTTCCCGGAGCCCGCCGCCGGGCGACCGCAGAGCAGGCTGCTTGCTGGCAGGGACCGAATGGAGCTCCGCGCCAGGCCGGAGGCTGTGCCCGTCACTCGCAGTCCCGGGC
>NW_011889173.1:513704-514085 GCF_000151845.1 Pteropus vampyrus
CTAAAAGGTAGTATGGAAGGTGGGAGGTCGGGAGACTGGGGTCCTGGCACCGTGCCTCTAGAGAGCTGGATGGCTTGTGTCAATCAATCTCTCTGAGCTTAGCTTTCTCATCTGTAAAATCGGGGGTTGGATTAAGCCTTTACATCAGTGTCATGGCTGGATGGTTGCTCACTGTGCTCAGAACAACGATGAAAGTCTTCAAGTAAAAGCAAAACAATATTCAGAATATGCTCCTTAAGGCAACCGACAAGTTTTTGAAGTATCTTTTTAAATCTCAAGTTTTCCTTTTCTTCAGGTTTGTTTGTTTTGACTGTTTTGATTCTTGAGAGGGAATCCCCCATGTATTCAGGAGCTTCAGCCGCCCCGAACAACTAACTCACT
>NW_011889173.1:514135-514562 GCF_000151845.1 Pteropus vampyrus
CTAAAAGGTAGTATGGAAGGTGGGAGGTCGGGAGACTGGGGTCCTGGCACCGTGCCTCTAGAGAGCTGGATGGCTTGTGTCAATCAATCTCTCTGGGCTTAGCTTTCTCATCTGTAAAATCGGGGGTTGGATTAAGCCTTTACATCAGTGTCATGGCTGGATGGCTGCTCACTGTGCTCAGAACAACGATGAAAGTCTTCAAGGAAAAGCAAAACAATATTCAGAATATGCTCCTTAAGGCAACCGACAAGTTTTTGAAGTATCTTTTTAAATCTCAAGTTTTCCGTTTCTTCAGGTTTGTTTGTTTTGACTGTTTTGATTCTTGAGAGGGAATCCCCCATGTATTCAGGAGCTTCAGCCGCCCCGAACAACTAGGGAATCCCCCATGTATTCAGGAGCTTCAGCCGCCCCGAACAACTAACTCACT
>NW_011889173.1:514747-518422 GCF_000151845.1 Pteropus vampyrus
CTCTCTCTCTCTCTCTCTCTCAGTTCTGCATGGCTCTTTGGTTTAGAATATTTTTGTTCTTTCGTATTCTGTCAGCGTGATTAAAGGGACTGCAGTTCTAGCTTCGGCTAACATAGTGTACCCAATGTGTTTTCATAAACTTGAAGTGTCCAACATATTCGTCATGGGAAAGGGAAAGTTTTTAAGGTGGAAAGACAGACCAGATGCCAGAATGTCTCCGTATGGCTATTCCATTTAGTCCTCGCACCATTGTTGGGGAGATATTTCTGTCCTGGATTTCTAGAAGAGGTACCTGAAGCAAGACCTGTGAAAGGACCTGCCAGCGTCCCAGACCGATCCGTAGCCAAGCTGGGATCAGACCCAGGGGTTTTGATTGTAAATTAGTCCCTGCTCCTCCACGCAGTGCTCTAAGCCCTCGGAACGAGTCCCGGCAACGTGATACCCAGATCGCTCGCACTTTAGAACCTGCAGGAAATCTCGTTGAAGGTTCGTACTCTGTTCGTGTCGACATCCTCTGGCCAGTGTGCCATTTTCTTTTACTTCAGCTGGCCCGACTGGCAGATGAGGAAGCCGTGCCTTCATTTTGCGGGAATGGCTGTCTGTACTCACGAGGTGAACGTCGCAAAATGCGCACTTAAACGCCATCCACCCTCTTTTCAGCGTACAAAGCGAAACAGCGCCAAGGAGTTAAGTCAGAAGTCAATGCCAAGCGCCTGGCCATTTCACCCTGGCTCCCCGACTTGTTTCTCCTGCTCAAAGCATGTGGATTTCTCACCTATGTTTAACTGTGTAGACTTTTCCAACATGTGCATCACTGGGCAGAAGAAAGCATGTTGTCAGGAGAGAAATCTGAGCTTTCACCACCAAGTACTTCAGGTCACTGCCCAGGAAGGGAGTCTTTGACGCATGTTAAGATTTTGAAATGCTTGCTGTGTGCCATGGATGGGGTGGGAGGATGTACGACACGGCTTCTCTCTGTTCTCTCGCTAGGAGCTGGGCTTCAGGGCACCTTTAGAAATGGATCAACTCGTCCTTGGTTTTCCTTTGCAGCTCCTTTATTTATTTATTTTTCTCCCAGAATAAATGGAAAGTCCACTGGAAGGAAGTAGCTTCTCCATTAAAGAGAGCAGTGGCTGCTCTCATCTCTGGGGCTGTCCGGGTACTTCACGTGGCTCTGCTTTGCTTCTCGCACCTCCAGCCCACAACAGAAGGCCAGCCTGGTGGTCCAGCCCATAGGCATCGGTACCACCAGCATCCTGTCCTTGTTGACAACTTGTTAAGCATGGAATTGCACTATCGTGGGTCCTGGAGAAAGGAATTTCTCATTAGCCCAGATTGTTGTCTCGGCTGCATCTCTGATTTGCTCTGGACACTTTAGAAACATCTAACTTGTGTATTGTTTTTATTTTTAATGTTATTTGTGCCTTCCGTGTTTTTTGCTGAATCAACTCCACCAGGAGAAAATTCATTTCATTTACTTTCGAGATGCTTTTTCCAATTTCATTGGATGCTCAGCTCAATTATTTCCAGGCTTTCTTTTTTTCTAGTCTCAATATTTAAAACTACATATTTGCTTCTTTATACTTTTTTGACTGTACCCAATGAGTTCTGAAAAGCAAATTTAAATTTTTACTCTAGTCTCAGTATTCTTAATTTCTATTATTATTCTTCTTTGACCCATGATTTTTTTACAGTCCCGTATTCAAATTTATATGTTGATTTTTTTTTTGTTGCTTTCTTTTTTTCCGGCTTTACTGAAATTTAAAAGACAATTAGTTGCTCGTATTTACATTGTCCAATTCAATGAGTTTTTTAAAATTATAGTTGGCATACAATAATATACTAGTTTCAGTTGTACAGCCTAGTGATCAGAGAGCTACATAATTTGCAAAGCGATTGCTCCACTGAATCTAGTCACCCTCTCCCCTTACATATTTATTACGACATTATTAACCATCTTCCCCAGGCTCCACTCTGCATCTCCATGTCTATCCTGCAACTATCCATTTATACCTCTTAATATCTTTGCCCTTTTTTTTGCTGTCCTCCCCAACCCCCCTCCCATCTAGTAGCCCTCAAAATATTCTCTGTATCTGTGAGTTTACTTCCACTTTTGTTGTTGTTTATTTTATTCATTAGATTCCACATATACATGAAATCATGTGATATGTGTCTTTCTCTATCTGACTTATTTTATTCTAGGTCCATCATGGCAATATCTTTTTCTATCCCCTTCCTTTTAGTCTGCGTCTGTCTTTTAATCTGAAGTGAGTCTCTTGTAGGCAGCATATGTGAGGGTCTTGTTTTCTTACCCATTTAGCCACCCTATCTTTTGGTTGGAGCACTTAATTCTTTTCTATTTGAGATACTTGTTGATAGGAATGCAGTTATTACCATTCTTTATTCCTGTTTTTGATACATGTTTTTTCCTTTTAAAGAAGTCCCTCCAACATTTCCTGTAATACTGGTTTGGTGTTGATAAATTCCTTTAGCTTATTTTTTTCGGAGAAGTTCTTGATCTGCCCTTAGACTCTAAACGATAGCTCTGCTGGATAAAGTATTCTTGGTTGTAGATCCTGGGTTTTTATCACATCCAATATTTTGTGCCAAGCCCTTCTGTCCTGCGTGTCTTATGGGTGTTCCCTTGTAGGTATCTAACTGCTTTTCTCTCGCTACTTTTAAGATTCTCTCTTAGTATTTAACCTTTGGCATTTTAATTATGATGTGCCTTGGTATGGGCCTCCTGGGGTTGATCTTTCTTGGGACTCTGAACGTCCTGGGGTGGTGTGTCTATTTCCTTCACCAGGTGAGGGAAGTTTTCCATCATCTTTTCAAATAGCTCTTCAACGTCTTGTTTTCCTTCAGGTACCCCTGTGACATGGATAATTTTACATTTTATTTTGTCCCATAGGCTCCTTAAATTATTATCATAGTCTTGGCTTCTTTTTTCTTGCCATTCGGATTGAGTGTCCTTGGCTTCCTCATCTTCTCTATCAGTGGTTCGATCCTCTTCTTCATCCACTCTGTTTATTCCCTCTAATATACTCGTCATCTCAGATAATGTGCTCTTCTTTTCTGACTGGTTCCCTTTTATAATTTCCACTTCCATTTTTATGTTTGTTGTCACTTTGTTAAAGTTCTCCCTGAATTCATCTACTCTTCTCCTAAGTTCATGGAGCATCTTTGTAAACGCTAGTTACAAATGCAGTGTTTTGAACTCTGCATCTGTTAGATTACTTGACTCCATTATTTCTGGATCTCAGTTCTGTCCTCTCATACGGTTTCTGCTTCTTTGTCTTGCCATTTTGGCTGCCTTTCCGTGTCTGTTTCTATGTACTAAGCAAAGCTCCTGAGTTTCCTGGTCTTATTAGTGTGGCTTTGTGTAGTAGGTGTCCAGTGGCACAGTCCTGAGAGGGGTTTAGCTGCAGGCCAAACTTAGCCCCAGCCTATGCCCCTCCAGACCTCTTGTTAAGATTCAGCAAACAAGTCACAGATGCTGTGCTTATCGTTGCCTCAAGTAATCACACCAGAAATCGAGGCCAGCTGCCACCAGTGTGAGTCTTGACGCTGCTCAGCAAGGAGAACCTGACTCGTGGAGGACACACCTGGATGTGGCTTGGGTGGGGCCGTGAGTTGGAGGAGGCAGAGTTTCAGGGAATCCTCTGGGCGGAGAGA
>NW_011889173.1:518472-521405 GCF_000151845.1 Pteropus vampyrus
TAATCACACCAGAAATCGAGGCCAGCTGCCACCAGTGTGAGTCTTGACGCTGCTCAGCAAGGAGAACCTGACTCGTGGAGGACACACCTGGATGTAGCTTGGGTGGGGCCGTGAGTTGGAGGAGGCAGAGTTTCAGGGAATCCTCTGGGCGGAGAGACCTCTGTTATCCAGTTTGATGACGTGTCAGCTATGGCGGTGCTGGGATCGGGGGAAGACTCAACAGAGGAACAGTGGATACTTCTGGCACTTCTGTCTGGGAGAGATCCTCGCCTGTGGCCCTCACTCCAACAACTCAGTGTCCCCCTGTAAGTCCCTGGGGCCCCTCGAGCAGCTGACCAGGCACTGGTGCTCAGAGCAAGCAGGTCTGTCACCATGAATGTCCACATGTGGACATGGCTCCTTTAAGAGGCGTCTTCAGCTGCCACTACCATTGCTGTTGCCTCTGTCCCACTCAGCTGCTCGGACCGGGTGGCCTGGCGGCCTCGCCCCCTCCTACCTCTCGTCACAGGGTGATTTCTCATTTCTCTCCCTAGTTGTAGGGCTTGTTCATCTAGATCCCAGGTGACTTTGCTTGCTGTTTGCTCTGTGTTTCTGTCACAACTTTGTTTTGGTCGCAAGAAGATGAACAAAGTCTCTATCATCTACGCCATTTATTTGACTCTCTGTATGCTGATGTTTTTATCTTTTAATTGTTGAAACTTAACTTTGGTGTGGTCAGAGAATGTGGTCTGTATAATACCAATTCTTTGAATTTTATTGAAACTTTCTTTTTAGCCTTCTAAGAGGTCAATTTTTACAATCGTTCCATACATGTTTGAGATGAATGTGTAGACTTTATTGGATACAGGGTTTTATAGGTGTCCAACATTTGAAGCTTGTTAGTTGTGCTGTTAAAATATTGTAGATTTTAATCAGCTTTCCATCTGCTCAGTCTGTCGAGAGTAATTGAAGAGTATGAAAATTTGTTATTATGTTGGTGGGTTTGTCATTTTCTCCCTATATTTCTGGCAGATTTCAAGAGTTATATGCACAAGGCACTTTTATTGGATGCATGCATCTACAAATTTAGAATTTTTTAAATCTACGTAGAGAATCGAACCTTTTATTATAGTGTAGAAATCCTATTTAAATCCATGTCGTAGATCATCTTAATGTCTATTTCATCTGATATTAATAGAGCTACTCCAACTTTCTTTTAATTGACCTTGACCTCAGTCTCAGAGGACAAGGAGTCCAAGAAGACTATACGAGGAAAAGGATGTTCTGTTCTCACAGTCCCTCATCTTCATCATCATTTTATCTGTAGCTGTTTATTAAGCACCCTCTGAAGCAGTGGTTGGTGTGCATTCCTGTGACCCACCCACAGAGATTTGGAATCAAAAAATTGGGATAAGATTCAGGAACCTGCATTTTTCACAAGCATGTAAGGCCCACACAGGTGGCCCATGGACCACACGTGGAGACGTGCTGGGTGTTTCTTTACGAGGAGTGGGATGCGAGTGTCCTGGGTGGAAGAGCCTTCTGTGTGGTTGAAGAGAGCGCCCGTCCCCCCAACACACTCTGAAGACCTTGGGACGGAAGCATCACCCCTTTTCCTCAATAGAAGTCCCATATTTTATCTGATGAAATGCTGCATTATTTTTTGCAGAAAAATTGGAGCTCTCTAGAGATGGGCAACTGAGTAAAATCCTATAATTGATTAGGGTGGGGTACCCGCAGCCGAACCACACTCCCTGGGCATCGCAGCAAACCTTGGAGTGGAGCTTTGGGCAAAGGCAGGACACAACCAAATGGGCTTTCCCACAGATACGGCAAGGGTGTCTTTACTTGTCGATGCGTGGGTTAAAGATTCTTGGCATATGGCAGTTTAGAATGGTGGAAAGATGCTATTTTAATTCTATACTTTAATTTAGAGAAAATGGACATTTTCACAATGTTGATATATTGAACATGACTTATTTAATTTGAACGTGATCTGTCGTTGCATTTTCTTGGGCAATATTTAGTTGTTCTCAGCAATGTTTTGTAGTTTTATTGGTACCATGGTGTGGTGCTGCTTCTTAGGGACTTAACTGCCAGGGCCCTATGTCTCCTTCCTCCTGAAACCCATGAGGTCTGATAAATCATCGGGGGGCCATGCCCTGCAGAAGCAGCAGAGAGAACCCCGAAGGCCCGTTTGTCATCTCAGAATCCTAATCTGGGGGATGCGATTTGGGACATGAAAGGAACAGGAAATGGAACCTGGTTCTTTGGGGTCATTTTTAAATGCTGACGTCCAGTGTGCAGAAAAGGCCTTTATCAGTTGTCCCAGTGCTTTTCGGTGACTGGTGTCGTCACCCGAGGTGGCGCTCCAGGAGCAGCTGGGCGTGAGCACAGGGCCAGGGGTCAGCAAGGGGCACAATGTATGTCCTTCAGGGCTATGCAGGGGAGGAGGCACACGCTGCCACCTTCCCAAACAAAGGACACCGTCCCAACATTCTGCCTCGTTTTTTTCTTTTTGAAAACATAACCAAGAAAGGAAATTTATTTCTACTGCGTGAGGGGAAAAGGCAAAGTCTCTTGAGTTTCTCGGTGCAGCTTTTTGGAGTGACAGCTTACTGGTGCGATGACAAGCGAGGCTTAAGGCCATTTTATCTGGGAGACTAGCAGCGGCGTGGCTCTTTAAGGAGTGGGGCGCTGCAACTTTCCTTCGCTGTGCTTGTGGTAAAACGGGGCACCTCTGGGGCTGGCGCTTGTGTAATCACAGAGGAAAACAGGGAGGGAAGCAGCGGAGGGGCTCATAAGCAGGTGGATAACTAAATGCGATTTAAAATAGTCCTGCGTTTAAATTGTGGGGATAGTGTGGGCCCCGCGCAGCACAGCCCGCAACGACGTGGTTTAACTTTATAAACTCTGTTCAGGGAAATGAAAAATGAAAGTCAGGGCATGAGCGT
>NW_011889173.1:523960-526131 GCF_000151845.1 Pteropus vampyrus
TGATTACAGATATTGAAGAAATCAACTCAGAGAGGCAGCTTGGATCTGGGGAGGATGGCAAAGCCTTAGGCTCGAGGAGAGTGTTTGTCCGGCAGGGCACCAAGATTCCAGTACGAAGGCATTTGGCGGGATCCACTCTCTGGAGCTGGGAGAGCTGGAGCTGAGTGATTAAGACTAAGGAAGGACCGAGATAGAAGGTCAGAGCTACATGCTTTGGCAAGGCTTCCCCAGCCTCCATTTCTTCAGTCATGACCTGGAATTAACAATGCCCCCCGCCCCTTGGGCTTGGAGGGCTCCCTGGACCATATGTTTAGGGAAGGCCCTGGCATATGCCAATTCCCTCCTTCTTGCTCCTTGTCACTAAATGTGGCCCCCAAGTCCTCAGCATGCCTGGTCTGGTCCAGGGGCGCTGGACCCACATTGGTTCAGACCCCACGCCTTGTTGTGGCTGCTGATGGAGCAGAGAGACGCTGGGATAGGGCCTTGGGTGTTCCTAAAACCCTGGCTTGACAGCTGTGGCTTTGCAGGGTGGGAATGGGAACCGGGCAGCATCCAAAGAAGCTTTCACTCACATTTTGCATGAAAGAGAGAAAACATCAGCGTTCCTGATGAACGTCATGGTTGTTTGGGAATGGCAGGCACCACTGGACATAAGTGGTGGCGCCATTGTCCTACTAGGTTAGAGGCTCTTGGACATCAAGACTGTGTGTGACTCAAATCTATGCTGAGTCCTCCACCCTGTTCCCCCATGGTGCCAGCCGGGAAGCCTTGCAAAATAAATATTCTCTTAATCTTCCCCAAGTATCACTCTGATCATGTCCCTTCCCGTGTGAAGTCTTCCAGTCAAGTAGGGAGCTTGGCTTGTAACTGAGGACTTCATGGCCTGTCCACAGCTTGCCCTCTGGATTCCTGTGCTTCTTCGTCGTCGTCGTCATCACGATAGCTTGTATTTATTGAGCACTTACTCTGAGCATTGTGTATTGCATAATATCCCACTCAGTCCTTCAGTAATCCTGTGCTTTGCAAACATTATCGTCCATTTTACATTGGACAAAAAACCCCAACAAAACCCTGACACATAGAAAGAGCAGTTATGCAACTTGCACAAAAATCACAGGGTTGCTAAGTGAGAGGGTCAAGATTTGATGGAGGAGTTTTCTGCAAAGCTCAACCTCTTACCCACTGCTCGGACTCTATGACCTGATTGGTCCATGTCGAGATTTACTGCACCTTCTCCACTGTGTTATGAGCTGCTTCAAGGCAAGAACGATGACTGAGACAACTTCGGCCTCTCTTCAAAGGATGTAAGACCCCATGCCTCCACCTTGTAGACAGTCGGTGCCCATTTCTTGGCAGAATTCATTGGGTTTATCTACAGGTGGGCTTTTAATTCCTTATTAACAATGTTCAAGTGAGGATTTGAGCTGAAAGATATTGTTGGAGCTGCTATGTTTTGTGGCCCCAAGAAGTGAGTTCCGACCAGGGAGAAGGACAGCCAGATGCACACGCTGGAGCCCTCTGGCCCCGATGTGGACTGTGCTGCTTCTCTGGCCACCCGAATGGCAGCCTGGCACCCATCTGCCAGGGAACACAAGGACCTTGGAGGAAACACTGTCCACAGCCACGTAGAGGCATGCACACAACTCTTCCCACTGCCTTTTCTCCAGCCCCTTTTTGAGTGAGAGATTTTGAAAAGAACTAAAATATGGTCTGACATGAGGCTCTCTCCATCACATGTTTTTCACAAGCACCAGAAATTCTTCAATAACTGGACAGCAAAAGGTCCCTAAAGGACTTGTGTGTAGAAAGGCACTAGTATGGTTCATGCCTATATTCTAGTTGGGGCAATAAAACAGATTTGCCTCACATTTTGGGGGCCATTTGCAATGGCCTTATCGTATCACAGTATGCTTGTCCTGTCATGCGAATCTGGCCTCAGAGAAAAGATCACCCCGCCCCCCCCTCCCCACAATTCCCCACAATCTGTGAAATGAACACATGGCAGTGAAGGCGGGCAGTAATCATGAATACTGAAATTCAGATTGGGGTGGAGGTAAACTGGGGCTAAACTGCTCTCTACATTAAGCAATCCAGTTCTCCTGACATTGAATAGACACTAAAATTTAATCCATGAAAATAACTTAATACTCAATAGGGACAAAAATCCATAT
>NW_011889173.1:527021-542181 GCF_000151845.1 Pteropus vampyrus
TAAGAAACAGGTTAAATACCTTTTGCATAAAATTAAAAATATGTGCATAGAAACAATGTAGCTTCTGCAAGAATACAAACGAAAAATATACCTTAACATCAGGATGGATCCTTTGTGGGGCTGGAATGGGACTAGGAATAGGGATAAAATAGAATAAGTAAATAAAATAATTAGGGATCAATGATTATTATACATTATAATTAACTCGACTTTCTGTCCTTGAGGTTCGAAAGAGGCAAAGGGTAAAAAGAAAGAAATGAATTTTTCTGCCAAAGACAATTATGGGCCTCGTAAGATGCCTTAGAAATGACCCTACCCCTGGCCTATTGAATAGATTGGCCTATAATCTAGAAACATAGATTTGATCTAGATCAGTGGATTTCAGACTGAATTTGGCGATCCTAGGGGTTGCATGCCTGCTTCCTTCGGCAGAATAATTCTGCTTTTATCAGTTTCACTTTGGTGTTAAGATTCTGTTTTGTTTTTAAAGAGGGGAGCTAGAGGTCTACTTCCAAAATAATGTATGAAAAGATGCGGGATCCCCAGGATCTTGTCCAGACTTAAAATTCTATATTTTAATCAGAATAGCCAACTTAACTAAAAATGTTTTAAAACTCAGAGTTTGAAGTGTCCACTCCACATGTCATTGTTTACAAGATATTTTCTTGGGAAGATGTTGGGATCTTTCTCCTCCTAGTGCTCATTCAGCTTCTTTCTGTCAAATGTCGGTATACAATGAAACATCATTTAGAGTAAGCCTATGCATAGATTTGAACCTTACAGATGAAATACATCTTTAGTGACTCTGCAGGTTTCTGTCACCCCTTATGACAGCTGACCTGAGACTTCCCCAGAGCTGTTTACCTGTGAGGATCAGAGACAGCACTGCTAAAAGACAGTAGACAAATAATGTCAGCGGTCACCTGGGGAGGCCATGTCTTCAGGTGCAAACCACTGGAGCATAGATGGAAGGCTCTTCCTGAACATGTCACATGGAAGTTCTCAGTTTCCATCTGAAAAGTCTAATATAACATGTAATAATTCATCAAGTTCTAGTAGGGCATTTGCAATATTGCCTCTTAATCCAGTTTTTATTATACTTTCATATGTTCTCATATAGAATTTTAGGCATTGTTTTTGTCTTCAAAGATCATACGATCTTCTTAGTTAAGAAGACAAAGGTAGCAGATATTGGAAATCTTTGGGGCACTAGGTTCTTGGGGTCG
The DNA here is from genome assembly GCF_000151845.1 of Pteropus vampyrus. Lineage (NCBI taxonomy): Eukaryota > Metazoa > Chordata > Mammalia > Chiroptera > Pteropodidae > Pteropus > Pteropus vampyrus. The sequence goes on from NW_011889173.1 coordinate 528,248, forward strand.
TATGACTAGGCTAATCTGCCTCTCTTCCTGAAACAAAATGCTTCAGCCTGTCATCACTTTCCTTTCAATTTGCCCTTTCTGTTGTCTTGGTTCTTTAGTGGGGTACTGTCTTCATCTGAGGGAGGGGGCGGGGTGGACAGAGGTGCAGGGCATGGGCAGGAAGCCAGGAGATGGGAGGGGGCTGCATCCGGTGGTGGGAGTTCTTGCAAGGCCAGGTCAGGAGGCAGGTGAAGCCTAGACGATGAGAGTGTGCGGCACAGAGTCCCGTACAGGGACCAATGGAATCACTAGCTCCTGCACAGACTCTGTCCCAAAATCTTAGGCGGGCTGTGCTCACTGGATTTTTCTCTGTCTGCTGTCATTTTTCATCCACCTCATGTCAGACTCCCTGTGCCCCCGCCCCCTAGTAGAGGGGCTGCTTTGATTCCCCTGCTTTGTCTGCAGAATTCCCCCTTATGATCCTGTGTTCTGCATGCCAGTCCACTTTCTTCTAGGCCTTGCACCTGGGGCTCTTGTAGGGTGACCAGTTGTCCCACTTTGCCTGGCATTGAGGGGTTTCCTGTGACTTAGGACTTTTACTGCTAAACCTGGGAGAGTCCTGGGCAAACTGGGACAGCTGGTTACCCCGAGCGCGCCACCAGTAGAAAAAATGATTCCTAAGATGTATACTAATGAAAAGTTGTGAACAACTCAGATGTGTCATAGAGAAAAATATGGCTAAATAAATCTAGGGTATCCGTCTGATATAATACGACACAGATGATCAAATTATGTTTACAAAATAATGTAGAAATGTTGACGATGAGCATTAAGTTCAAAGGCTGGGATACTAACGTGTGCATATTGCGTGATTTCAATCATTTATTTAAAATCTCTTCATGGTAAATTGGTTGTTGAAAAGGAGGGACTACCTGAAGGAGAGAGCTTTCATTACTGCTGCCAACACATTTTCCTGAACTAACTGAGATGTTCTCTTGCTGAAGGCAGTGCTAGTGTAGATGCAAAGCTGAGTTAACGTTATGGTTGTGCAATGTTTCAAACTGATGAGTCAAGTGGTTCAAATGATGATTCGGATGGTTCAAAAGTTAATTCTGAACCATGATTTTGTTCAACATGATGGGGTGGCAGAGAACAAGTCAAACCAGCAAAAATTAGAACATGCAAATAAGACTGGGTTTTCAGCAAAGGAAAAGGCACCAGATTCCTTCTCAGTAAGACCTGCTGGATAGAAGCTGTAAAACCCTATGGTTGGTGAGCAAACGCTACTGATGCTCTCTTACCCACAGTGACCGACCTAGTCGCTCACATGAATGGAAAGCCTCTCAGAAAAGAGAAGTTCAGAGACGTTATCCTGGGGAACAATAAAGCCTATAGCATCAAAGGAACTCAGTCTGGAAACTGTCATAAGGTGACGAGGGCTTCATTTAACCCAGGATCAGAAAACAAAGCTGGGTGAAATGGACATGTGAAACCTATAATTGCCTCCCTTAATCTGAATAATCAAAAAGGCAATTACTCCATTTAGAAGGAATGATTTGACTGACCCAGCTTTCAATAGCTAGAGTCTTTTTAAATGTCTTAGTGACCACATTGTTTTGCCTTATCTAGTTTATATCGTTTTATATCAGTGATTTTTTTTTTTTTTTACTATGTGACAAGATACATTTACTTGATTTGTGAACCATTAATTTATCTGTTTGAGATTATATACTATTTGGGGTTATTATGATTATGATTACTGAATTTATTTTCAGTCATAAAAACATAGTAGTTAGATATGTTCCAGGCACTTTGAATATATTACCATCAGCATCAAAACAGCCTTATGAGGAAAGTAGTTATTATTTTCTCGTTTTCCAAAGGACAGATTGAAGCTGGGAGAGTTTCTGAGTCAGCTGGTCTGGGGTCAGGCCTGAGAATTTGCATTTGCAAGTTCTCACCTGTTGCTGGTACTGCGGGTTCCGAGCCCATACTGTGAGAATCACTTGGTTTCGGAGGGTTGCTTTAGCTACTGATTTTTTTTCTTTGTGATGATGACCGGCCAACCTTACACGTGAATGGAAAACATGGCACTCTTCCAGGAAACTTTACATAAAAGTTTGGTTGTTTTTAAAACTTCAGCCACTGCTCATCGATGTGGTTTCTTTTACAGTAGTGTCCCTTTCTAGTCCAGCTTGCATATCACTAAGAGGGTGGGTCTTATTAAAACATCATATTGGTCACAGCACGTTTCTATTCAAGGAGCCATCAAACCTCACTTTTGTCTGAAACGAGGTTCGGGTACCTTAATCTGGCATTGATTTCCTGTCCCTGCGGGCAGATTTTTCTAATGTAACTAACCCTTCTCTGCTGTGCGCAGAGGACCCTCTGACCCCAGCCAGGCCAGCGGCTGCTGGTGCCTCTCACGCCCTGTACCCCAGTCACCCCGGCAACCATGCCATCACCTGGAATGCACCAATCTGTTCATTCAGGAGCGGGAAGCGCCGGCCCTGCCCTCTCGCCTCTGCAGCCGCAGGCGCCAGCCGTCCAGGGGCGGCCCGCCCTCTTGTCCTTCCAGCCTGCCCCCTCGGTTCCCTGCCTCTGCGTGCCCCTGTGGCCGCTCTGTTGACCTCCCTCCTCTCCCTTCCGGTCCCGCCATCTTGTCCGTCTCCACTTCCGGTCCCCCCCACTCTCAGCACATCCCCTCGCTTCCCAGTTCCTGACCGTAGCTTGGAGCAAAAAGCTGCTTCAATGCCCTGCCACCAAGACGAGAAACTCACCAGTCTCTGCGTCCATCCCTTCCTCCTGACGTCACAGTGGAGGCCTGACAGCCCGTCCCCAGGGACGCTAGCCTCGCTCCTGGCGCGCGGGCCCCACCCGCTTCTCAGGGGGCGCCGCCTGCACCACCATAGCCCTTGTCGCCTTCGCGGGCATTCCGCGCCCACCCCCGTTGAGGCCGGCTCGAGTGCATCTTTTCTATAGCACACCCGCCCCGATGCCCGGATGTCCCTGCAGCTGAGGACCCCAACTTCCCGTCATAAGCACATCGCTTATCTCCTCTTATTGCCTCCGCATCCTCACCTTCCTCTCTCCCCGCAACCCAGTGTGGTGCCCTCGGTCCGCCCCGCTCCACAGAATCAATCAGCCCTTGCCAGAGTCTCCGGACACCCCGGGCTGCTCACCCCTCGTTCCTGGTCTTGTGTATGACACCAAAGTGTCGCCTGTCTCAAAGAGGAGCGTGATTCAGACTCTTGAGTGACTCTGCTGCTGTCGTCACCAGCTCATTTTGTACACCTCGATCCATCTCTTATTTCCCTTCGGCCTGCTCAGTCTAACGTCTGCCGAAGCCAAGCACATTTAAACAGATGGGCACAGCTGGGTGGGTCCCAATCTGCTGGTCCTGCATACTTCCAGGCACCATATGTGATTTCATTTAGTAAAAACATTGAAGTAATTTGGGTTAACTGTCATGTATTTCATTATCTCCACCGTTATTTCCAAGTGCCTGCTTGGAAAGTGGGCAGATGCTCTTAGGAGATGTTCATCTTTATGGTTTCATTTTGCTATTGTTCTTTACTTTTTCAGTAACACTCCATCTGTAAACAACTCAGTCCTCAAAAGTCTGACAGAGTGTATTGATGAATTATCCCTTGAATGCCTGTTTACTTGTTTAAACTTCTTAACAAGGCCAAAAACTATTGCTGTTTTAAAAATCATGTAACCAATGCTACAGCATAGTTACATGACATTTAAAATAGTAATAGTTACATGACATTTTCCAATAGTTACATGACATTTTTAAAAATAGTAATAGTTACATGACGTTTTCCAGACTATTATGAAAATCTTGAGCTCATAAGTAATGGGAAACAATATCAGAATTTACCTCTGTGTAAGAGCATTCAATTTACTATCATAAGAGCATTCCAGTGACGCGTGCTTGTGACTCTTGTTGGCCACGTTATAGTATTTTTGTCTCCGCCTTTGAATCCTTAAACACACAAAGTAAAGTGCAAATCGCCTGACATGTGAGTCTTCTGGAATTTCTTTTTTTATAAACATCAGCACTTAGAAATTTACTGGAAATGTCAACAATTTGTATATTGTGTTAGAGATACAAATGTAGTTTATGTAAACTTTTCCATTAAAAAATACAACATTTCAAAGAAAAACTTAACAAATATTCACATACTCACTATTCGAAATCAACAAATGTTAACATTTTGTAATATTTACTTTAGGTTTTATTTTTAAAGAAGCAAACTATGACGGATCAAGTTGAGATTCCACTTGCTGTTGCAGTGGAAAAAATGAAAACTTAGTGACTTAAAACAGATTAGTGACTTCTACTCACAGATTCCGTGGGTCAGGGATTCAGAACAGGCACAGCAGGAAATGCTCACCTCTGCTCCACGCTGTGCAGCCTCAGATAGGAAGGCACAGAGGCTGCGGTGACCTGGTGGCCAGCAGCAGGAACCATCAGGAGGTGTCTTCATTCACATATCTGGCAGTTGGTACTGCTGTCGGTGGGGACCCCATCTGGCTCTGAACAGCAGCACGTGACCCCTCGGTGGAACTTGGGCTTCTTCCTGGCACAGCAGCCTCAGACTTCTCATGTAGTGGTGCAGAGCTCCAAAGGTGTGTTCTAGCTCACAAGGCAGAAGCTGCATCTCCTCTCATGGACTATTCTCGGGAGTCACACTACATCGCTTCTGCCTCATTCTGTTGGTTCCAGGAGAGTCACAAGCCCTGTGGAGAATTAAAGGGAAAGGAGAATTAGACTTTACCTCATGATGGGGGCGTGGCAGGGTTCTGGAGGACCATGTTGGGTAGGAACTCTGGTAGCGCCATCTTCACATAGGTCGCAGGTCCCAATCTGTCGCCTCAGGGGCATCCATCATAGTGCTGGGCTTCTAGTCTATTTTTTTACAGTTGTCCTATGTTTGTGGACATCCAAGTGAATGTCTTCTTATCGTATCTCTACCTTTCTAAAACTAATCGCAGAGACACGGAGATCGACGTTAGAACCAGATGTTGTTAATGCCCTTACATAACTATTTATCAAGCTAGTTTAAGAGGAACATGGCAATAATAAAACACTGTGTACCTTTGATTTAATTATACTTCACTCTCTACTTTCTGATACTCTCTAATCATTAGTAATGAGTATTTGCATCTTAGTGCAGCATTTTACAGTGTTTAAACTATTTTCACATTTATTCCCTCAGTTGAGGTTTTATGAAAATGAAACATAAATATCTTAAGACTAAAGTTCACATTTTGAATGAATTAAACAATAAAATGCTTTAGAAATTGTACAGAGCTAGTAAGAGGCCCCTGGTTATTAAGTCTCATAGTCACATTTTTTTCTGTAAGCTTTTTATACACTGCAATCTTGCCCTACTCTCCCCTCCTTTGTCTCTTTGCTGACCCCTGTATCCTCTGCTGCCACCTCATTTCTGTGTGTCAAAATACACCCCGTTCTTCCAGGCCTGGCTCAAGCGCTGCCTCCTCCCAAGCCTCTCCTGACACAGACGTCCCAGCTGGAACTCATCTCTCCCTCCTGTGTGTTTGGATAGCATTTTCTCTTTCTCTGATGACTTTTAAATACAGCCCACTCTGTATTCTGTTTCACATACTGCATCGCTGGTGCTCGACTGGAAGCTTCCAGCAAGCCAGAGCCCTGCCTTGATCCCCTCTCCGTGCACATCGCGTGGCGTACACCTGGGAGCAACCTGCAGAAGTCCTGCGGGTGATGGGACTGTCTTGTCTCCATGCTTAGCTTGCTCTCGCCTCCCCTCTCAGCTTGGAGAGCACAAGATCTGTTTCACTTCAAATGTAGCAACATCTGGTGAGACAGCGAAATCTCCACTGGCTTACCCAAAGTCGCACAGTTTCAGCGAGCAGACACTGTCCTCGGACCGGGGTGTTTCCCACGACTCATACCTTCCCGGCACCATGATGCTCGTCTCTGGGGACTCCGCTTTCCAGTTTGGAGGAGATGAGGGTTGGGAAGAGCCACAAGAAAGAGAAAAGACTTGGCAGTTGGGAGGCCATTCAGGCCTTTTCTAGGATGAGTGCCCAACTCCGGTTTAAGCATTACATTATCCAAATAAACGAACAGATGTCTCGTCTCTACCTTCAACTCATAAGCTCTACAGTGAGAGTGGTCGGAGCCTCTCTGCTTCCCTGGTCCACCCGAGCACCGACAGAGATAGAGAGAGTGCACCTCGTGCTGAGCGTCTGGCTTTGGCAGTCTGGCATCTACCGCTTTCCCGAGTGGCTAGGTGGACATCACCACTGGAAAGGCCATCTGGTTCCCTTACCTGGACCTTTGACGTGGAGTTTGCTCGCAAACGTAGCACCACCGCCTTTTTGAAATGCCCTGTCGTTTCGACATCATCAATATAGTCTTAGCAATGGTCTATTTTCCTATTGTCAAGCCTACTCTGAGCCAAGAAGAAGACATTAAACAGTCAAGGTGACACTCTGCCCTAGAAACTTCTGTCCTTTTCAAAACAAATATAATTTTAAGACCAAGATGCATAATTCTTGTACTCAAGAGCTTGCACCTTTTTTCTCCCCAAGCAACTGATTCTAAGCACAATATGAAGCTGCCAGAGCAACGCTTCAAGAGAAAGAAAAACTCGACTGGTTCGATATGAACATTTTTTTTTTTTTTTGCATCTTATCAGTTGCAGAATATTTTAGAGCAAGAATTAGGCAGTATTCAATTGACAAAAATATGATGGCAATAGGTCACTTACTAAAAAGAGAGTGTAATGACGTCTATGTAATTATTAATGCTTACTTCTTTAAAGGAAAATGACAAGGACTTAAAAAAAATCTCAGAACAAAAGAGTTTTGGATGTTTGCCACGCTATATATCTAATCAAGTAAAAATTGTTCAAGAATGATGTCTTGCACCTGCTTAAATGGAGAATGCGTATTTTAGCAATTTTTAAAAACCACATTTCTTTTTACGAGGCTGCCGGCATCGGGGACGGGTGGCGGTGACCACAGGCCAGGTCCTCCTGGATGGCGAAGTGGGCGGGCTCAGCCATCAGACATTTCAGTGCCGCATCCTCCCACCTATGGACTAGCACGTAACACTACCTGGTTTCCTGATCTAACTTCAGTTTCCTCGTCTGTAAAATGATGACAATAATCATGCGAACCTCGCGGGGTTGCTGGGGGATTAAATGAGATAGTGTATACCATGCAACTAATCTAAAGCCTGGCACTCAGTGAATGGTAGGAGTCAGAAAAAATTTATTTCAGCCATGAGATTCCACATAAGAAGCCTGTGTAGGACTTACAATAAGGCCCAGGCCGTGTATTTATTCACCTGACCACGTGGATGTGCAGAGCCGAATGGCCAGGTTTTTGAAGCTGCTCTATTGCTGTGTGCTGCCTAATTGGTTAATGTGTGTCCAGGGGACCGCCCTTGGTAACAAGACTTTTAAGAGGCTTTAAAATGGGGTCCTCATAGACTCCATCCACATGTTTTGTTTCAATAATTCCAAGGAATCATAATCAAAACAATTTGTTTTTAAAATTGATTAGAAAGTCAATATTTTCAATTTGGAGCCTTGCAGAATTAATTGTAATGCGGGCTCAGGTCCCATGACAAAGTAGAAGGCACTCGTGGATGAGCCAGTAATTGTGCCCTGGAGCAGGTGTAATCAAAGGCCGTTCAGTCTTAACATTGCCTTTCATGTCTTCCTTCTAACGCACCCAACACCTGGGCAAGGACAGTTTGGGGCATCATAAGGACTTTGGGGAAGGCAATGCTGGGCAGGAAGGGTGTGTGTGTGTGTGTGTGTGTGTGTGTGTGTGTGTGTGCACACGCCAGAAACATTATTCAGTTACATAGATAACCAAGTTTTGTCTGCGCTGTGGGTCAAATCATTATAAACGCTACAGTCACAACAAGAAAACGTTCTCGAAGCTGCAACCTCTGGTTAGAGCTTAGTCAATAATCCTATTGTCCCCAGACTTCCTTGAAGCTCTCTACCAAAATTCCGGGCCAAAACTCTCGTAGGATTAAGTGTTTTCTCAAGTCTCTTTTCCTGATTCTCGTTAATTGGAAATGTTATAAAAATAAAGGTATTGTCAAGTCTTACTTATTCTTGTTCTCAAATATAAACCAGCAAGGGAACAAAAAAACAAAGGTGATGTGAACACAGGACACGAAAGAGGAAGAACCATCGGCATAGTTTGCTGAGAAGCTTAGGTTTGGCTCAAAGGTTTTTGTTTGTTTGAATCAGCTTATCATTTTTAACTTGGTGGTGACTTGTTGACTTGTGCTGACAATAGCTTCTGCTGTTCTTACTGGTTTAGTTAAAGTTATTATTCTCCTCTAAAACTTTTCATTGTATGTTTGTTTCTCTCCTAATATAGTAGTGATTATTTTGGTGATATGAGTACCCTGGCGTTTCTGTCTAACATGTCATGTTCACAGAATCAGAAAATATCAGAACAGCAAAGCACAGATCTTTGACTCTTCAGTGTCTCTGAATAGGACATATGAACAAAATTAAGGCTCGGGACATTCTAGAATGATGTGTTGAAGATAGAAAGGTGGTAATAGGATTAGAATATGGCCTTTTGATATTCATATCAAAATCGATTATTTTTAGAAGTTTAAAAAAGACATGTGGTAAACTGAAAAAATGCCAAAGATTTAAATTCTGTAGCTATGTTTCATGTTCTGGAGAAGTTGATTTTTATGTGGCACTGTTCCTGGTGTTTCATCAGCTTGGCTGACTATGTCATAAGAGTGTGTTCTTGTTGGAAAATATAGGCTTTGGCAGACTTCAGAAGGTGTACATGTTGCTCCATGTTCTGACTAGATTATGAAAGTCTTTAGCCACTGTGGTTTCCAAGTGGAGAAAAAGTGTTACCAATAATTTCGAAAGACAAACTAAAGCCAAGTTAGACAGAAGGGGTCTTTTCCCCATTCTGGAATTCCTCTTTGGGGACTGCTCCATGGATGTCAACACGTATCTCAGGAAATTCTTGATGTTCCGAGGAGACAGATTCTAAAAAGGCTTGGAGTCTAGATGTGCTGGGAGAGGCCCAGGTAGTTAACAGGACCCCACCTCACACCCTCATGTGGGAGGAAGGGGCGGGGAGTCTCTCTTCAAAGAACAGATAGAAAGTCAAGTGTTTACTTTCCTCAAAAGGGATGATTCAGCTCATTGTGGGATTATTATTTAGTTTATAATAGTTTTCCTCTTCTGTTTTACCCAACCTACAATCAGATGGCTGATGACATTCTTCCTGCTTTTCCATTGGGTCTTATAGCCCAGAAAGCTGCCAAATATCGATTTGCATTTAAGAAAAACTTCCAGTAGTATCCTCTGGCACTGTTTTCAAACTGCCAAGCAAATGTGATAGAACTAATTTTTGCACCGGTAAAAGTCCCCAAGTCTCTTGCTTTGTGACAGGTTAATTTGATACCTTCCTTTTCCCAAACCAAAGAATCGTAAAAGGCAACTAAACTTTTATTATGATGATTAGTTTTAAAAAGTATAATGTTTCAAAGGATAAATCCTGTGTGATTTTCTTTTCCTGTTCAGTTCTTATAATTATCAAATAGTTGGCTAATGTTTGTGCTAATTGTTGTATGATTTCATTTACAAATCAGTCCTCTCTACCAATGTAATCGTAGTTAGAGTGAAAAAAAAAAATCAGGGAGCTGTGACTTCTGCTGTGCACGTGTCATCGTTTCCGACTTATGTCTCATTATTTATTACCCGTGCTCAGAAATCATACGCAAATAAATACTCGTGAAATATACATGCTGACTATGTCACCTCTTCTTATTTTTCCCGTCATCTAGTCTGGATAGCCTTGTTTCCGAAATGTTGAGTCATTTTTATATACTTATCATGTCCTTTTAAATGTCTCTACATCTCCTAATTATTTCAGAGGATTGTTCTCATGTAAAGGATACAACATCAATTTTAAGAAGCTGTGATCACTTTAACCATGAAGTTAATCTAGACAGATCCTACATTTTATTTTGTTTTAAAACTGGGGTTGAAAAACTTTGTGGGGAAAGAATTGAGTTCAATGGAATATGCTCATGAATATATATTTTAGGAGTTCTCAGTAAGAGTTTTACAAAAGAATACATAATCTAGATAAATTAGCAGGGTGCTTTATGTAACATTTTAAAAAATGTGTTTTGTAGTAAGTTGAAATATGGAAAGGTTAACAAAACAACTGGAATAATTTTTTTGACATTATAATTTAATTTTTTTACCCCACATGCATTTATTTTGCTTGCAATGACTTAATTGTATTTCAAAACTCTTAAATATTTAACATTCCCTTTTTAAAATAAAGCTTGAAATACATTTACGTAATGGCAGAAAAAAATTAAAATGACTTAATCTCTTGTTCAAAATAAAGAATTGGTTTAATAATTATGCCACATATGTAAGGGACTACATATAGACATTTATAGTGATGGTATAGAAGAGAGACTCACAAACTCATAAATAATATGCAGAATCTTCAAATAGTGGAAGGATAGAACCTTGTCTTTTTAAAACAGATGTAGATGTATATATGCATAAATAAAAGTCTAGAAGAATATTCATATCAAGGTGAAATTGCAGGTGATTATAATAGTTGTTTTTCTTTTATATATAGTCACCACATTGCTGACTAAAAAAATAATTTTTAACAATTTTGGGCAACTAGCTTTTAAAAATAATTTTTTTCTTCAGCTTTTTAATCCGATGATACAGAATAATCATATTGTAGTAAGTCAGATTTTCAAACCCCAAAATAGGAACATGTAGTCTGAGAAATGAAAATTTTACTTTGGAGACAAAGAGAATTATGGAATTGAGACTTTTCTGGAAAATTCAGGATGTGTGGTCATAATTAAGATGTTTAACTTCTGAAGCTAACCTAATAGGTACCCACAAAGGTTCTGATAAGTAGGGTATCTCCAGTCCTGTGCATATCTAGACCTTGAAGAAGGACGGAATAGGATTCTATCAGGCAAAGAAGAGATGTTAAAATGGTGCGCTAGATAGAACAGCTGGAAGCTCAAAAAGGTAAAAATAATTCAATTATTTGTGAACACACCAGTGTAGCTGAGAGAGTGAAAAACAGTGGGTGATGAGATTGAAAAAAATATGTTAGAGCAATATGGGAGGGGCCTTGAAAGCTATAATAAAAAGCCTGAAATTTATTCTATAAAAAATGGGGAGCTATTGAAGGTGTTCATCAAAAAAGAGATAATCTTATTTCCAAGGCAAAAACATTTTTAAAAGGCCTACCCCCCACCCCAACATATAGGACCTGCTATTATTCTAAGGTTGATTATTACTTTAGCAATGTCTCATAAAGACAGATGCTTAACAGACCTATTTTGGATGTTAGGTTTTATAATTTGTATCATGGAATAAGGTTACCACAGAAGCCAACTCCTCACCAGTACCAGAGCAGATCAGCTGGAAATCAGGGAGTGAGATCGCCCAGAAGCAGGAGAACTCCAGAAAGTGTGAATCATGGAATCTGAATATAAATTCCCAGATCCTAGAGGTGACCACCAGAGGGCCAGGCTGAAAAAAGTAGCTGCAAGAAGCTATAAAATTGAGCTGAGTTATCAGCTGCTGTACATGATGGGGGTGTCAGAGACTGCAGCTTGAGTAAGGGCAAGGTAACTTCCTACTATAACGGGAGCCTACGATCATTAGAAGAGCACAATGGATTCGGAGAGGTTGAAGCGACTATTATCTGCCAGCTTTAAGCCTTGACTTTTTACATCTTCAGCCAGTAAAATATGTAAAGAACAGGAAACATCACCATGCTTGGAAGTTGTGGGGAGAATGCAAAAGGGCAGCCAATGGAAACTGACTCTAGTGGTCCTAGGTGTTGGAATTTAGTAGCCAATGACTTCGAAACAGCTATTATAAATACATTCAACCAATTCAATGATGCTCAAAGAATTAAAGGAGAAATGGTCTTAATGAATAATGGAGAATTTCAACATAAAAAATAGAAACTTAAAATGGAAATTCTAGAGCTGAAAAGTACAATAAACTGAGATGACCAGTTCACTAAATGGATGCAGTAGCAGAATCCATAAAAATGACTCAATCCTCAGAAGAGAAAGAGAAAAGATCGAAGACCTGATTCAGAAACTTAAAGGACAGTATCAGGTGGCCGGCACACAGGCCGGTTCCGCCTGTGCGCGATCATCGTTTCTTCTCTCATCTGTGTCCCCCTTGTGAGAAAAACAATATCTATACCTTGGATTCCTCTGTGTCTTTTTTCCCCTCAGATTTCTCCTCCTCTGTCTGTTCTCTCAGGTTTCTGAAAAACGTCTCCAAACAGATGTTCCAGGTCACTCATTTGACTTTTCTCTAGCAGTCCATGCTGTTGTTTTAAGCCTCTAGGTTTGTGGTTACTTGTCACATAGCAATTGAAGATGCATATACGAAGCAAAACTAATGTAATGCCCAGGCATTCTTTCAAGAAGACTGTAATAATATCTCTCATTTCTCTGAAGGTGGCCAACAGTTAATGTAAGAGTGTCGAATTTGAAAAATTACTAAGGTAAAAAGCACATTAGATTCTGTGGTTCTCAAACTTGAGCAGGCAGCAGAATGCCCTGGAGAACTCGTGCAAACAGATTTCTGGGTCCTACTCCCAGAGTTTTAGATTCCATGGGTCTGAGTTTGACCTCAAGAATTTGTATTTCTCACAAGTTCCCAGATGATGCTATCGCTGTTGACCACACTTGGAGAACTGGTGTGTCAAGTTACTTAATATTATGGAAAGAATGAGTTACCAAATTGCTGCATATTTCTAAATCTTTACTTTAACGGCTTACTTCCTAGTGAAAAAATTTCTAGTAAAATGCTCATAGAGCTGTTCCTCTTTCTGTAACCTTCATTGTCAGATGACATGAAGAAGTATCTGACAGTGTAGACTGGGAATCTCACTTGATTAAGAAGTTATGGGGGACTTCGAGTCAAGATGGCAGAGTAGGTAGATGCTAGTTTGCCTCATTTCATGACCATATCAAAATTATAACTCAACTATAGAATTACCAATATTGGGAGTCACCTGAGGTCAGGCTGAACAGAAGTCCTACAACTGGGGGCATACACAAGAGGCCACCTTGAGACTGGTAGGAGTGGCAGAGATGTGAAATGGGCTGGTCCCACACCCACATGTGGTGGTCGAGAATTGGGAGAGATATCTTGGCTGTAGAGGTCCTTCTGGAGGAATGAGGGATCCCAGCCCCACACCAGGCTCTCCATCCTACGGTTCCAGTGCCAGAAAGAGAAGTGCCCACAACCTCTGGCTATGAAAACTAGTATAGATTGTGGCTGAGTGAGACGGAGGGTGGTGGGAGTCACAAACATTCCTCTTAAAAGTCCAAGACCATGCATGGACTTACTCGTTGATGTATTCACTTGCTCTGAGCTCCAGCTGCTCTGGGGCAGCTGCTTGAGGAGCGCCAGAGACACCTGGGGAGGAAATGAGCTGTCTGGCTTCAGAGTGAAGGCTGGAGGGGCGGCATTCTTCCAGGCAGAAGTGCTGGCAGAGTCTACTGTTCCTTTGTTGAGTCCTCCCCGCACTTGACTTGCAGATGCAGGTGGGCACCGTATCTGAGTCTCCATCAACCTGGATAACACTGGTCACCCTGCATTGGTGATTCTCGGAGACACTGCCTCTCCAAACTTGCTGGCCCACCCAAGCTGCCTCCAGTTTTTTTTTTTTTTCTTCCCATACAAATGTCCTGTCTTGGCTCATGCTGTGGACTTTTATAAAATCTCTCAAAGGTTCCCAAAACCCAAACAAGCAGCATCTGGCTTCGCATATCCTATACCTCTTGCTGAGCATCCCTAAGCCCAGCACTAGCAGCAACCAGCCTTGGTTCCTGGCTTGGCCTCTCAAGGCACCTGTAAGCCCAGCAT
>NW_011889173.1:542446-547514 GCF_000151845.1 Pteropus vampyrus
TAATATTATGGAAAGAATGAGTTACCAAATTGCTGCATATTTCTAAATCTTTACTTTAACGGCTTACTTCCTAGTGAAAAAATTTCTAGTAAAATGCTCATAGAGCTGTTCCTCTTTCTGTAACCTTCATTGTCAGATGACATGAAGAAGTATCTGACATTGTAGACTGGGAATCTCACTTGATTAAGAAGTCATGGGGGACTTCGAGTCAAGATGGCAGAGTAGGTAGATGCTGCTTTGCCTCATTTCATGACCATATCAAAATTATAACTCAACTATAGAATTACCATCATTGGGAGTCACCTGAGGTCAGGCTGAACAGAAGTCCTGCAACTGGGGGCATACACAAGAGGCCACCTTGAGACTGGTAGGAGGGACAGAGATGTGAAATGGGCTGGTCCCACACCCACATGTGGTGGTCGAGAATTGGGAGAGATATCTCGGCTGTAGAGGTCCTTCTGGAGGAATGAGGGGTCCCAGCCTCACACCAGGCTCTCCATCCCAGGGTTCCAGTGCCAGAAAGAGAAGTGCCCACAACCTCTGGCTATGAAAACTAGTATAGATTGTGGCCGAGTGAGACAGAGGGTGGTGGGAGTCACAAACATTTCTCTTAAAAGTCCAAGACCATGTATGGACTTACTTGGTGATGTATTCACTTGCTCTGAGCTCCAGCTGCTCTGGGGCAGCTGCTTGAGGAGCGCCAGAGACACTTGGGGAGGAACTGAGCTGTCTGGCTTCAGAGTGAAGGCTGGAGGGGCGGCATTCTTCCAGACAGAAGTGCTGGCAGAGTCTGCTGTCCTTTGTTGAGTCCTCCCCGCACTTGACTTGTAGATGCAGGTGGGCACCATATCTGAGTCTCCATCAACCTGGATAACACTGGTCACTTTGCATTGGTGATTCTCGGAGACACTGCCTCTCCAAACTTGCTGGCCCACCCAAGCTGCCTCCAGTTTTTCTTTCTTTTTCTTCCCATACAAATGTCCTGTCTTGGCTCATGCTGTGGACTTTTCTAAAATCACTCAAAGGTTCCCAAAACCCAAACAAGCAGCATCTGGCTTCACATACCCTATACCTCTTGCTGAGCATCCCTAAGCCCAGCACTAGCAGCAACCAGCCTTGGTTCCTGGCTTGGCCTCTCAAGGCACCTGTAAGCCCAGCATAGGTGGTGGCCATTAGCCTGGGCCATGAACAGGCTGTGGCTGAATTTGGCCTGCTGCTGGGCCCCTCCCAGGAGGTCCATAGGGAGGGACCCCTGCTGGCCAGCTTCAACCAGAGCAGGAGTACCACCCAGGGCTGCATCTGAGGAGGACATACCTGAAGGGCAGGCACCGGAGCCCTGCTAAAGTGAAGTCTGCTCCGTAGGGTCAGCCCCTCACCAGCCAATCCTCACACCAGTCAACCCATGGGTTAGCCCCTCCTACTGATGTGCAAACAGCAACCAAAGCTCAACTACAATAGGAGGGCACACATGACCCATACAAGGGACACATCATGGGCACCCAGCTCAGGTAACCAGGGAAGACCGCACCACTGGGCCCCACAGAACACCTACTACATAAAGCCACTCTACTAAGACCGGGAGACTTCGGAGCCCAAACTAATATATAGAAACAAACACAGGAAGGCAGCCAGAATGGGGAGATAAAGAAACATGTCCCAAATGAAAGAACAGAACAAAGCTCCAGAAAAAGAACTCAACAATGGAGACAAGCAATCTACCAGATGCAGAATTCAAAGCACTGGTTATAAAGATGCTCAATGAACCTAGGGAAAGAGTGGATGAGCTCAGTGAGAACTTTAACAAAGAGAAAGAAAACATAAAAATGGAGATAGAAAACATAAAAAGCCAGTTAGAAATGAAGAATACAATAACTGAAATGAAAAATGCATTAGAGGGAATCACAGATTAGATAAAGCATAGGATCAAATCAATGATTTAAAAGATAAAGTAAGAGAAAACAATCAGAACAGCAACAAGAAAAAATAATCCAAAAAAAACAAGGATTGTTTAAGGGCCTCTGGGACAACATCAAGCGTATCGACATTTGCATCATGGGGATACCAGGAGAAGAGAGAGCAAGGAATTGAAAACATATTTCAAGAAATAATGACTGAAAACTTCCATATCCTGGAGAAGAAATAGATATCCAAGCCCAGGAAACGCAAAGAATTGCAAACAAGATGAACCCAAAGAGGCCCACACCAAGACACATCATAATTAAAATGCCAAAGATTAAAAACAAAGAGAGAATCTTAAAAGCAGCAAGAGAAAAGCAGTTATCTACAAGAGAGCTCCTATAAGACTGTCAGCCGATTTCTTAACAGAAACTTTGCAGGCCGGAAGGCATTGGCATGACGTAGTCAAAGTAATGAAAAGCAAGGACCTACAACCAAGATGACACTACCCAGCAAAGCTATCATTTAGAATCAAAGGACGGATAAAGAGCTTCCCAAACAAGAAAAAGCTAAAAGAGATCATCACCACCAAACCAGTATTACAGGAAATGTTGGAGGGACTTCTTTAAGAAGAAGAAAAAATTATATAAAAAAGTATGAATAATAAAATGCCAATAACTGCATAGTGACATTCACTCCAAATGAAAAAGGATTAAATGTTTCAATCAAAAGCTAGGGTGGCTGAATGGATAAGGAAACAAAACCCTTACAAATGCTGCCTACGAGAGATCACTTCAGATCAAAAGACACACACAGACAGAAAGTAAAGGGAGGAAAAAGATATTTCATGAAAATGGAAATAAAAAAAATCTGGGATGGCAAAACTTATATCGGACAAAATAGACTTTAAAGCAAGGGCTGTAACAAGAGACAAAGAAGGACCCTATTTCTGCGTATTTATCCGAAGAAACCCAGTATACTACTTTGAAGGGCATATGCATCCATACGTTCATTGTAGCATTATTTACAATAGCCGAGATAATGAGGCAACCTGGGTGTCCATCAATGGAAGAATGGATAAAGAAAAGGTGGTACATATATACGAAGGACTATTACTCAGCAGTATAAAAAAAGAATGAAATCTTGCCATCTGCAGCAATGTGGATGGACCTAGAGGGTATCGTGCTGAGTGGAGTAAGTCAGACAGAGAAAGACAAATGCCATGTGATTTTCTTTACTTGTGGAATCTAAGGAACAAAATAAATAAACAAAACAGAAACAAACTCAGATACAGAGAACATTTGAGGGTTGCCAGATAGGAGGGAGGTTGGGGTACATGAAAGAGGGGAAGGGATTAAGAAGTACAAACTGGTGCTTACGAAACAGGGGGATGTAAAAGTACAGCATAAGGAATATAGCCAATAATATTGTAATAATTATGTGTGGTGTCAGATGCGTACAAGATTTATCGGGGTGATCACTTCATAAGTTACATAAATGTCTGATTGCTGTGTTGTACACCTGAAACTAATATAATAATTTATGCCAACTATAATTGAAAAATAAAAAATATTTAAAAACGAAGTCATAGGACCTGGTTCTTTACAATTCATCTTCAATCATAAGCTATTTTAAGTCTTGTACTCATATTGACTGTCCAAATCAATCAATGAACAAACATTATTGGGTGTCTACGGAGTGCCAAGCAATTAAATATTAATTCTGTCATTTAATCTTCAGTTCAACCCAACCTAAGCCATGTGGTAGCCTTGAGGAGGCTGGGCAGAGCACCTTGACTGACAGCCCCTCTTCCTGCTCAGGGGGGCGGAGGAGGCGTGATTTCCCAGGAGTCAGTCCAGTGGTGCTATCAGAGGGGGTGACAGTGGATGTTGGGCAACAGCAAACCAATGTCCCCTGAGCATGCAACCCGAAGTTTAAAACTGCTAACTCACCACCTAAAATGCATAATTTTCAAATAGACTCCCCCAAAACACAGAGTCATGAATTTAAAATAGAGCATTTCTTGTAGAAATGATCGCGATTCACTGCTTAAGCTTTCCTTAGCCTGAGTTCGCCCCAAAATGGAGCCTGGGGCAAAAGCTGACATAACTTTTTTATTTTTTTAAATCAGGAGCAGGGGAGGAAGAGTGAGGAGGAGAAGAGAAGAAGAGAAGGAGAAAGAGCAAATCAGGGGGTACAGCCCCACGCTGGCCACAGTCCCACGGCAGACACTGCTGGATGCCCACGCTCCGGGCATCTCCCGGGCCGTGGTGTGAGCTGTCCGCACCTCAGAACAGCCCTGGAAGGGGCAGGACGTCCTCCGTCCTGCCTTCTCCCCGCTCCTGTTGGTCAGTCTGTCCCATGGGGCAGCAGTTCCCCTTCACGTCTGGTTGCCAGGTCCCCTCTGCTTGGGAAGCCAGGACAGCTGAGGGCCCAGCCTGGCCCTGAGCAGGTGCGTCACCTCCCACGTCAGAAGGCCACCTGGGCAGCAGTGGCGGCTGGCATTTACCCTGAGGGAGAGATCCCTGCTCTCTCCACCAGGGGGCAGGACGAGCTATGCGGGAGATGCAGGTGGCCGCGCATCCGGACCCAGGACCGGGACTGAGCTCGCCCCTGGATTCCGGGGGCTACACCTAGGAGGGAGGGCTTTCGCTCTTTTTTTTTTTTTTTTTTAAATAATACTCCATTTTATACAGAAACTTTCAAAAGATGCCAGTTGATACGTATATTAGTTTCCTAGGGCCTGCATAACCAATTATCACAAACGGGGCGGTGTAAAAGGGCAGAAAATCATTCCCTCACGGTTCTGCTGACCGGAAGTCTGAAATCAAGGTGCCTGCAGGGCCGGGCAGCCTCCGAAGGCTCCAGGGGAGAATGTGCTGTCTTCCCTACTGATGTGGATGGCTGTGTGGGCAGCGATACATCTCCCCCAATTCATGTGTGCCTCAGACTGTGACTGCATCTGGAGACAGAATCTTTAAAGAGGAAGTTAAATTGAAATGAGGTCCTTAAGGTGGACCCAAGTGACCGGCGACCTGATAAGAAGAGGTTAAGATGCAGACGCACACAGAAGACGACCATGTGAGGTCGACAGGGAGAAGACAGCCATCTACGAGCCAAGGACAGAGGCCTCAGAAGGAACCGACATTGCTGACACCTTGATTTGAACTTT
>NW_011889173.1:547939-550784 GCF_000151845.1 Pteropus vampyrus
TCCTGTTGGTCAGTCTGTCCCATGGGGCAGCAGTTCCCCTTCACGTCTGGTTGCCAGGTCCCCTCTGCTTGGGAAGCCAGGACAGCTGAGGGCCCAGCCTGGCCCTGAGCAGGTGCGTCACCTCCCACGTCAGAAGGCCACCTGGGCAGCAGTGGCGGCTGGCCTTTACCCTGAGGGAGAGATCCCTGCTCTCTCCACCAGGGGGCAGGACGAGCAATGCGGGAGATGCAGCTGGCCGCGCATCTGGACCCAGGACCGGAACTGAGCTCGCCCCTGGATTCCGGGGGCTACACCTAGAAGGGAGGGTTTTCGCTCTTTTTTTTTTTAAATAATACTCCATTTTATACAGAAACTTTCAAAAGATGCCAGTTGATATGTATATTAGTTTCCCAGGGCCTGCATAACCAATTATCACAAACTGGGCGGTGTAAAAGGGCAGAAAATCATTCCCTCACAGTTCTGCTGACCGGAAGTCTGAAATCAAGGTGCCTGCAGGGCCGGGCAGCCTCGGAAGGCTCCAGGGGAGAATGTGCTGTCTTCTTTACTGATGTCGATGGCTGTGTGGGCAGCGATACATCTCCCCCAATTCACGTGTGCCTCAGACTGTGACTGCATCTGGAGACAGAATCTTTAAAGAGGAAGTTAAATTGAAACGAGGTCCTTAAAGTGGACCCAAGTGACCGGCGACCTGATAAGAAGAGGTTAAGATGCAGACGCACAAGGAAGACGACCATGTGAGGTCGACAGGGAGAAGACAGCCATCTACGAGCCAAGGACAGAGGCCTCAGAAGGAACCGACATTGCTGACACCTTGATTTGAACTTTTAGCCTCCAGAACTGTGAAAAAAAATTCCATCGTTTAAGCCACCCAGATCGAGGTCCTTTGTTGTGGCGGCCCCAGCAAACCATTGCACAGGCAATCCCTGGTGTCCCTCGGCTCGGGGACCATCACTCCGATCTCTGCCGAAGTCCTCCCATGGCGTCCTTGCTGTGAATTTATCTGTCTTTCTCTTCTTCCTCGGATACAGTCACTTGATTAGGGCCCACCCTGATGCGGTGCGACCTCATCATAACTGATCATAACTGCAAAGATCCTATTTCTAAATAAGGTCACATTCTGAGGTTCCAGGTGGACGCTGCTTAAGCCAGCACAAAATGCAAAAATTAAGCATCCCCCAGTAGGTATTTAAATAGCCAATTACTTCTAAGCCAGCAGTTTTCAACCTCAGCTGCTCACCAGACTCAATTCTGATTTAATTGGTCTGGAGTGGGGCTCAGGCATTCTTTCAATCTTCCTAAGTGATTCTAATGAGCAGCCAGCATTGGAAACCACGTTTTAAAGCCATCAGTTGCTTATTATCATCATCACATCACTAATCATAATGCAGTCAGTACATTTATCGAGCATAACATGTCCCAGGCACTGGGCGTACCTTTTATATCATCATTCCAGTTCATACGTACAGAGAGTCGAAGACGTTAAGGAAATTGTCAAAGGACACAGAGCTCGGAGAGGCAGAGCCAAGACACCCAGGCAGTGTGACTCTGGGAAGCGGCTCCTCCCTGCCCGTAGATCTCCACGAACGCTGACTTCATCTTCCTCTGGTCTTTGGACATTCTCAGTTATTTACGGAAATCGTAAACATTTTAAGATGAGTAATTGCATGTCCTCACTACGAAGAAATAAAACGCTGGAGCCTCTTAGAGTTGAGAGTGAGTCACGAAGGGCACGAGTTAATAAATGACCACGCGTTATTATTACTAAAGCAGGGTTACTTTTCTCATTTCTCCCAACTTCACAGGCTCACAAAAACCATGCATGAAAGGCCATCTCTCCATCGTATTTCAAAGTTCATTTGTTTTACTGCACATTAAAGCTTGGCTTTCGTTAACCTTGGAGAACGGCCTACGTGACAGTGAGCTTCTTAAGCCTCTTATCACGTAACGGTGCCTCTTTATGCCAGGTGAAGTCGCCCTGTCCTAGGTGATCATTGCAGACTCTTCGGTTTCCTCCCCATCTCTCCGACTCGCTCTCATGTCCCTGGAATCTTGTTTGTTCCTGGGCGAGGACATCTGCCCTGGACCTTTCCATTTGCAACCTTCCAGATTCTTCCTCTCTCCTTCAGACCTTCCTCCTCCCTCTGCCCCGAGCTGTCTTGATGTCACTGGTTTCCTGAGTCGGAAACTCACCACCCCACGCCCTGGACCTCACCCTGTCCCCCACTGGGCAGAATGGAGACAAGTGGTTTCTCGGCTTAAAATCTGAGCTTGGCGCCCCACGAGCTGCAGGCGGATCTGAACCTCGGTGACATTCTCGCTCATGGCTGTGCTGGGCTGCCCATCACGCTGCTCGAATACCTTTCTTCTCCATTTTGTTTTCCTTCTAAATCTAGCTTATTGTTGGAGGATCTGTTTATGCTCCACCTTTTTTGTGTGTCTGACTGCTCCACACTCCACAGTCATGCTGCTGGCGTCACGCCGACCACACCAGGGGAAGCTATCCGTAAATGCCTGGTGGTTAGTTTTTATACCCGAAGCTCATCGTGATGGGTCTTGCAGAACAGAGAAGCGTTAACTTTTGATGTTAAATTAAGGTGCCCAGATGATGCCATCGGATCATGTTAAAGGCATTTCTATTATGATTAGAAGTAGTGATGAAATCCTTTTCCCTCATGGAGACCCGATCCTAATTACTTTCTTTATGGTTACAATAAATTTTAACCATTCTTAGGCTCCATTATGGTGTCTTGTTAATTTGAAATGGAACCTCCTCATGGAGGTCCACGGGGGAAAGTGATTTGGCCAATGGTAAATGCAGCCAGGGGCGCCCCACACCAGAGGGTCA
>NW_011889173.1:550834-555423 GCF_000151845.1 Pteropus vampyrus
TGGCTGTGCTGGGCTGCCCATCACGCTGCTCGAATACCTTTCTTCTCCATTTTGTTTTCCTTCTAAATCTAGCTTATTGTTGGAGGATCTGTTTATGCTCCACCTTTTTTGTGTATCTGACTGCTCCACACTCCACAGTCATGCTGCTGGCGTCACGCTGACCACACCAGGGGAAGCTATCCGTAAATGCCTGGTGGTTAGTTTTTATACCCGAAGCTCATCGTGATGGGTCTTGCAGAACAGAGAAGCGTTAACTTTTGATGTTAAATTAAGGCGCCCAGACGATGCCATCGGATCATGTTAAAGACATTTCTGTTATGATTAGAAGTAGTGATGAAATCCTTTTCCCTCATGGAGACCCGATCCTAATTACTTTCTTTATGGTTACAATAAATTTTAACCATTCTTAGGCTCTATTATGGTGTCTTGTTAATTTGAAATGGAACCTCCTCATGGAGGTCCATGGGGGAAAGTGATTTGGCCAATGGTAAATGCAGCCAGGGGCGCCCCACACCCGAGGGTCAGACCAGAGGTGTGAGCAAAGTTTTTAACACTGATAAAGAGTTTCGTGGCTACTGATTTTGACTAAGAGCTGATTAGAAGTGGTTCGGTTTTCCATTCATCCTTCAAAAATCAAAACAGAGGCACTTAGACCTTGTCATTTAACTTCAGAGGCCTCTCTGCTTCCACAACGATACAATGATGAGTACGATTTTGATGGCCATGATTGACCGAGCCAAGTATGGCAACGTCCTCTAAGCTTAGAGTCTCTTATATGAGAGTTCGTTCAAGAGGGCCGAACAAGTCCTCTGTGGAAAAGCCAGCTGCCAGCCATCGGAGTCCACTTCCGAAAGTTTAAGGAGCAGGCAAGTTCCCTCCTGAGTGTCTGAGTCTCTTGCATACTTGTTTTTTTTTTTTTTTAACTTTATTTCTTATCTTTAACTTTTGTATATTGGAGAGATTCTGCTGCTCTGGTTTTAAGGATAATTTAGAAATCAAAACTTTAACATATGTCTCATAATAACTTGCCCCAGCATTTTATCATTATGACTCAAATTTGTGTAATGTCCATTTGAATTTTAACTAAGAAAAGCCCTTGGCTGGAAGCCCTTCAAAAGTGTCTAATTAGGCTAGAGTTGGGCTTTCTGCAAAATGAAGCAATACAATCCTTTCAACATTACATAAACAGTTGTTTGAGTCTCCTTCTCAGATTGGCTTTCTGCTCATGCCAAGGGGCGTAATTGCCTTTGTGTAAAAGTGATTTTGGGGATTAATAAGGAACAGAATGGGTACACATGGATTTCTGAGCATTTAAAAATGATTTTTAAACTCTTTGCTTGTGTATACTCAAAACAAAAGATAGCTCACTTGTTCTAGATAGAATGCCTCAGGAAAAAGACGTAAACACTTGAGTCTTTGATTCGGACTTAGGTAGGGTTGACGAGAGATGGTTTTAGGTCTTCCTTGGGACTACAACAAGTCGCTAATTCTTTATTTCGGCGAAGGGCCTCAGCCTATGACACTCATTGGCTTCAGTGTCTGCTGACCTCTCTTATTGCAGACCGAGAGCTGTAGGGAGAGCAGGCCTTGCAGGCTGCGAGCTCAGGGTAGACCAGGAAGCATCCACTAGGAGGCAGGGGTCCACCTGCCTCCTTGCCCTGTGACTAAGGGTCAGAACCAAGCCTTTGAATCCTTGAGACTGCAGTGTTTGTTCCCTATATTAGAAACATGAGTGTGTGTGTGTGTGCGTATTTCTTTACAGGTACATAATTTATTTTATACTTTTAAAAGATGGCAGGCTCCAGTCACAAAAACCGAAGTCAGGCTAGGTATTTTGAGAAGAAAGGGACTTAATAAAAGGGTTTTGGGGTTGGAGCTGATTTGGAAGGGCTGGAAAAGCAAGAAGGGGAGGAGACAGTTCATGCAGAAGCTCCCGATGTGCTGCACTGCAGTACAGAACCCTTCGGCCCTTGTCTCTTTGCCCCCATGTGGCTGGTAGTGGTTATAAGCATTGTCTGGCTTCTGCAGTCACCGACTGCTGTTGTCACTGGCAGCGGATTAGAGCTGGAGCTGCTGCCACAGCTAGAAGCAGAATCCCCACTACCTCCTTCCTGCCTTCTGATCTTGTACTAGGCCCCAGTACTTGTGGAACCTAAACAGAACCCTGCTAGCAAAGGATTCTGGGAAATGTAGTTTCCACAGCTCTAGCTCCTGAGATGCAGAACAAAGCACAGAGGGCAGACAATATGTGGCCCTCAGAGTACTTTAGACGGCATCGTAGTACTTTAGAAAATGTTAAGTTATGGCATTTTAATCACTTAGATATTTTATCATTAATTAATTTTATTTTAACATGAAGTATGAAAAGATCCTTGTGACAGTTTCTCTTACGGGACTGAAAACGGTAAATGGTTTTACGTTAAAGAATATTTTGTGGTTTTAGAGAATATTTGGGAGGGCATTTTAACTCACACAATTTAAAAGCAGCTGAACAAATGCATTAAAATGATGGGTCTCGCTAGGCCTTGCGTGTCGTCTGTGACAAGCATGCCCGTGTCCTTAACTAACCCAGTTATCTGAAGTGGAGCTGGAGGGAGCAAATTCTAATCTTTGGGTGTTTATATTTGACCCCAGTTGGTGTTCTTCAGACACAAATGTTTTCTCTGGCAATTAGATCGCCTCTTCGCTTACTGAGATTTTAGGTACTTTTATTCTAGTTGCATTGTTTACATGTTTCATTCCAATGGGAAATTATTTCAGATAAATAATCATCTGCAAATTAACTTAGAATAAAGTTGTGCCTTGAGAAACCAGTAAACTCTTTTAAATTACCACAATCACTACTATTATACATATATGTAAATCTTTGAACCTCTTGAATCTCCATTAATCTTGTCAGAAGCTCTGGAGATGAGCCAGCTACTACTGCCCACCACCCCGCCCTCCAATTTCTTTCCCCGGCTTTGTTAGGTGACAGGTCATTCATTAGCTGTGGAACCAAGGCAAGAGTTGAGTTCTATAAATAAATATGAGCTTGCTTATGGATATGTATTTATGAGACTACTCACAATTCCTGTTCCGACAACATTCATTTTCTCTTCATGCTACAATCTAACGCAGTAGCCTGCGGGGGTAGGCATGCCATTTGGAGGTATGCAAAATTGATCACAGGAGATCACAGGGGATTCCTTTAAAGGGAATCCGTTTTCAGAGCCTCAACTCACATATGTTCCAAATGGATCTGCCGGAGAACATATGTATGATGAGGACACATCCTACATTTAGACATTTTATCATTAATTAATTTTATTTTAATATCGACTATTTGCAAAGTGTCCTCTCACTGTGATTAACTGACCTAGGGGTTTATGACCCATGGGAACTAAGCAGTGGGACAATTTGTAATAGTGGTTTTATATTAAGAAAGTAATTAAGAAAATAAATGACCTTAATGACTTGATTAAACAAATTTTTGTAAGTCTGGTGGTTTCCATTTCTTTCCTTATAGCAAGATCGTAGGCAGACTTAAATGGTGTGTTGGTTAACAGAAAAGTAAAAATAATTCTGAGGATAGATTGCTATGTGAATCTGACATACGAGCGAGAAGGAAGCAGAAGAATTGAATGACATTGCTGTGACCAAACTCTCTCCATTCCCATTAGTTTTTTATACAGACAAACTTTCTTGACACATAAATTTATAAGAATGAAAAGCAGGAATAGAATTGATGTTGAGCCCTAACTTGCTCTAGTAATAGGCAATCTTCACCCACAAATTACATGAACTAACTAGAAAACACCCGCTTTCTTAACATCCTTCTAAAGGTGCATTTCCAAAAATATTTACTCCTGCGTAATAATGCTTTTTCAAAATTCATTGTATCTTACGTTTTTATCAATTTTTGTCTAAAAGTAAGTGTAATTATAACCTGATCAGAAAAAATTCTCATATTTAGAGACTAAATTTTTAAGTAGTTAGGAAAAATTTTAATTAAATGTTAATTTATATACATAATTTATTACACATAAAAATATGGTGAGGGAAGTAAACATAAGTAATATAAAACATATAAATAAACAATTTAAATAAATAATGTTTATTTACCTCACCATTAACACAATACACATTATTAACACATAAAATATTAGGACTTAAGTATATAGGAATGAAAATAAGAATTCAAAGGGAAAAAAGATTAATGGCAAATTTTAGAGAATTGAACTTGTTTTTACTGCATGATGGTAGGTGTCAAACGGCTGTGGTATTTAGACTCTATTAGCTATAGCTGAACAAATGATGTTCAACATTATTTGAAAATGTCAGTATTTATAGCATACTCGAAATGGTACCCTTGGCCGTTATTGAAACTTATGAAGGAAGTATTTATAAATCAATATAAAAATATGCACCTGATAGATTTTAAAAATTTATTTAAAGAGTATATGAGCAACCATATTTAAAGATCAGCGATCCAGCCAAAAGCTAAGATCAGGTGTCTTGGGGATGAGCTTTGCCACGTGTCACCTGTGCGTGTCTTTGTTTTCTCAGTTTGACCTCGTGTGTGTCAATGCCTGGATGCTGGACCTCAC
>NW_011889173.1:555863-562652 GCF_000151845.1 Pteropus vampyrus
GTTGGTGTTCTTCAGACACAAATGTTTTCTCTGGCAATTAGATCGCCTCTTCGCTTACTGAGATTTTAGGTACTTTTATTCTAGTTGCATTGTTTACATGTTTCATTCCAATGGGAAATTATTTCAGATAAATAATCATCTGCAAATTAACTTAGAATAAAGTTGTGCCTTGAGAAACCAGTAAACTCTTTTAAATTACCACAATCACTACTATTATACATATATGTAAATCTTTGAACCTCTTGAATCTCCATTAATCTTGTCAGAAGCTCTGGAGATGAGCCAGCTACTACTGCCCACCACCCCGCCCTCCAATTTCTTTCCCCGGCTTTGTTAGGTGACAGGTCATTCATTAGCTGTGGAACCAAGGCAAGAGTTGAGTTCTATAAATAAATATGAGCTTGCTTATGGATATGTATTTATGAGACTACTCACAATTCCTGTTCCGACAACATTCATTTTCTCTTCATGCTACAATCTAACGCAGTAGCCTGCGGGGGTAGGCATGCCATTTGGAGGTATGCAAAATTGATCACAGGAGATCACAGGGGATTCCTTTAAAGGGAATCCGTTTTCAGAGCCTCAACTCACATATGTTCCAAATGGATCTGCCGGAGAACATATGTATGATGAGGACACATCCTACATTTAGACATTTTATCATTAATTAATTTTATTTTAATATCGACTATTTGCAAAGTGTCCTCTCACTGTGATTAACTGACCTAGGGGTTTATGACCCATGGGAACTAAGCAGTGGGACAATTTGTAATAGTGGTTTTATATTAAGAAAGTAATTAAGAAAATAAATGACCTTAATGACTTGATTAAACAAATTTTTGTAAGTCTGGTGGTTTCCATTTCTTTCCTTATAGCAAGATCGTAGGCAGACTTAAATGGTGTGTTGGTTAACAGAAAAGTAAAAATAATTCTGAGGATAGATTGCTATGTGAATCTGACATACGAGCGAGAAGGAAGCAGAAGAATTGAATGACATTGCTGTGACCAAACTCTCTCCATTCCCATTAGTTTTTTATACAGACAAACTTTCTTGACACATAAATTTATAAGAATGAAAAGCAGGAATAGAATTGATGTTGAGCCCTAACTTGCTCTAGTAATAGGCAATCTTCACCCACAAATTACATGAACTAACTAGAAAACACCCGCTTTCTTAACATCCTTCTAAAGGTGCATTTCCAAAAATATTTACTCCTGCGTAATAATGCTTTTTCAAAATTCATTGTATCTTACGTTTTTATCAATTTTTGTCTAAAAGTAAGTGTAATTATAACCTGATCAGAAAAAATTCTCATATTTAGAGACTAAATTTTTAAGTAGTTAGGAAAAATTTTAATTAAATGTTAATTTATATACATAATTTATTACACATAAAAATATGGTGAGGGAAGTAAACATAAGTAATATAAAACATATAAATAAACAATTTAAATAAATAATGTTTATTTACCTCACCATTAACACAATACACATTATTAACACATAAAATATTAGGACTTAAGTATATAGGAATGAAAATAAGAATTCAAAGGGAAAAAAGATTAATGGCAAATTTTAGAGAATTGAACTTGTTTTTACTGCATGATGGTAGGTGTCAAACGGCTGTGGTATTTAGACTCTATTAGCTATAGCTGAACAAATGATGTTCAACATTATTTGAAAATGTCAGTATTTATAGCATACTCGAAATGGTACCCTTGGCCGTTATTGAAACTTATGAAGGAAGTATTTATAAATCAATATAAAAATATGCACCTGATAGATTTTAAAAATTTATTTAAAGAGTATATGAGCAACCATATTTAAAGATCAGCGATCCAGCCAAAAGCTAAGATCAGGTGTCTTGGGGATGAGCTTTGCCACGTGTCACCTGTGCGTGTCTTTGTTTTCTCAGTTTGACCTCGTGTGTGTCAATGCCTGGATGCTGGACCTCACACAAGCCATCCTAAACCTGGGCTTCCTGGCTGGAGCGTTCACCTTAGGCTATGCGGCAGACAGGTAAGCACCAATATGACAACCTATAATACAACATGTATGTGTAGAGATGAAAATGTTTTATGTTAACTATTAGAAAAATATTCTTACTACACGCAGAAAACAATGTCAGTTCCTCTACTCGTGACATTCACGGTGGTTAATTGGGTGAATTATTTCCTTCTTAAACTACGTCTCCTTTATCCTCGAACCAGACCAATGGATGGGATGCCCTTGGTGGCCCTAAAAGCATCTGAGTGGAAACCCAGACCAGCAAGGCGGCTTCTTCGTGTGGTGGACAGACGGCTGGCCAGACATTACGGGGTCGATTCTGGGTGCTTCAATAACTCACTCGTTGTGATCTGAGTAATTTAGTCATAGGTCAGCCCTTTCCGAATTAGTTCCGTTTAATTTTTTAAAATCCTTGTATTTTATCCTACAGATTGAAAACTCTGTGAAGAAAAGTTTTATCAAAAACTATTAAGAGTTTTATCTATTATTTAGTGTTCATAAATATACTAGTTAGTGGCAGACACAGCGAATCTGTATATTTAAGATGGTCATGCTTTCTATTCAGTTATTCCTGTTTTAGATATTTTTGATGTTAGTTGTCGTGTTTGTGTTTAACTATTCCTTTGTCCCAATTCTAACGATGAAAATACTGTTGTAAGTTGATAATTCTATACCTCTGAAGACAAAAATAGGGAAACTTTGGCCCTTGGCCACATCTGGCTTAATAATGCTACGATCACTCTAGCCCAGCCTGGGCAGGTCGCTGTGACATGCTCGCAGTGGGCAGTGCTAAGGGTACCTCTTAGAGACCTGCTGACAGCAATTAATGAACTAATTCAAGACAATAAAATGCCTCAAATTCTATAGCCAACTGATAATCTGAGTTTGACTAGACCAGGACTTTAAAATGGGTATTTTTTTTTATCCAACATATCTTTATTTGTAATAGAATATAAGAAAACATTAGGAAGGAAAAATCTCAGAAGCCTTATATTAAGGAAAATAAAGACAGCTATATCAACACAATGGACTATTATAAAAATATTACAAATAATTATAAAACTTCTGTAAAATCATGGTAAATGGCTAAGAGTCGAGAGAGGATAGCAACCTATTAATTTATAGACATACATTTAAATTGTTATAATAACAATTAAAAATATGTACTTGTAAAAAGAAATGTGGAATTATAAACATTTTGTCATTCTTTCTTTAATCCTGTGATTTTTGTCTTTCCAGTGAACTTTTGAAAATTCCTTGACAAGTTCTTGGGTTTTTATTAGAAGTTTTTAGGATTTAATTAGTTAATGGACTTCCTACCTTTCAGATACTGGCTCCTCTATTAGTAGGACGATGTTGTGTCAATTAATTAACTTCTCTATACTGAATTTTTTTTTAACCTGCTGATAATAGAGAAAATAACACTTACCTCATAGCGTTGTTTAGGTCAAATGAGATAATGCAAATTAATCCTTAATGCGGTGTTTCCTACCACACAGTTGGTGCTTAAAAAACAAACAAACAAAATGAACTCAAATGGATAAGCAAACTCCCCTTTGTTGAGTGTTCTGAATTTCAGACTAATATGTGGGATATCACCATTTTAATGGTGAGAGAAAAGAATGTGATATATAGGTCAGAACAAAAATTTTAAACCTCGTCTTGATAAGAAAATAAAAAATGCATCATTAGCTACTAAATACGAAACAGAACTTCTAACATGGGTAGAACCTTTGCTTCCTTTTCTGCCCCTTCATCCGTCTCATTTTTTCTTGCCGTCCCCTCCCTTCCTCCTCTGCACGTGGCTTTCTCCTTAATCCTTTGTGTCTGATGCTCTTTCTCCCCTTTTCCTCTCTTTTTACCTGCGTCCTTTTCTGTTATTTCTGCTTCTAGCCTTTTCAATTAATCTTTTCTTTCTTAATCTCCCCCACGTAGCGCTTTCTCCCCCAGCTGGCTACGATTCGGAATTGAGTTATACATTCTCAGTATGTATGGCTTTAATTTTGTGGTTACTCTTCCTAATGAAAACATTAGGCTCTGCTTCTTCTGCGTGTTTCCCTTTCCCCGTCAATAAACAGGTTTTCAAACTAAAGGAACTCAGCTAAAGGAGGGGCAGTGTGTGGTGTCAGTGTCGAGGGAAGCAGACCCACGAATAATTCTGCTTCACCCGGGGCCAACCATTCAGCACCTTCTCTTCTTTATTCCATTGAAGGAAAGGACAAGAAACAATTTCATAGGCCACATTATCTGTGAGAGGACAGGGAAGGGAGGGCAGAGAGTGGATTTAAAAAACCAGGTAAACCAAGGCTACTTCTGTCTCCACTCTGCTGAGTGAAGCAAGATATCATATGTGTGAATTTGGTGAAAATTTCTATGAAAAGTGCCATCAAATCAAATTTCTTTAAAGTCATTGAGGACATGCTTTCGCCAGCCAATAATTTGGCACAACTATACTGAACCATTTAATATCAGATTCTCAGATGTGTCGCACACAATACCCTGTTCCTTCCTCCCAATCCATTTAATCATATTATGTAAATGGTGAAAATAAAAATACAAAACTTAAGAACATCTCACGTCAGTTGTGAACTTTATGATTTAGAAAGAGCTTTCACGTTAGCATCTCATTTGATTCTCTCTGCAACCTCATTGTAGAAAGGTTAAAAAAAAAAAACCAACATATAAAAACAAAACACAAGCGAGCAAATAAAGCGAGCAACCCAAGTCTTGGCGAACTAAAGAAATTTGCCCAGAGTCATGTGCTTGGTGGACGGTGGAGCCCAGGCTTTCTGTCTGTGATGTCCGTTGCTGCTTTTATCCCTTTTTCTTTCTGACTTGACCCACAAAAATGCTACGAAGTGTCAAAGCTGTACCACCAGGGAGATCATATGTGAAAAAACAGTTATCATAGAGAGGGTCATCTTTTTGAAAACTGCAACCCCAAAGGATGCATTCTGTGCTTTAAATTTTACGTCATTTCAGAGGCACGTGTTTTTATTTGCTCTGGTTTGATATAAAACAAAACACAGACTTTTTGGCAATCTTTTACATGGTAATGACAAAGTTACGGAGGACAACATGTCGTACTTACACCACCTTTAATGACACTTACGACGATAGTCTTTTCCATTGTATTGAAGAAAATATTTAAGGTGATCTCTTCTCTTTTTCTTGAAAGGTACGGCAGAATAGTCATTTACTTGATATCCTGTTTCGGTGTCGGCGTCACTGGCGTGGTGGTGGCATTTGCACCAAATTTCCCCGTGTTTGTGGTCTTCCGCTTCTTACAAGGCGTGTTTGGAAAGGGGACATGGATGACTTCTTACGTAATTGGTGAGACATCACTACGCCTCCTTGTCTGTTTGAGAACCGGAGTTAGATGGGTGAACAGAGCCAGCTAGTTAGCCTTCCCCATGCAAGTATGGTGAGGCTTCTTTGCTACAACAGTAATTATTTCTGCAAATGGGAGGGGACAGGGGCAAGATTCTGACTCTTTAGAAATTAAAGTGCCTCCTTACTTTGGGACCAAATATGGAATGTTACAAAATACTGAGGTGAATCACTTTCTAGCACTGATATGCTGTCATCACATGTTTTGATTTGCTTTATTAGAGATTAATTTTTATTAAAATGTCAATAATTCCTTCAAACATTCTAAAAGAATTTTCTGTGTATTTTTGTGATTTAATTTAAGGTGACATTCTTATCCTTTTGGATAAGTGGAAGAACTTTTCACCAAGCAGGGGATGCGACCTGAAAATGAGAAGTTCATTTGTGAATTTTTGCTAGCTTTTTACTAGAAAGTTTGACCTTCTGAGTATAAAAGAAAGAAAACCTTCCCTTTGCTTTTTTTGCTCGTGTTACTGGGAAAGTCTCGGCTGCTAGTGTTGGCTCTTTTTCCAGTGGTGTTGGGACTGGCCACGTATGTGGCTTCTTGACCACAGAAATTTGAATGCTTCTTTTCTTTGATTATCACTCTAGATCTGTGGGCTTCCATTCTCTTCTGTTCCTGCTTGGCCATCCCTCCCAAGCAGTGTCTTCTTTGGAGACCCTTCAGAGAACTTTTTATGGGTGGAGAAGGAGAGAGAGTGCCGGGGAGGTTGACTATCACTGGCTGGGGCAGATGGGGTAACTCTGGAATATGAAGCATTTTTAAGGAGACCCAAATCTAGTGAATTTTCAAAGTCGTGATCTTAGGGCGGCAATAAAGTAGCATATCCTGGGGTGATCAGAGCAGAATTGGTGACAGATAGAAACTGATTAGTGGGGGAGGGAGGCAAAGGAAAGGTTACCAGCAACGAAATTCCGCATGTGATTTTTAAAGAAATATCACATACGTGAAAAGTCCAACACTGTGGAGAGAATTAGCATTTGATAGAAGCTATCAATTGCTAATTATTTGTAGAGTCTGATGTTCATAATTAATCTCCTAAAGATTCTGTAATATGCAAATCTTTAAAGACAGGTGATAAAACCTCACCAGTTTATCATACTGACGTTTTCATAATTACAATGACCTTTCAAAATAGTCATCATTGAAGCTTTCCTAAAACCAAGGCATACATTCTTTGTGCACCCAGAAGAATGCTGGGCTGGGTAGGTAAGAGGAGCGTGCCAATGCTAGTCGTTAGTCGGCAGAGAAGAGAGCCGAGGAAAGCACATGGTTAAGTCATCCGGGAAGCACATCCCGTCACGTGAGCGTGTGTGGGAAGCCTGGGATAGCGAAGGCTTCTGTAGTATTCCAGTGATGCTGGTGGATGCAGCAGGTGCTACATCTGTTCG
>NW_011889173.1:562702-576009 GCF_000151845.1 Pteropus vampyrus
CAGAGCCAGCTAGTTAGCCTTCCCCATGCAAGTATGGTGAGGCTTCTTTGCTACAACAGTAATTATTTCTGCAAATGGGAGGGGACAGGGGCAAGATTCTGACTCTTTAGAAATTAAAGTGCCTCCTTACTTTGGGACCAAATATGTCCCAAATGTTACAAAATACTGAGGTGAATCACTTTCTAGCACTGATATGCTGTTATCACATTTTTTGATTTGCTTTATTAGAGATTAATTTTTATTAAAATGTCAATAATTCCTTCAAACATTCTAAAAGAATTTTCTGTGTATTTTTGTGATTTAATTTAAGGTGACATTCTTATCCTTTTGGATAAGTGGAAGAACTTTTCACCAAGCAGGGGATGCGACCTGAAAATGAGAAGTTCATTTGTGAATTTTTGCTAGCTTTTTACTAGAAAGTTTGACCTTCTGAGTATAAAAGAAAGAAAACCTTCCCTTTGCTTTTTTTGCTCGTGTTACTGGGAAAGTCTCGGCTGCTAGTGTTGGCTCTTTTTCCAGTGGTGTTGGGACTGGCCACGTATGTGGCTTCTTGACCACAGAAATTTGAATGCTTCTTTTCTTTGATTATCACTCTAGATCTGTGGGCTTCCATTCTCTTCTGTTCCTGCTTGGCCATCCCTCCCAAGCAGTGTCTTCTTTGGAGACCCTTCAGAGAACTTTTTATGGGTGGAGAAGGAGAGAGAGTGCCGGGGAGGTTGACTATCACTGGCTGGGGCAGATGGGGTAACTCTGGAATATGAAGCATTTTTAAGGAGACCCAAATCTAGTGAATTTTCAAAGTCGTGATCTTAGGGCGGCAATAAAGTAGCATATCCTGGGGTGATCAGAGCAGAATTGGTGACAGATAGAAACTGATTAGTGGGGGAGGGAGGCAAAGGAAAGGTTACCAGCAACGAAATTCCGCATGTGATTTTTAAAGAAATATCACATACGTGAAAAGTCCAACACTGTGGAGAGAATTAGCATTTGATAGAAGCTATCAATTGCTAATTATTTGTAGAGTCTGATGTTCATAATTAATCTCCTAAAGATTCTGTAATATGCAAATCTTTAAAGACAGGTGATAAAACCTCACCAGTTTATCATACTGACGTTTTCATAATTACAATGACCTTTCAAAATAGTCATCATTGAAGCTTTCCTAAAACCAAGGCATACATTCTTTGTGCACCCAGAAGAATGCTGGGCTGGGTAGGTAAGAGGAGCGTGCCAATGCTAGTCGTTAGTCGGCAGAGAAGAGAGCTGAGGAAAGCACATGGTTAAGTCATCCGGGAAGCACATCCCGTCACGTGAGCGTGTGTGGGAAGCCTGGGATAGCGAAGGCTTCTGTAGTATTCCAGTGATGCTGGTGGATGCAGCAGGTGCTACATCTGTTCGTTGAGTTTGGAGCTGATCTCGAGGTTCCTTAACCTTCATGTTTGTTTATCTTCAGTGACAGAGATCGTGGGTTCGAAGCAAAGGAGGATTGTGGGAATTGTGATTCAGATGTTCTTCACCCTTGGAATCATAATTCTCCCTGGAATTGCCTACTTTATCCCCAACTGGCAGGGGATCCAGCTGGCCATAACGCTGCCCAACTTCCTCTTTCTCCTTTATTACTGGTAATGTGGTTTGGGCCATTATCAAATTTATTCTTATTCCACAGAAATCTGGAATCTGTGCTTCTAAACCAACATGAAAATGAAAACAAGTAAAGAGATTTTCTAACATCTCCAGAATGACTGTGGGCTTTAAGAATTTCTAAAGAACCTGAAAATAAAAAAATTATTCATTGATTATTTGACTAATAGTTGTCATTAAAATAAATTAACAAAACACCCAAACGCAAAACTCTAAATGAGTGTTAATTATGTTTTTATTTTGTAATATCTTTATGAAAACTACAAGGCAAAAGAACAAAACCCTATCTGCTAGTGCGTCAACATACAAAATTAATGCAACGAAATGGATTTGCTTCTCTGTATGTTCCATTAAGCGAATTAATA
This sequence comes from Pteropus vampyrus, assembly GCF_000151845.1. Classification (NCBI taxonomy): domain Eukaryota; kingdom Metazoa; phylum Chordata; class Mammalia; order Chiroptera; family Pteropodidae; genus Pteropus; species Pteropus vampyrus. Next base: position 564,709 of record NW_011889173.1, read on the forward strand.
TTGCTGAGGAGTTCCCCGAGGAATAAGAAAATGTTAAGAGCATGAGAAAATTAACCTCTCAGAAAGCATTTGACTTTTAATGGAGCGAATATGTTTTAATCATTTGTCTACCTTAATTTTAATATATGGGCAAATCACTACATAAACTGGGTTCTTAATCTTTTCTTGAATGCTAACCAACTCCTGGGTCTTTTCATATGTGTAACTGAGGACACTGTATTCTAGGAGAGCCTGGTCTCACAAGAGCAATGTCATATTAATTATTTTTATTATGAGCTATGATCCAGTTATCAAGGGAGCATTTTTTTTCCTTCCAGAATAAACTTGCAAAGATAATCTATGTTTCTGAGAGCTTATTCCAAACTCCCAGATTCTCCTAAACTCTTATTTAATTGCAAGATCCATTTTGATAGAGAAACTCAAGTCGTAAAAGTTTAAGTTTTGAAATTTCTACTCATAGCTCAAAAAATGCTTTCTTCTTGCCAGGGTGGTTCCTGAATCTCCCCGCTGGCTGATTACTCGGAAGGAAGGAGATAAAGCCTTAAAAATTCTGAGGAGCGTTGCCAAATGCAATGGGAAGTATCTCTCACCCAGCTACTCGGAGGTAATTTATGTATCACTAGTTAACAAATGTCATTGAAGTGGGAGAATTAATCTGTCACTTATACACCTATTATCAAACATCTGACTAAAGCATTTTTAGTTTGGCGGGAAAAAAAAAAACACCTTGGAAAGAATCATAAAGCGTATTAAAGAAGAAATGATTGTGAAGTCGTGATAACATTTTAGTTAAGGTTCGTTGGTCATTTAGTTCATATTTTAATAGTTGTACCAAGTTACTTGAATTATTATACTTTATTTACTGTAGGCCCCATAGTATTAATCATTCATTTATCTTAATTGTACAAACTATAAATATGTTCAATTTAGACTAAAGATTTGTCTTTAAATTTAGTCTCAGAAGTACTCTTTAATGCGAACCAGAGCTTGAGCAATAATGTGATATTTCAGCCTTTGGACTTACATATGCTGGCTGCTCTGCCTTCTCTTCCTCCATTTCTCTCTTCCGTCTTTCTTTCCTTCCTTCCTCTAGCAAAGGCTTTTTGGGTGCCTCTGTTTCACAGCATGGGGTGATTAAAAGCTCATTTTTTGCCCTTTGTAAGATTCGATATGCATATTTATTTGAAGAACGCTGAATAATTAGAGAAGAGCATATAAAAATTGATGACAAGACTGTAGTTGCAAAGACTTAAGTGAATGCAGAATAACAGAAGGATTATTATAAAAGGAATATTAGAGAAGAATTTTTAGAAAATATGAATCTTTGATGTAAACTGCGAAGAATATTAGGTTGCTGACATTGTTTTCTTCATAGTATTCAGTTTGTTTCCGTAGAAACGTTCTGACAAAAACGGGTTTTGTTGGTTTTATTGTCACCTCCCCAGCTCCCTAGAACTTGGTCCAATATATTTGGATTCCTACCTTCTTTTTTACTATTATATTAAGCGGCGAGTAGCAGCCTCCGTGTATACAAAGGTTCCGAAGACCAGTTGCCCCTGTTGGAAATAGGTTAATGATGTACCGTGAGGCGTGCAGAGCGTAAAATACGTGGTAAAGATTCCACATGATCTGTTTGAACCATTAGGACTGGCTGACCCTCGCCGTCTTTGACCGAGCACGTTTGAGCTGTGCATTCTTTTCAGGGGAAAAAATATCCCACTGCCCTCTCTGCTCATCGGCTATCGGCCTTCATAGCTGGATCCAGTGTTCGATAACTCGTACTCAATTTTAAGAGCCAGATGAATATCTCTGCTATTCAATCAGTGGTATCCTGAAGCGATTGCACATGTCATCCCAGAGCTAAGCGTATGTAAGATCCAAATCAAAGTTTTAAGAATATGGAAAAAATAGTGTGTGCTGCTGGCTTATGAGATGAAACAGATTAACCAGGCATGTCCCGTGTTATGAGTATGGCTACGAGGCCAGAGGACAATTCCCAGAGCAGTGACTGATACTTGTCCTGTGTGTGTCTAGCTCAATGCCGTTCCCACGGGCCCTCTGACCCGCTGCTAATCCATCAGCCCCGTAGAGATGCTCCCTGTGGTGGGGAGGTAGGTCAGTGCGCTGCAGGGCTGTGCTTGTAAAAGACCACAAGCTGTGGGTCCAGAGGCTTCCAAAACCTTTGAATTCCAATTTTGAGCAGTTGGACGGTCGGTCCCCATTTGAAAGTCAGGTTCGAATTTAGCATCTGACCACTGTCGGCATTTTGTTACCAAGGCCAAAATTTGGTGTGTTTAGTTTGTCTCCTTTTGTTATTTCAGGGTGTTTTCACATTATTCTTTTTAAAATGTTTTATGATGCGAAATTTCAAACATATTCAAAAGGAGAAAGCATTTTAATGAATCTCTTCGCGTGCATCACCCAGATCCGACAGTTACTAACTCATGACCAATCTTATGTTTTCTAAACTCCATCTACTGCCCTCACCCACCAGTAAAAAATCTTATCCCAGACAGCATATCATTTCGTCCTGTACTATTTCAGATTGTACCTCTAAAATAGGAACGCGTAACTATTTACTGAACTCTGGGGCTACGTGAGCACTGTCTTCAGGATACTGCTGGATAAATGGCAGAGAATATTCATTTGGTTCTCAAAACGGAATGAAAATTATCACGCATCTGTTCCGGCTGTGAGGACTGATAGCCAGTGTGATAAAAGCAAGCTGGGAGGGCCGTGGTATATCACGTAAAATGTAAAAATCATCTTAATATCACTATTTTAGAAAAAAATGATAATAATTTCTTAATATCAAACGTCGAGTCACTGTTTCCAATTTTCTGGTCATCTTGTAATGTTTACAGCTCGTTCGTTTGCACGAGGAGCCTAGTGGCGTTTATGTATTGTGATTGATTGATGAGTCTCTTTGGTCTTCTCGAATCTCCAGTTCCTGCTCTATTTCTTTTTCTTGCATATTTGGGGGTGAAGAACACTGTTGTGGGGTTCGTTTATTCCTGTAGTCTAAATTTTGTTGCTTACATCTCTGAGGATCCCTTCAGAGGACACTTTGTCGCTTATGTACCTTGAAATGATAGATCGAGAACTTATTCAGGTTCAGATTTGATATTTTGGCAAAACTACATAGTAAGTGACTTGATACACTTCTATTAAGAGATACTTAGTGTCCGCCTATCTCTTTTTGTGACATTAGCTGCCATGGATAATCATTGACTAGATTTATTAATTCATCAGAGGTGTCAAAATGACAATATCTCATTTTAACATGGTTTTTTCATCCGTTGCTGGAATACTTACACAAAGACTAACTTTTCTCATCCGCCGATTGGTGACTGACACACCATTCCTGTAGGAAAGACAGGACGCAAGCATAATTCTCTCTTTTCAGGATTATGAGTCGGTTCCCTACGTCGTCCCAAAGTGATCAGTGTGGTGTGCGTTGTGAGGTTTTAAGCCTCGTGGCGATCTCGCGAGTTTACACACGCTGTGCATGTTTCAGTCCGCCGCAGTTCCCATTATCCTTGCTGATGCTCAGATCGCCCCTCTTTGGGCAGACGAGGCCCACTTTGATGGGTGCTGGGTCCTCTGCCGCGCCTCTGGCAGTTTCCGCGTGCTTCCTGGCACGTTAGCACGACGAGATTGTCCACGCTCGTCTTCTAAGTTGCAGCCTCACACCTGAAATCACCTACTTCTCAAAGCGAGCGTTGATTTTCTTAAACTAATATCTTCGAACTGGACCTATGCATCTCCGACCTCTTAAAAATGTGCAGCATAAACGGAAAAGCAAAGTACTGTCTTCAAAAAGGGAAGGAATTAACAGTTCAGTTTGGAATACCTTGCTAATAATAGCTGGACTCAGGCCAAACAGTAGTTTTCGATTTCAGCGATCCCAACGTTCCCACGCGGCGTGATGATGTGCCGAGCGCTGCTTCATGAAACTTAGACACACAGGCCAGTGGTGTGGGCGTTTTACTTGAGCTCCAACACCAAAAGCAAAGCAGGTTCTATTATAGTTTTTGTGTAACGATATCAATTACTTATATCGTGGCGACTCAAATAGCCACTGCTCACGTCGGTGTTAGAGTCACCTTGAAACCTGACGTTTACATAGTCACTTCAAACCTTCAGAGAGCTGTCGTTGCCTTGGCTGGTGTCTCCGCTCTCTGGCTGTGACCTCGAGGACCCCCAGACCCCAGGCCGATGCCCAGTGCTCTCCCCAAGGACACGCCGTATTACGGAAGGTAACCTCGATTCACTACAAACCAGGATTACGCCAGTCCCCTGGGAAGGAAGATGGGCGAAGTGTCAAAAGCTCAAAAATGGCTGAAATGAAACTGATGAATAATGCAAGTAGTATTTAGTAAAAGTTTATTGTGCACATGTCAGAAAGATAGTTGCAAACTCAGAGCACTCAAATCAGAACATGGAGTGAGACTCAGGTATGTTGTCATAAAGCCATTTCTATGGTGGAAAGCAGTGACTGTTCTTTGTATTCATTGATTATGATATTAGCATTTTCTTAAAAGATAAAGACTTGTTCAGTAGTTACTGCATCTCAGTCTTGGGAAACAATTCAAGTGTTGCTTATAATTTCCAGAGGCATAAGCAAGAAATGACTCCGGTCCAGTTAGTCTTGCAAAATAAACGAAATCAAACTTTGTATGATTAAACTGGTTTTGTCTGCTCAGAGAATTTTCAAAGCTGGTCTTCATTTGTGTTTTAACAGGAAAAAAATAGGTACAACAGATTTGATTCTAACATTCAGCCAGGTGGATTATTCTGAGAATTGGTTGTCCTATAAATAATCTGTTATATTTTACATGGGTATTACTTATTTCATGAATGAGTCACCTCTGGCTCCCTGGCTCACTGGTCCCCAGGCTTTCAATTGCAAAGAATTCCTGGTTGGCCTTTGACTCTGTTGAAGAGATAGCCAGAAGTAGAAATACAGGTATTAAGAACATTGGGCTCTCCAAATATATCAACAGTGTAACTATGATTCACTGAAAAGTCCAAAATTGAAAATGGATGCAAAGAAGGCAAACAGGTTGAGATCATAGGAAATTATATAGAAACTGGAGAGAATCGAAGGACAGGCGGAAAGTGAAATGCGAGGTATTTACTCAATGCAGAGGACAGTCAGTCAGTGCAGAGGACAGTCAGTCAGTGCAGAGGACAGTCAGCTTAGGCATCTAAACCTGATTCAACTGCCAGAGTAAGGGTTAGTGATTCAGCCCATTTTTGGTTCTCTGGATGACATCAGATTGCAGTCGATGAGATTATTATTTGAAATAGTCTCATCTTCCCCTCGTTTCTATCGGATGATGGTGCTTCCTGGCTCCGCTGATGTTGGGCCATGTAATTTGCTTTGTTCTCATGGCGAGTGGAGGGTATGTCTTGCCCTTTGATCCTGGGCTTGGTTGCGTGCATCGCTTTGGCACCGGGCGTGATGTGATAGTCTTGAAATGTGCTCGTGTGGTTGGACTTAGTCTCTGCACTTCGGCCATTGTCACGAGAGTGTCCCCAGGCTCTCCTGCTGGCCCCGGAGGGGACCGAGACATTTGGGGCAGAGCTGCTCTAGCAAAGCTGCCCCAAACCTCGACCCACAGTCTCCCAACCTACCCACAAACACGTGAGCAAAACGAATGCTTATTATTCTATGCCGCTGGGATCGATGGCTGTTACACAGTACTATTTATCAATAGTCAACCAATACACTGGTCGAATAGCCATTTTCACTTACTGGCCTTGATTGTACAATTGCAGGACTAACCGTGGTAGCAACTGTGGCAGCAGTTTTGGTTTTGTTTCCTCATTTTTTGAAGGATTTTAAAAGCCCTTATGAAAGCTCCCTCTCCTCTCCCTATGCTCTTCCATCTCCTGTCCGTGTAAGGAATATGCTTGTGGAAAACTGTAGTGAAAACTCTAGCTCTCAAAGAACCTCTAATACTACAGAACAGAATATGACCACATTTGTCAGTGATATTGTTATGCTCTGGCGGCTCAATAAACCTATAAAGCTTGACTATAATTCTCTTATTTTCATGATATTCCTATATAGTTCCTCTTCCATAGCTAATCTACAGCTTCTTAACATGTAAGTACAGATGCTCCCCGACTTACGATCAGGTTACACCTTGATAAACCCATTGTAGGTTGAAAATATTATAAGTCAAAATACATTTATGAACCTAACCTACCAAACATCATAGCTGGAACCTAGCCTACCTTAAACGTGCTCAGAACACTTACATTAGCCCGCAGTTGCCCAAAATCATTTAACGATTATTTCTACCTTATATTCTATTGATACTTACGTACAAACACGCTCATGGCAGTTCCCATGGTGACATGTTTAGGTGACATCAAGAACTGACATTTGACCTTTCTGACCCTAAAGGGATCATCATCGACATAAACGAGCCCACTCTTTGCTATATTTTTCCAAAATAGAAAAGATTAAAACCTTATTAGAAAGTGCCAGGAGAATTTTTAAGTTACCATAGTTACCAGAGATTTCCAACTCTTAATAGCCATGTTTTCTGTATTTTAATAAACTGTCACACAAACAGCAATGTTGCTGCACAGAGGGACTTTCCAAGTTTGGGAATGTCTGTTTCTGACATTTCCTTTCAAAAGGGGATTTTAATAAACGTAATTTTGTTTTTCCAGAAGAGGAACCACAGCGTGATCCTGGCTTCATGAGGCTGCGTTGTATTTTAATCCCATTGGGATTAGTCTCTGTTGACTGTTGTGTATAATTATCGTCTCAGATTTGGGACTTGAAAACTGTCTGCATGGAATTTATTTCAAAAGATCCAGAGAAAGTAAATTAGGCCTAGGGAGGGCTTAATGGGGGCTCTTGCTCAGTCCCTGTGTCAGGAGTGGGACAGGTGTTAGTCTAGAAGGTTGTAAAGGATATTGGAAAGAAGGCCATAGGAGACTCGTGCAGTGCTTTCTCTCAACAGAGGTAAATCTTCATTCTCGGAGGTCGCTCAGTGAATGGTGCCAGTTCTGCTGGCAGAGCCTTAAAACGACACATAAAAACGATTACTATAATATACATGCTACCAAATTAGCTTTTAATTTAGAACATTCTCGAATGCGTAAAAAAAAGTGTCAGTACACTTCGTCTACCAAACAGAAATGGACCTTTGGAGCCGAGAATTAATTTAAATAGTGCTCCACTTGAAGACATTTTTGGAAATAGCCTAAGTTCTATAAATGGCCGATATTCAAACTGATTATTCTGATAAGTTCCCATGTCTTTATCCATTTGAAAATAAGACAATATCGTAGGAAAGGGGAACATTTTTTTATGCTACAATAAAAAAGTCATAAAAATAGTACTCATGGACGGTTGAATCCAGAGAGCATTTATTTTCCAGCCTCGGCAATTAAATAGTAAGTTCTTTCCACTAAAGAAAATCCAGCCTAACATCTCCAGGTCAGTGGACTTACCTTTAACCCATACAAATAGTAAGGGGAGAACATTCCAGAACATCATATGGCTTTAAATGAACCAGAAATCCAAGCGACATATCCCTTAAAGAATGAGACTGCAGCCTCGGATGAGCCAGGCACGGTTTTGGACGCCTCTCCCACGAGCCGCATTTAGAGCGAGGGGCCCTGGGGAGAAAGACCTCCCCACCCTCAGACCCACCTCCCAGAGGCCTCTTGAAAAAGCTGGGCTCTTCCTTTGTCAAGACCTTAACCGTTTCACTTAAATACAAGTTAAAGCTTGAAAAGTATTCATCAGAACTGTGAAAAAAACAAAAACAAAAAAACACTCAGCATGGCTGTCGTATAAACTCTGCGTGTTCAGTCCTGGTGTCTGATGACATGTCACTAACAAGTAATTGAATCTACAGAGCCCAGGGCAACCAATGGACTCAGATGACTAGTCCATCTAGTAGAGTGACCAGTTGTCCTTATTGGCCCAGGACTAGAGGAATTCCTGGGATGTGGGAGCTTCAGAGCTAAACCGAAGAGTGTGGGGTGAGTTGGTCACCCCGTGACTAGGTCAGTCCTCGCCTTCCTGCCTGTGCTCAAAGGACAGTGCCAGTGATTTACACTTGCTGGCTTCGCAGGCCCCTGCCAGCCCGCCATGGGCCTTGGCACCTGTGAGCAGATGGTGGGATGCCTGGCCTGACTATATGCGGGGCCCGGAACCTCCCAGGTGCGAGCTGCTGAGCTCCCAGACGCCTTCCAAGCTTCCTCTTTCTTCCTCGATCCCTCGTTTCTTTCTTTCTTCTTTCTTTCTTTTTTAAACTTTTATAGCCTTCATTTGAAGTTCCAACATGAAGTGATATATATTTTTTAAGCCGCTTCATTGACATATGATTGACTCGCAGAAAGCTGTCTGTAAGTAATGTATATGGCTTGCTCAAGTCCCAGTTCCTACTGCAGTTCTCAGTCCGGCCCTGACCCCCAGCCTATCTGACCGTGGCCCTGGCCCCCTCCTCCTTTCTGCTTGTCCTGTTTCCCAAAGGCAGGCGGTGAGCTCCAGGCTGTGCCCTCTCAGTGATGGTACCTCCACCTTCTAGAGCCTCCTGCTGCTGAGACCTCATTCTCCAGAGGGGTCCCAGACCACAGACAGCAGTGCCGGCCCAGAGAAGACCTGCTGCCCCCACGACTGGCCTCTCCGCCCGGAGGACCAAGTCCATTCTTGCCGGCACAGAGCCAAAGCCCCTCCCCACTGCTGAGACTCCAGCTAACCTCACAGCAGGACGGTGGATTATGATGCGGGTGGAGCGCTCCAAGCTCTCCATGGTGACATTTAGAGTCATTTCATCCAGTCATTCATTAGTTATATAATCTGGGAATCGTGAGCTCCTCCCACTTTCCCTCTTAAAGGCTGACCTTTGCCCTCTCAGCCTCCACACCCCCATGATTGGTAGAGAAGCATTTGCATTTTTCTGTTCTAGCCCAAGTCCTGGTGGCATTACAAATAAAATTTGATAAAATATAAAACGAAACGAATGAGCCATACGGACTTCTGCTCTTCCGTTAATGTTGGTTGCTCTCTTTTGTGGAAATTGTGAAAACGCTTAATTCAATTATTTTAATTCTGGGTCTCTGTCTAACAGAACAGAGAAGTGAGCTTGCTTTTCCTTTTTTCTTTTTTGAGCATTTGCCAAGAGAATGGCCCTCAAAAGCCTTCTTTGAAATCGCCACAGTCTGTCTGTGTGAGAAAGAAAGGTGGTCAGCTTTTTCAAGTGTTTTGTTTCCTGTGTTGTTCAGCCTATTCTCGCATTTTTGGCAAAACCAGTTTCCGCAGTCCAAATTACTGTACTTCCCTGCTGTAAACGACTGAGAAGCTACTAGCTCCTTGTGGAAGCGCTTCCTGCTGTGGGGCCGTGATGCTGCAGCTTCCAGACCCCTGCGCGTCCAGGTCCCTGGCCGGGATTCCCAGCCATGGTCCCTGAGCACTGTCGTTACCATGACAGTGCCGCTTACTGGATCTTCTGCCCACCAGGAACACTGCCTTTCTTCATGAAATAACTTTCGAAAAGAGCAGGTGACGTCATTTAGATTCTCCAGGGCTAGGTAGAGTTGGGTGTATGTACACAGACGTGATCCTTCGACGTAGATAAAAACGGGAGGAAATTGTGCTAAATAGTAAGAGAGAAAACACGCCGAGACTCGTTTGTTTCAATTCCTTGAGGTCCCATCCAGGAAGATGGCATAAAAGGTATCAGATGCTAGATTTTCATGGGCCAAACCCTCCCTTCCTTAGAAAAAATAAGATACATTTAACGGATGGCTGGATGAAGAACATCCAGCTTGTGCTGCCATAGTGACTTCCTGTGTGCACATACGAACAGGAGCAAGCCCACGACATCCAGAGATGGCTAGATTACTTGGTTTGGAACAATTAATCTGAACCTGTGCTGTTTTCTCTTTTTTTTTTGAATCTGGCACCACTGGAGGGCAGGAAGTATAATTTAATGTACAGAAAGGGGACCTGACTGAGAAGAAGCCTTCCTTCTCCAAATAGTGACTGTACCTTTCTTAAGGTGTTGAATGAAGGTGGCCTTAAAGAGAACTTACGGAATGTTGAGGAAAACGGCCTGAACCAAGGTCAGTTTTGCTGCCAAAGGAACATTTCATATAAAAAGCAAAATTTGGTCACCGTTCCTAGTTATGGGCATGGAGGGTGACCAGAAAAGAAACCCTCATGAGCTGATACTCCTGTCACCCAACGGCTGTAACCTCAGCCCCAGAGGTGATGGGACAATCAGGTGTCAGTCTGTCCCAGTGGGTCACAGATCCTTGAGGACCATGGAGTTATTGTAAAAGTATATAAACCATATGCATCCAAGCCTGTCTGTAGAACAAATTAACACCTCTTGAATAAATATTTTTTCAGAGGACGGTAGATGCAATTATAATTAATAATTACTACTGCATTGAAAGGTGTTATTAAGTTCATAGTAAATTTGTGTCATTGTGTGGTCTCACTGAACAGAAATTAAAAGCATAATTCCTGTCGTGTGGGCAGCCATTAATTTCTTTGCCATTAACCAGCCGCCCTCGTACTCAAAAAAGATGAGCGTCACCGATCCGTGAGCACGAGTAAGATCAGTCTGCATCCGCTAAAAAACTGTTGCCTGAGCTCTCGGTTAAAGTTTTATGTGATATCCTCAGGAAAAGCTGAACGACACCAGAGAGTCTGACAAACACAGAATTCTTGACAAACACCTTTCAAGATTCCTTCATTTTTTTTTTTTGGAGGTGGGGGATTCAATAGAATACACTCAAGTTCATTATATTCTGCTCTTTCTCTGTCCTCAAGGACCAGTTCTACGTGGTAAGTAGGACGAGGCGGGCCACTTGGTGTCCGATCACCTTACTCTCTCTCGAAGGTGAACCCTTGTTTTCAGAGCCAACACACCACTAAGGGTTTAGACCCCGAGGAAGATGGAAGAAGGTTTATTGAGTGAACACGCAGCACAATAATTTTTATGACACAGAATGCAAGAGAGTTTAAGCACTTACCCCCCATTTCGATCAGTACGTGTGGGCATCCAGGCTTACACACCTGAGTTAGACTGACTAGCTGTACTGAAGATGATTCAGGTATTCACTCTGCAACTCATAACACTTTACACGTAGACGGGCTGTACGTAGACGGGCTGCTTTAGGACGAGCTTTCTATCCACACCCCTGAATGTCCTACGCACATGTTTGGTATTTTCCAACCTTCTAATTTTGACCATTCTCCCGAGTGTTTTCGGGCGCACATCCCTGGTTACTAGTGAGATCAGCACATCTTCGCGC
>NW_011889173.1:576059-576577 GCF_000151845.1 Pteropus vampyrus
GGGATTCAATAGAATACACTCAAGTTCATTATATTCTGCTCTTTCTCTGTCCTCAAGGACCAGTTCTACGTGGTAAGTAGGACGAGGCGGGCCACGTGGTGTCCGATCGCCTTTCTCTCTCTCGAAGGTGAACCCTTGTTTTCAGAGCCAACACACCACTAATGGTTTAGACCCTGAGGAAGATGGAAGAAGGTTTATTGAGTGAACACGCAGCACAATAATTTTTATGACACAGAATGCAAGAGAGTTTAAGCACTTACCCCCCGTTTTGATCAGTACGTGTGGGCATCCAGGCTTACGCACCTGAGTTAGACTGACTAGCTGTACTGAAGATGATTCAGGTATTCACTCTGCAACTCATAACACTTTACACGCTGTACGTAGACGGGCTGCTTTAGGACGAGCTTTCTATCCTACGCACACGTTTGGTATTTTCCAACCTTCTAATTTTGACCATTCTCCCGAGTGTTTTCGGGCGCACATCCCTGGTTACTAGTGAGATCAGCACATCTTCGCGC
>NW_011889173.1:576627-577299 GCF_000151845.1 Pteropus vampyrus
TGTTTTCGGGCGCACATCCCTGGTTACTAGTGAGATCAGCACATCTTCGCGCATGTTACTTTGCTGTTTGGGTTTCTTCTCATGGGCTGCCCCCCGTGTCCTTGCCCCGCGTATCAGGTTTTCTGGGCTTGTTGATTTATTAGACTGGCTTTGTCCTCTTCAATTTGTAGGATCTTTTTATATTCTAACTATGATCCTCCTGTTGGTTTTAGATATTGTAAGTCTCTTCCCTTCAACGGTTTAGCTACCCATTAACTTTTCCTGTTTTTTTTTCTTCATTGATCAAAAATTCTTAAATCCTTGAATGAATCTGATAAAGTTGAATCAGTGTATATTTTTGTCTTTTGATTTTTTTAGTGAGTTTTGTTTAAGAAATATTCATCTGCACCCAAAGACCACAAAGATATTCTCCTATTAGCTTATGGCTTTAACTGTCACATTTGGGCCTTGTTTAAGTGGCTTTTCTTTCTTTGAGTGCGAGTGACATTCACGGATTCCTCTGGCATCTGCCATGGTTTTGAGAGTGAGGTAAAGATCCACCTTTACACGTGTCGATACTGAGCCAGTTTTCCGAGCATCGGCTGATAAGCAGACTCATCCTTTATCGAGTTCCTGTTTCTGAGTCTAAATTCGTTCACAACCTAAAACCTGTCTACCATTTTTAAGGAACCC
>NW_011889173.1:577974-581938 GCF_000151845.1 Pteropus vampyrus
GTTTGGTATTTTCCAACCTTCTAATTTTGACCATTCTCCCGAGTGTTTTCGGGCGCACATCCCTGGTTACTAGTGAGATCAGCACATCTTCGCGCATGTTACTTTGCTGTTTGGGTTTCTTCTCATGGGCTGCCCCCCCGTGTCCTCGCCCCGCGTATCAGGTTTTCTGGGCTTGTTGATTTATTAGACTGGCTTTGTCCTCTTCAATTTGTAGGACCTTTTTATATTCTAACTATGATCCTCCTGTTGGTTTTAGATATTGTAAGTCTCTTCCCTTCAACGTTTTAGCTACCCATTAACTTTTCCTGTTTTTTTTTCTTCATTGATCAAAAATTCTTAAATCCTTGAATGAATCTGATAAGGTTGAATCAGTGTATATTTTTGTCTTTTGATTTTTTAGTGAATTTTGTTTAAGAAATATTCATCTGCACCCAAAGACCACAAAGATATTCTCCTATTAAGCTTATGGCTTTAACTGTCACATTTGGGCCTTGTTTAAGTGACTTATCTTTCTTTGAGTGCGAGTGACATTCACGGATTCCTTTGGCATCTGCCATGATTTTGAGAGTGAGGTAAAGATCCACCTTTACACGTGTCGATACTGAGCCAATTTTCTGAGCGTCGGCTGATAAGCAGACTCATCCTTTATCGAGTTCCTGTTTCTGAGTCTAAATTCGTTCACAACCTAAAACCTGTCTACCATTTTTAAGGAACCCAGTAATTAGTAACTGAAGTGTGTACTTCTGTGCTGCAGGCTGTATCTAGGTTGGACAGCTTGCCGACGTTCTCGGTGGAGGGAGCAGACTCGTGTAACTCCAGATGGCTGCAGGAATCGTGCTGTTCAGAGCAGTCAGTCAGCTCAGATTCCAAGTGGTTGTCTTCACACTCTTGGCCTTGAAAGATGAATCTTTTTGTTGTTGTTAGTAAGTCCCCTAAATATTTGTCATCTTCTAAAGCATACTTTCTGATTCTGAACTTTGTTCTCTAAGCAGAAGTGCCATTCACAGCCTAAACAAGCAAGGACAGAAGGGATGTGACTGTTCCCCCAAGATACTCAAGCATTTCTTTAAAAGATGGGACTTGCTCTCAGACACTAATGCCTGCCTTCCATACTCTAGAAGGAGGTGACGTGGATGGGGACGCTTCGTAAATGTAACAAGAGACCATGATTTTGAGACCCAACGATCTCACCTTCATTAGATCTCCTTGGGGGCTGAAATCTGATCTGTTAGCTTCTTCCTGGCCTCAGGCATAAGTTCTTAGCTAAAAGCAGTCGCAGATGGCAGTTCTGCTCCAGGATCTCTCTGATTCATTGTTCCACGTCCATGGTTTATTTCTGTGGTAAACTCTTTCGTGCCTATTCATTCACAATGCATTAGAAATAGTATTCATTTCTTTTTAGGAGTTTTCATGGTGTGATTTTTATCCAAAAGACTGATTAATTATAAGAAACAGACAAAAATCATAAAAAATGCAATTTTCCCAAATTTAAACGGAACAGTCTTAGTTCAATTACTCAAAATTAGCATAATAAATTCCTATCAAAAAGATGATGTAGACCAGAGGATTTTTTAAAAAGTAAACTCGAGACTCCACAGTCTTTATTGCTTGGGATAAGCTGGGGCACGTGTGTAACAAACAGTACCAAAATCTTGGGGCCCCAAAACAACTGAGGATGAACTCTCATCTGTTCCACGGGTTCATGGCAGGGGTGGGGGTCCTCTCCTGTCAGAAGGTCCCCCCTAGAATCTGAGCTGTCCCAGCAATCACGGCCTGGGCCACTGTGGAACAGGGAGTGTTCAGAGGGTCTCCCTTCAGGAATGAAATGCTCACGGCTTCTTGGCAGACTTGGGTAGGTGGTCTCACCCCATCCTGAGGGGGTCCAGCAGTGCAATCCCATCATGCCCCTGTAGAGGGGCAGGGAGAGAGGTGATGAACCAAAAATATTTGGCAAACGGGGCTAATGAGTCCCACCACCAAGCTCTTTTAGGAAATATAAAAATTGTTAAGAACACAGGATTCAGTGTGAGAAGCACCGCTTAGGAAGAGCAATGCTTTTCGATTCAAATTATTATCGCAAAGGAGGAGTTTCGCCTTTATGACTGGTAAAAAAAATTAGTGCTTTGCTCAAAGTTCAAGTTCTTACGGAAAAATAAATGAAGACCTGTTTCCCCGTCGGAGAACCAGGGCTCCAGGGCAGACTGGGAGCAGAAAGAAGGCTGGGCTCAGGGGACAGCCCTCCTGCGGGGCTCCTGGGAGATGGAGGAGCGGGAGGGCAGCCTGGCCTCCCCACGGGCACGCGGCTCAACGCAGGGGTTTGAGTAAAACACCCTGAAGCGATAGATGCCCACGGAGCAAGCTAAAGCGGAGTGCCGGGGACTGGCTCTGCAGGGACCCACTGCCGGGGGCCAAGAGTCTGGTGAGAGCTGCGTGGAGAGGGCGAGGAGACAGACCAGCTTCCTGAGAAAAAGGCCAGAGAAAAAGGCCAGCAGGAGCACAGGAGGCAGCCGGCCCCAACCTGTGGGCTCCAGAGGATGCCATCCTGGCACTTGTGTGATAGGGCCCCCGGAAGAAGACACCTGCCAGAAACCTAACCGGGCGAAGTCACAGTGTCCCTGGAATCCTGCAGACACCTCGATCCCTGGAAAAGACAGAGCTGGGAGGGGCAGGAGCTAACTGAACCTCGTGGAAAATATTCCCCCAGCTTGTGAGGACGAGGACCATCTCGTGAGTTTTCGTTCTATTGTTACCATGGTAAAGACCGTGTTCTTAGTGTAGTCACTTCTGAAGCACTCAGAAGACCAAAAAGAAATGATGAGAATCTCGATGGGCGTGCAGGCTCTCCTCGCTCTCTGGAGGCAGCGCGGTCCTGTGAAACCTTTGGGAAGCCGAAGTAGCAATCACCTGAGGACCCATCTTGCTAAAGCATGAATAAAATAGGTGGAGACAGAAAGATGCTCACGGACAAAGTTCAAAGCCCGGCCAGATGCTGAGATGCTGAGATGCTGAGATGCTGAGATGCTGAGCACGGCTCCCGGGAGAGCCGGGCCCGGCCGCTCTTGCTGTGGGGTGGACGCTGCCTCTGCGACTCGCTGCGGAATACTTTCTTTCGTAAAAGTAAAAATCCTCTTTGGATTTCTTTCAGTGAGCGACAAAAGGTACTGATGTCGGTCTTTCCTAAGAGTGAAGTGGCTTAACGTGAACTTTCAAAAGGTGGAGGGTATCTGTACGTGGTTTTGGTTTTGATCTGTGATGTATCAGGCGATGTGCTTTGGTTCGCTTGCGCTAGCTTTTTCTCCCTCTTCAGAAAAATCTTTATCTAACTAGCGACTTATACTCCATTTGACTATTCATCAAACTAAAAGTTCTGTGTGACAGAACATACCGTTGCGGTGTAGGATGCCGCGAATTCTCCGAAATTTGAGAACTCTGTTTCAGTAATGATCGTTGACGTTTATCGGTGCCATTGGAGAGTTCAATGACATGTTTAATCCAATCCATTCACATCAAATTTTAGTGATTCTCCCGCAGGTTCCGAGTATTTAGGGTGAGTGTTTTAGAGTTGAGCATACATTCGCTCCTCCCTCTTTCCCCGATTTTAACACCTCTCCCACCCACCCCCGCCAAACCCGCTCAGATTTGTTTTTAAGAAATGAAGAAATGTTCCAACACATGACCCACAGCTGCAACCCGTTAACCTTTGTGAATATTGAGGCTGCACTTTGGCTCTCTCCCGGGACCTCCAGATAGAGGCACTTTTGCTGTTCTAGGCCATGTGCCCAGTCCTGGAGGGGCGGGGAGGCACTCTCCCAGGCCAGGCTCAGACGAACGGAATAAATATCTTCTCTACAGAGTATCCGAACCAAAGAGCTGGCCGGGCCCAAGGTTGTTTGGATCCTCTCTGTCCCGTATAGCAGCCTCGTGTGACACCGGAGCCTTGAAACGAGGCTCGTCAGAATCGAGA
>NW_011889173.1:581988-584471 GCF_000151845.1 Pteropus vampyrus
AATTAGTGCTTTGCTCAAAGTTCAAGATCTTACGGAAAAATAAATGAAGACCTGTTTCCCCGTCGGAGAACCAGGGCTCCAGGGCAGACTGGGAGCAGAAGGAAGGCTGGGCTCAGGGGACAGCCCTCCTGCGGGGCTCCTGGGAGATGGAGGAGCGGGAGGGCAGCCTGGCCTCCCCACGGGCAGGCGGCTCAGCACAGGGGTTTGAGTAAAACACCCTGAAGCGATAGATGCCCGCGGAGCAAGCTAAAGCGGAGTGCCGGGGACTGGCTCTGCAGGGACCCACTGCCGGGGGCCAAGAGTCCGGTGAGAGCTGCGTGGAGAGGGCGAGGAGACAGACCAGCTTCCTGAGAAAAAGGCCAGCAGGAGCACAGGAGGCAGCCGGCCCCAACCTGTGGGCTCCAGAGGATGCCATCCCGGCACTTGTGTGATAGGGCCCGAGGTGGCCCCTGGAAGAAAACACCTGCCAGAAACCTATCCTCACAGTGTCCCTGGAATCCTGCAGACACCTCGATCCCTGGAAAAGACAGAGCTGGGAGGGGCAGGAGCTAACTGAACCTCGTGGAAAATATTCCCCCAGCTTGTGAGGACGAGGACCATCTCGTGAGTTTTCATTCTATTGTTACCATGGTAAAGACCGTGTTCTTAGTGTAGTCACTTCTGAAGCACTCAGAAGACCAAAAAGAAATGATGAGAATCTCGATGGGCGTGCAGGCTCTCCTCGCTCTCTGGAGGCAGAGCGGTCCTGTGAAACCTTTGGGAAGCCGAAGTAGCAATCACCTGAGGACCCATCTTGCTAAAGCATGAATAAAATAGGTGGAGACAGAAAGATGCTCACGGACAAAGTTCAAAGCCCGGCCAGATGCTGAGATGCTGAGATGCTGAGATGCTGAGATGCTGAGCACGGCTCCCGGGAGAGCCGGGCCCGGCCGCTCTTGCTGTGGGGTGGACGCTGCCTCTGCGACTCGCTGCGGAATACTTTCTTTCGTAAAAGTAAAAATCCTCTTTGGATTTCTTTCAGTGAGCGACAAAAGGTACTGATGTCGGTCTTTCCTAAGAGTGAAGTGGCTTAACGTGAACTTTCAAAAGGTGGAGGGTATCTGTACGTGGTTTTGGTTTTGATCTGTGATGTATCAGGCGATGTGCTTTGGTTCGCTTGCGCTAGCTTTTTCTCCCTCTTCAGAAAAATCTTTATCTAACTAGCGACTTATACTCCATTTGACTATTCATCAAACTAAAAGTTCTGTGTGACAGAACATACCGTTGCGGTGTAGGATGCCGCGAATTCTCCGAAATTTGAGAACTCTGTTTCAGTAATGATCGTTGACGTTTATCGGTGCCATTGGAGAGTTCAATGACATGTTTAATCCAATCCATTCACATCAAATTTTAGTGATTCTCCCGCAGGTTCCGAGTATTTAGGGTGAGTGTTTTAGAGTTGAGCATACATTCGCTCCTCCCTCTTTCCCCGATTTTAACACCTCTCCCACCCACCCCCGCCAAACCCGCTCAGATTTGTTTTTAAGAAATGAAGAAATGTTCCAACACATGACCCACAGCTGCAACCCGTTAACCTTTGTGAAT
Organism: Pteropus vampyrus; assembly: GCF_000151845.1. NCBI lineage: Eukaryota > Metazoa > Chordata > Mammalia > Chiroptera > Pteropodidae > Pteropus > Pteropus vampyrus. The sequence goes on from NW_011889173.1 coordinate 583,573, forward strand.
ATTGAGGCTGCACTTTGGCTCTCTCCCGGGACCTCCAGATAGAGGCACTTTTGCTGTTCTAGGCCATGTGCCCAGTCCTGGAGGGGCGGGGAGGCACTCTCCCAGGCCAGGCTCAGACGAACGGAATAAATATCTTCTCTACAGAGTATCCGAACCAAAGAGCTGGCCGGGCCCAAGGTTGTTTGGATCCTCTCTGTCCCGTATAGCAGCCTCGTGTGACACCGGAGCCTTGAAACGAGGCTCGTCAGAATCGAGAGGCGTCGTGGGAATAAACTGCACAGTGGGTTTCAAAGATTTAGTGTGACATAAGTCTTTGTCACAAACTGTCTTATTAGTCATTTCGTATGGATTATGTGTTGACGTAATATTTTGGGTAGATTGGATTAAGTGGAACGGATTAGATTTAATTTTGCCTGTTCTTTTTACCTTTCTTTAATGTGGCTTCTAGAAAATTGAAACCGACATATTTGACTCAATTATATTTTTATCGGACAGCACTAATCTAGGTGGTAGGACTTGTTTTTAACTACTTTAATAAGCAACAAATGCTCATGATAATTTTCATATGGCTAGTTCTTTCCCATATGAGTTCTTATATGGTAAATATTTTATCTGTTCTTGCTTCGAAGTTTAAGGAGGTTTTTAAAAATTCCCAAAGCACTATGGGTAATTTGGCAGTGTCTTTTACGGATGACAGATAGCATTATTGTCACCTAGAAGCCGGCCAAAGCTCTGTGGTGCTAAATACTTACTCCTGGGCCTGCTAGTGCTGGCTCCTGTCTGACGAATGAGGAAGTGGGTTGGGGACATTGATATACCACAGCGGTCACTGTGTACTCCTGTCCTCCGGCTCCCTGTGCTTGTGTGAAAGACCTACGGGTAGTCCTTCTTTGGGGCTC
>NW_011889173.1:586349-590382 GCF_000151845.1 Pteropus vampyrus
ATCGTGTGACTGCTTGATTTTAAATCTTACAAGTTTAAAATTAAGACGACTACCGAATATTTTTACAGAGTGAACCGGAATACTGAAGCAACTGTTTGATCCCATACAAAATGATTTTGCCTCAAATATTCAGTCGTTAAAGCATTATTCTGGACTATCTTTTCCAGATAGTTCTGCTTTTAGCAACAACTATCAGAAAACCGACTTAAACAGGTTTAGACAATACATGCATTTCCTGGCTCATGTATTTGGAGTTTGGAGTTGGCCAGACTCGGGTCTCAACAATCTCAAGCCATGTTTCTCTCTCTCTCTCTGTCTCTCTCTCTCTCTCTCTCTGTCTCTGTCTCTGTCTCTGTCTCTGTCTCTCTCTCTCTGTCTCTCTCTCTCTCTCTCTCTCTCTCGACGCTGTGCTGGCAGGGTGGCTTCGTCTGTATGCTGGTCCTCTTCTGGGTGTGGGATGCTACTCGGGTCTGGTCAAGGCCACCATCCCCTCATCAATTCCCTGAGGGAAGAGAGAGAGAGCTTCCTTCAGGAACTTCTGACAGAAGAGCAGTGAAGGACTTTCCCAGAAACCCTTTTCTCATTCAAATTAGGTCACATGTCCATTTCTCACTGGTTCAAATAGATATGAGTCACATGTCTATTCTTCATTAGCTCAGAATGAGTCACATACCCAGTTACTGGCATGGCGGATGGAATTATCCTTAGGTAATTAAGCCTCCCCTACAACTGGAAATAGTTAGCTTCTCTGAAAACATGAATTGATGAATTGTGTGTGGGGCGTGTGTGTATGTGTGTGTGTATGGTGGGCGGAGTGGAGGTTCTATTCAAAATGACAAAGGGAGAATGACACTATATCAACAGCAAAAATATACACCAGTATCTAATTTAAATCCATTGCTTTAATAATGAGCTTTTTATTTCTTATTACAAAGTATTATAGATTTAAATTTTAACTTTAAAAGCATATTAAAAGAATTTTAAAAGAATAGCCAAAAAGAAGAAAGTAAAACCTACCGTAACCCCACTACCCTGTGAGAACCATTCACGAAATGATACGAGCATACTTTTAAACAATGAAATAAACAGTATACTCTGCATGCTGCAGACACAGTGTAGCGTAATGGTTAGCAATGCAGACTTAGGTGTCAGCCTCGTGGAAATGTCCTGACTGTCTGCAGGTCCTCACTGGGTAAGCTACTTCGCTTCTCTGTGCCTCAACTTCTTCCTCTGTAGCAGAAGTAAGAGTGATACCTGTATAGGTTCCTTTCCTCCAGCACAAACCCTTGGGTTCAGCAGGCGGCCATGTGCGGCTTGCAAGCCAGACATGGTCTGCTGCCTGTGCTTGTCAGTAAAGTTTTATTGGACCCCACTCACAGTCATCCATTTGCATATCCATCTGTGGTTGTTTTCACGCTACACATGGCAAAGTCAAGTAGTTGTGACAGAGATGGTACAGCCCACAAAACCAAAGTACTTAATATCTAGCTCTTTACAGAAAAAGTTTGCTGACCTCAGGCTTAGACCTCTATTGTCTTGTTGAAATCTAGCACGTCATAATTCTGTGGCCATGTAGTGACTTAACCAGCCTAGAGATCTGATCGGGAAAAGGTGACATCTGCAGGGAAAAGGTGAAGGCGAGAAATGCTCAATTATTTTATCACTTAGAAACAGTTAAAAACCAGAAATAATTAGAAAATGTGCAAAGGTGTTTAAATATCAAATTACCCAAATTGATGAGAGATCTCGAAATATGTGACATATGATTTGCCTTGAGCTCTGAGATGTTGACATTTGGGCCTGAATGAAAGTGAAGTTGTTCCGAGTTTTATGTAGTAGATAGAAGTAAGTCATAGCTATTGGCAGAAAATAAGAAGATTGAAGAGAAATAAAATAAAGCCTATAATAAATTGTTGTAAATGTTGCTTTTGAAAGAAGAAAAAAAGGATTGCCATCAGCCGTGCGCTCAGGGTGAGCGGTGGTGCAGGTGTGCAGATGAGCTGAGCTTCCAGAAAATCATCTGGGGTGACCACGACCGGGCAGATCCAAGTCTGAGTTGTGGAGAAGCCCAGAGTGAAGAGAAAATAATCGCTGGAATGAGTGATACACCCATGGAGGGAATCTTCCCTCCTGTGACAGGTGGTTTTAACCTTGAACTTCCAAGTCCTCGAAATCTAAATTATCTTAGCCAGATCTAATCTATCCAAATTATTTCAGTCAAATCTAACTTTTCCATAAAACAGTGTTTTAACTGAAGATGAGATTTTTGGTCAAGAGCATAATGTCTTTCTTTAAAAATCTCTAGAAGTGAGCGTCAACTACAGAGATGTTTCTAGAATACACAGCTGTCTGTCCAGCAGCCTGGTGTGGGGTTAAGAACAGAGTGTCTCTGTCAACTGGCTGTTTTCAAATCCTGACTCTGATATCTTCCTGCTATTTAATAGTTAATGTCCTAAGCCTTATTTTTTATTTATAAAATGGGATTAAGAAAAGTACAGCAGTTCCCCTTTATCCATTCCAAGACCTGCAGTGGATGCCTGAAACCACGGATAACACAGAACCCTATCTATATTATGTGTTTTTCCTATACATGCATACCTATGATAAAGATTAATTTATAAAATAGGTGCAATAAGAGATTAACAACAATAACTAATAATAAAGTAGAACAATTATAATAATATGCTGTACTGAAATTTATGTAAATGTGCGCACTCTCTCTCTCTCTCTCTGTCTCTCTCTGTCTCTCTCTGTCTCTCTCTGTCTCTCAAAATAGCTTCTTCTACTGCATTCATGTTTTCACTTAAAGGAAATACTTTATGGCTTGTCTGTGGTATATCCAAAGTGCCAGCATCACCGCTGTTGTTTGGGGCCATTATTAAGTAAAATAAGGGTGACTTGAACACAAACGCTGCGATGCGTGACAGTCGATCTGATCACTGAGCCAGCTGCTTAGTGATTAACTGGTGGACGTTGTCTGCAGCTTGGGGACGCTGGGCAACGGATGATTCGTGTCCTGAATGGGACAGAGCTGGGCGGCAGAGACTTCATCACACCGCTCAGAGTGGCACACGGTCTAAACTTACGAATTGTTTATTTTGGAATTTTCCTTTTAGTACTTTTGAAATGTGGTCAACCGCAGGTAACAAACTGTAGAAAGTGGAACAGCAGATAGAAGGGGACTATTATACTAACTTTACAGAGTTTTGATGAAAATTTAATAAAATAATTCATGTAAAATACTGAGCCCAGAATCTGACAGATATTATACACTCCATAGAAGTTTGTCATTTTATTTTTATTTTTTCAAATTTATTTAAATTAGTTTCAAGTATACAGTACATTGGTTAGACATCTATATAGTTCCTAAAACGATCCCCCCAATTGCCCCTCCCTCCCCTGGCCCTCCACCTAGCCATCATATTAATGCTGACTGCATTCCCTGTGCCATTCTCCCCACCCCCGTGACCAACAAGTTTGTCATTTTAATATGGGCAATATCTAAAAACGAGCTGTGGGAAACATCTTGACAATCACCCCCATAATAATATATTGTTGTAACAGAGTAAGTTCTCCTCTTCCACTTTTGGTGTTCCTGTCTTATTTTTGGAACAGCAAAAGTGAAGTTTAAAAAACAAAAAGTCCTTCATTGGGGTCTTAAAATTTAAAAGATTAGCTCAGGGAACATCTTAATAGGCATCGTATTAGGGTACAGGTCAACTTGCTGCTGAAACAGAGACCCCAAAAATATAGTGACGAAAAAAGGGAAGAGTGTCTTTCTCTCTAACATGCCTACCCAGAGGCTAGTGGCCCAGCCCCGGAGTGGGGCTCTGCTCTGGGAGGCCTTCCAGGACCCGAGTTCTCTTTGTCTTCTCTGTCCACTGTCACCTGTGATAGGTCGTACGGTCGAAGCTGGTTCACCAGCATCTTCTTCTTCCGTCCTCAGGGAGGGAAAGACAGCAAATGAAGAGCAAGCCATTTCCTTTTAAAGGATGGGACCCAGAACATATATACTGCCGCCTCATTGCTGAGA
>NW_011889173.1:591118-597986 GCF_000151845.1 Pteropus vampyrus
CTCTTGTTTCAACATTCAACCATCACCCAAACATTGGTTGAACACAAGGCTCTTGCTTGGTGCTACAATACGGCCCCCGCCCTCCAAGAGCTCCCGTAGGGCGTATGGCAGTGTAGGTGCAAAGTTAGAGGTCTGGTGAGTAGAAGCACAGATTGGAGTTATCAGTCCTACCCGAGGTTGGGACGGACCTCCCAGCGGAGGTGGGATTGGGAGTGGGGAGGTCCAAGGGCCCTCTGAACAGAGGTTACAGAACGTGCTGCACGTGGAGATGTAAAATGGTTGTCACTCAGGGAATCAGGTTATGATTCCTCTGGAAGCAGCTGTGGTTAAGGAGGGTTTGTTGTTCAGTAGTATTTCCTTTATCTTGACTTACGCGTAGGAGACAAACAGCAATCTTGGTTTAATTGAATTAAGGAAAAGACCAACTTCTCGGATGGCCAGAGGTTGATGAGCTGAATTTTCCTAGATCAAAATGATGCCAGACGGACAGAAGCAAAATGATACCGTTGGGGCCATGCTTGCCCTTGAACTTAACATCACTCTAGCTTATTTGTCAACATAAGGTTTGAGGATTTAATAGATTAAGAAGCACTTGCTTGGATCCCACCTGCTTTTGCCACTTTTACGCTAATTTTCTCCAACTTGATAAATGCACAAATGTATTTGAATTTAGAACACACCGTGTTTCTCTGTTTACTCAGAACGGTTTAGCACACGGCACTGCCGATATTAGCTTAAGACGAGATTCTCAGCGCTGCAATCACATCTTTGTGAATCTGATTTAGGAAAGAGGCTTTTCATTCTCGGGTTTGAAGATGTAATCGCGGAAGACCTGGGTCAGTTCTTCCGGGTCATTTGATTCGGTAGCTTCGAATCTAGTCAATGACAAGTCTATAATATGCAGGTGTTTCTTGCTGTATATTGCTACTGAAATCTGCTTCTCTTGTATAGATCACTGTTACAGATGAGGAAGTTAGTAATCCATCCTTTTTAGATCTGGTGAGAACTCCCCAAATGAGGAAGTGCACGCTTATACTTATGTTTGCTTGGTAAGTTTGACTTGCGACGGATTCAAAAGCTTGTGTCAAATTTACGCGGCACCCCTTCCTTCCAATTAGGTTGAAGTTATCTCTGACTTGCTCTCCGTCGTCTTTCAATGTCGCTCCAGGTTCACGAGTGCGGTGGTCTATCAAGGACTCGTCATGCGCCTGGGGATTGTAGGAGGCAACCTCTATATCGACTTCTTCATCTCGGGGGTCGTGGAACTGCCCGGGGCTCTCTTGATCTTACTGACCATCGATCGTTTTGGACGACGCCTTCCCTTCGCAGCAAGCAATGTCGTGGCAGGGGTGGCGTGCCTCGTCACGGCGTTCTTACCGGAAGGTAATTGTCTTCCAAGTCTGCTTGGCAGCTGAGAACTTGAAAACAAAACCTTAAATCAAAATAATCAAGACTAGGGAAACTCTCGTCCTTCGAAAATGTAGCATCGCATCAAAATCTTGGCGCCGGGCACGCTGTAGTGATGTTATTCCATATTCTGTTTAATCGGTGTAAAGACTTTGAGGGTTAAGAGATGGGTTCTATAGACTTTTCTCTTTCCTCCATTTTCTGGTTCATTTGTGGATGAAATATGTGTTGAGCAAAACCTAGCTCATAAAGTTATAGTTTACTTTTAATCACCTTTATCTGACTTACCGTGTGACGGCATCGACAGTGCTTAAAATATTTCCTGGGCATTGGACATATCTCCAGCCCCATGAGAAACGTGGAGGTGGCAAAGGAAGAAAGACACAGTTCTTGACTTCAGAAGCTTTGCAACCTAGTGAGGGAGAAAGATATTTTACTACTCCACAACTCACTGTGATGAACGAAATAATAGAATGACTCACAAGATTTAGAACAAGCAAAAAACCAAAAATAAATAGGTGTGAGGAGTGATCGCTTCCTGGGGTGTGTAAGAAAAGCTTCGCAGAGTGAGAACGAGGCATGTATGAGAAAGGAAAAGAAATGTGCCAGGCAGAAGGGAGGGTGGCAGCGAGTTTTCCGATGCAGAGTGTCATTCCCAGGAGTGGGAACCACCTCCGAGGGGTCAGGAACCACATGTTCTTTGTTACCACTGGAATATCCAGCTGAGGAGACTGGGGGATCATCTGTCACCAGCGGTGACGGGTCCCACAGGCCACGCCAGGAGCTTGCTTATGGTCCCGTGAACTTTGGGGGGCGGGGTTGACCTCTTCAAGGCTGCAGCAGTTTGGACAAGGACGATGGGGAAGAAATGCTGAGAGCGTGAAGGAAGGTGGTGGCAGTCAGGCCGAGATGGCAGAACTGATTTCAAAGACGTTTCAGAGTTAAGTTTTTGGGGAGTTGATGCCTGATACATGGACAGAAGTTGCCTGTGGCTCCAAACGCACCGTGAACACAGCCCAGGTTATCTCTAGAACACAGCAGGCACTGGATGGAGAGAGCCTTTCACACTCCCAGCGAATGAATGTGTGAATTAGAGCAAGTTCATTATTTCTGTGTTTCAGGGGGCGTGGGGAGGGGGGTTACGGGGACAGCTGGATTCTCTGGTGGTTGTTTGTGTCAGCATAAGACAGCTTGTCTTTTTTTTTTGAGACTCCTCTGAAGACCAAGAAAGAAGTGATAATATTGTGGAAGTCAAACAGTCAGACATTTACAGATGAGTTTATTCATTATATGAAGGTTTACGAAGTCCCAACACATCAGATAGATCCTATTTCAATAAAATTACAGAAATGCCTATCTTCAGAACAGAGGGGAAAATAAACCAACGTCGAGTCCTCTGGAACTGATCAACAGAACTGACTAGTCACATTTATCTCATTTTCCTTGGGCGTATTAGTTCCCTAGGGTGGTGGTAACAAACTGGGTGGCTTGGAATAACAGACATTTATTCTCACACAGTCCCCGAGGCTGGAGACCAAGGCGTCGCAGGGCCAGGCTGCGTGAGGGGAGGATCCCACCCAGTCTCTTCCAGCTTCCGCTGTTTGCTGGCAGGGATGGTTCCTTCCAGAGATTCTGGGGGAGGGTCTGCCCCACACCTCTCTCCTAGCTCCTGGGGGTTGTCAGCAATCCTCAGCATCGCTCCAATCTCTGCCTCCATCATCACATGATCTTCTCTCGGTGTCTCTGTCTTAACCATCACATCTGCAAGGACCCTGTTTTCAAATAAGGTCGCATTCGGAGGTTCTGGTTGGATATGAATCTGGAGGACACTATTGAATCGGCTGCGTTGAGTTGATACGTTCTAAGAGTTAGAGAATCTGTATAATAGATATTGGTCAACACATGCTAATTTTCTCCAACTTGGTAAATGCACAAATGTATTTGAATTTAGAACACACCGTGTTTCTCTGTTTACTCAGAACGGTTTAGCACACGGCACTGCCGATATTAGCTTAAGACGAGATTCTCAGCGCTGCAATCACATCTTTGTGAATCTGATTTAGGAAAGAGGCTTTTCATTCTCGGGTTTGAAGATGTAATCGCGGAAGGCCTGGGTCAGTTCATCCGGGTCATTTGATTCGGTAGCTTCGAATCTAGTCAATGACAAGTCTATAATATGCAGGTGTTTCTTGCTGTATATTGCTACTGAAATCTGCTTCTCTTGTATAGATCACTGTTACAGATGAGGAAGTTAGTAATCCATCCTTTTTAGATCTGGTGAGAACTCCCCAAATGAGGAAGTGCACGCTTATACTTATGTTTGCTTGGTAAGTTTGACTTGCGACGGATTCAAAAGCTTGTGTCAAATTTACGCGGCACCCCTTCCTTCCAATTAGGTTGAAGTTATCTCTGACTTGCTCTCCGTCGTCTTTCAATGTCGCTCCAGGTTCACGAGTGCGGTGGTCTATCAAGGACTCGTCATGCGCCTGGGGATTGTAGGAGGCAACCTCTATATCGACTTCTTCATCTCGGGGGTCGTGGAACTGCCCGGGGCTCTCTTGATCTTACTGACCATCGATCGTTTTGGACGACGCCTTCCCTTCGCAGCAAGCAATGTCGTGGCAGGGGTGGCGTGCCTCGTCACGGCGTTCTTACCGGAAGGTAATTGTCTTCCAAGTCTGCTTGGCAGCTGAGAACTTGAAAACAAAACCTTAAATCAAAATAATCAAGACTAGGGAAACTCTCGTCCTTCGAAAATGTAGCATCGCATCAAAATCTTGGCGCCGGGCACGCTGTAGTGATGTTATTCCATATTCTGTTTAATCGGTGTAAAGACTTTGAGGGTTAAGAGATGGGTTCTATAGACTTTTCTCTTTCCTCCATTTTCTGGTTCATTTGTGGATGAAATATGTGTTGAGCAAAACCTAGCTCATAAAGTTATAGTTTACTTTTAATCACCTTTATCTGACTTACCGTGTGACGGCATCGACAGTGCTTAAAATATTTCCTGGGCATTGGACATATCTCCAGCCCCATGAGAAACGTGGAGGTGGCAAAGGAAGAAAGACACAGTTCTTGACTTCAGAAGCTTTGCAACCTAGTGAGGGAGAAAGATATTTTACTACTCCACAACTCACTGTGATGAACGAAATAATAGAATGACTCACAAGATTTAGAACAAGCAAAAAACCAAAAATAAATAGGTGTGAGGAGTGATCGCTTCCTGGGGTGTGTAAGAAAAGCTTCGCAGAGTGAGAACGAGGCATGTATGAGAAAGGAAAAGAAATGTGCCAGGCAGAAGGGAGGGTGGCAGCGAGTTTTCCGATGCAGAGTGTCATTCCCAGGAGTGGGAACCACCTCCGAGGGGTCAGGAACCACATGTTCTTTGTTACCACTGGAATATCCAGCTGAGGAGACTGGGGGATCATCTGTCACCAGCGGTGACGGGTCCCACAGGCCACGCCAGGAGCTTGCTTATGGTCCCGTGAACTTTGGGGGGCGGGGTTGACCTCTTCAAGGCTGCAGCAGTTTGGACAAGGACGATGGGGAAGAAATGCTGAGAGCGTGAAGGAAGGTGGTGGCAGTCAGGCCGAGATGGCAGAAGCTGATTTCAAAGACGTTTCAGAGTTAAGTTTTTGGGGAGTTGATGCCTGATACATGGACAGAAGTTGCCTGTGGCTCCAAACGCACCGTGAACACAGCCCAGGTTATCTCTAGAACACAGCAGGCACTGGATGGAGAGAGCCTTTCACACTCCCAGCGAATGAATGTGTGAATTAGAGCAAGTTCATTATTTCTGTGTTTCAGGGGGCGTGGGGAGGGGGGTTATGGGGACAGCTGGATTCTCTGGTGGTTGTTTGTGTCAGCATAAGACAACTTGTCTTTTTTTTTTTTTTTTTTGAGACTCCTCTGAGGACCAAGAAAGAAGTGATAATATTGTGGAAGTCAAACAGTCAGACATTTACAGATGAGTTTATTCATTATATGAAGGTTTATGAAGTCCCAACACATCAGATAGATCCTATTTCAATAAAATTACAGAAATGCCTATCTTCAGAACAGAGGGGAAAATAAACCAACGTCGAGTCCTCTGGAACTGATCAACAGAACTGACTAGTCACATTGATCTCATTTTCCTTGGGCGTATTAGTTCCCTAGGGTGGTGGTAACAAACTGGGTGGCTTGGAATAACAGACATTTATTCTCACACAGTCCCCGAGGCTGGAGACCAAGGCATCGCAGGGCCAGGCTGCCTCTGAAGGCGTGAGGGGAGGATCCCACCCAGTCTCTTCCAGCTTCCGCTGTTTGCTGGCAGGGATGGTTCCTTCCAGAGATTCTGGGGGAGGGTCTGCCCCACACCTCTCTCCTAGCTCCTGGGGGTTGTCAGCAATCCTCAGCATCGCTCCAATCTCTGCCTCCATCATCACATGATCTTCTCTCGGTGTCTCTGTCTTAACCATCACATCTGCAAGGACCCTGTTTTCAAATAAGGTCTCATTCGGAGGTTCTGGTTGGATATGAATCTGGGGGACACTATTCAATCGGCTGCATTGAGTTGATACGTCCTAAGAGTTAGAGAATCTGTATAATAGATATTGGTCAACACATGTCTATTTAGTATCTATGAATTGTCTCCACTAAACCAGGAGTGGGGATAGAGCCATGAACATAATTCCTGTCGTCGGGCATTATATACAGTCTGAGTGGAAGGGCGACAGATCGGGAACACTGGACACTTCGCTGCTCTTTCATTTTGCTTTGGCACCGCCTGGTTTGGGGTTTGATTTAAAAACGGAGTTCTCTAAGATGAGGTCTTCTGTTCCCGTCGCCTGTGGAATAAGGATTGAGTATTCATTGCACAGGAAATTAGGGAAATGGGAGAAAGATTGAAGACTAGTGCAGCCCGTGATTTCATGACGTACCCTTTACCCCGGGAGAGTTTCTCTGGCCCGAGAATGCGTGGGATGATTCGGACGTGTGCTGCGTTCAGCATGACCCAGAGAGCACGCAGGGCTGTTTGTCCAACCGATGTGGACGTAGCGAGGTGGGTCGAACCAAGCCAACCGATGTGGATGTAGCGAGGTGGGTCGAACCAAGCTCTCGTGCAGAGGACACTTTCATATATGCGAAAATATGGGCAACAAATAGACTTCTCTGTTTGGTCTGATCAGTTTTATTTTGTAGATGTGACCTCCATTTTTAAGGTTTGGAGTTGTTCTCAGCAATGCGGAAAACTAATGGCTCTTATTTTGGACACATTTTATGTATATATTCCACGGATTTGGCTGCTTTTGTAGTCACGTGTCAGTCGTGATTGACAAGAATAGGTTTCAAATTCCTAACGCACCTTTCACGTACCAAATACCGGCAGAGATTTCTCGCTGGAGTTGAGGGTCCTTTGGTCCATTTTTGGGCTTGCTGGCGGGGGCTGTTCCATTAACACTAGGACGACTCTGCCCCT
>NW_011889173.1:598951-600399 GCF_000151845.1 Pteropus vampyrus
TAGCGAGGTGGGTCGAACCAAGCCAACCGATGTGGATGTAGCGAGGTGGGTCGAACCAAGCTCTCGTGCAGAGGACACTTTCATATATGCGAAAATATGGGCAACAAATAGACTTCTCTGTTTGGTCTGATCAGTTTTATTTTGTAGATGTGACCTCTATTTTTAAGTGTTGGAGTTGTTCTCAGCAATGCGGAAAACTAATTGCTCTTATTTTGGACACATTTTATGTATATATTCCACAGATTTGGCTGCTTTTGTAGTCACGTGTCAGTCGTGATTGACAAGAATAGGTTTCAAATTCCTAACGCACCTTTCACGTACCAAATACAGGCAGAGATTTCTCGCTGGAGTTGAGGGTCCTTTGGTCCATTTTTGGGCTTGCTGGCGGGGGCTGTTCCATTAACACTAGGACGACTGTGCCCCTCCGTCATTTCGTCATCATCAATGGCTGACGGCTCCCGTGGAGAATGCTCATTAGCCTTTTAGAGGAATCGGCTCATAGAAAACAGTTTAACCAGCTTTCCCTCCACTACGCACAAGTTTTCATGGTCTAGAGAATGAAATTCTGGAAAAAGAACAATGTTTTAGGCAGTACGTGTCCTCACCTAAGACTCACTGCTTTTGACTCAAATTTCTGAACTCTAATCAAAATCTGAAAAATAAAGAGCTTTCTTTATCCACCTCATCCGCCATCGGTAGTTTGAGTTTATGGCTACAAACCCAGTAGTCTGGTTACGTCTTCTTTCTGAAATGAAAAAACTATTTTTTACTTTTATTTCTCTTCATGTGAAAAGTAAGTCCCTGTATCTTAATTTACATATCTTTGTTAGGAATTTTCACTAAGTTTTATTTCAGAACTCAGAACAGACGGGTCCATTCAGAGGAGATACAAAATTGCATGTATTTAAAATTTTGCATCTTTTCTACAAAAATTGAGGTGTTACTCCCACTAATCCCTAGAAGCTTGACAAAATCCCCATTCGCAGGGGACAGACACACTTTTTCTGTTGTCATGACTCTGGGGAAGACCATTTCAGCTTCAGTGCTCATTTTTAAATTGTCTTGTGTTTTTTTGGTCATTGTTACCAAACAATGCCACTTCAAAGGGAACTTAGCACACGACAGGGGCGATCAAGAGTTTCTGTGTGCACTTGTCATCTTCGCACACTGTTTACACTCTCTGATAAATTGCTTTCATTTTATTCTTAGTCGATAAACTGTGCAGTGCCCTTGGGACTTCTGTTACACAGAATCTGTTTCAACAGAATCTCTGTCCTGGTGGCAGTGTAAATACTGGCCTCTACTGCTTGGAAGGAGATGAGGGTCTTTGAGGTTAGGGTCAGCATGTAAGATCGACTGTGTCTCCTCAGGGCTGTCAACTTGACAGTGTTTTCTGAACGTTTTTCTGAATGGACTAGTTATTTATCTGTATTCACCGAGTTAACCAC
>NW_011889173.1:601029-606508 GCF_000151845.1 Pteropus vampyrus
GTTACGTCTTCTTTCTGAAATGAAAAAACTATTTTTTACTTTTATTTCTCTTCATGTGAAAAGTAAGTCCCTGTATCTTAATTTACATATCTTTGCTAGGAATTTTCACTAAGTTTTATTTCAGAACTCAGAACAGACGGGTCCATTCAGAGGAGATACAAAATTGAACGTATTTAAAATTTTGCATCTTTTCTACAAAAATCGAGGTGTTACTCCCGCTAATCCCTAGAAGCTTGACAAAATCCCCATTCAGAGGGGACAGACACACTTTTTCTATAGTCATGACTCTGGGGAAGACCATTTCAGCTTCAGTGCTCATTTTTAAATTGTCTTGTGTTTTTTTTGGTCGTTGTTACCAAACAATGCCACTTCACAGGGAACTTAGCACACGACAGGGGCGATCAAGAGTTTCTGTGTGCACTTGTCATCTTCGCACACCATCTACACTCTCTGATAAATTGCTTTCATTTTACTCTTAGTCGATAAACTGTGCAGTGCCTTTGGGACTTCTGTTACTCAGAATCTGTTTCAACAGAATCTCTGTCCTGGTGGCAGTGTAAATACTGGCCTCTACTGCTTAGAAGGAGATGAGGGTCTTTGAGGTTAGGGTCAGCATGTAAGACCGACTGTGTCTCCTCAGGGCTGTCAACTTGACAGTGTTTTCTGAACGTTTTTCTGAATGGACTAGTTATTTATCTGTATTCACCGAGTTAACCACATATGTTGTTCATGGTGTGTGTATAGGTGTGTGTTTTAGTCTGGTTTTTGTTTAGTTCCTTCCAGCAAACTGTCCTAGCCTCAGCTGTAAGTTTAAATTGTCATCAAAGTTGTCAGTGGGACTCACTTATAGAGCAGTGTTGATTCAGTAGAAAAAGCTTATAAGCTAAGTACCGAACCTGGATAATCCAATTATTTCCACATTAGCAGGCGGAGAGCACGGTGGGGGTGGGGGAGTTGCCCATTTGGGCTGGGACCCAGGGGAACTGGGCAACGGCTCCCACATTCCGTCCCCCAGGTCCCCCAGGTGCTGTGCCACCTGCTTGCCGAAGGCGGGGGTGGAGCGCGCTTCCCAGTCTCCCTCCCTGGCCTTAATGAGAACAGAAAACCTAAATAAAACACATGTTCATGACCGTCCTGTGCCGGTCATGCAGATGGCAGCACCTCGCATCTGCACAACTCCGATCACCTCGCTCCTGATGTAACCGCTGTTTGTGGGGGAGCTACAGGTGTTCTCAGTCGGGAGAAACACCTCGGCCGGTTTGCAACGCAATGAGCTGGGGCCTCTCAGCGATGATCTGGATTCTTGAACCATCTTTTTCTCTGCTCGCCTCCTAAATTGTTTTATTTAATGGGTTTTACCTTTTTTTGCTTGTTAAAGATTCTTTATAAATATTCTTCAGCAAGAACACGCACAGATCTACTGAGCTTGAGTCTCTTCTCTCGTCCTCCTCATTCATGCCTACTTTTCTGCTACGAAATTACATATTCAGGAACGTGCAATGACTCTAGAAGACAAAGGGACCACTTAGTGCTGCGTGAGCGCAGGTAAGTGTGGTCGTGAGAGGGAAAGGTTTCATTTTCAGAGATGGAGTCGGCCGTTGCCCAACGCCCTTGGCTCTCGTAGGAGGGTAGGTCTGCTCGCGTTCGTGTGGTCACGTGTCCTCGCATCAAGTCCTCCAGGAAAGGCTGGCATGAGCGGCACAATTCGAGAAATTTGGAGTACTGACATTGTTGAGCAGAAACGGTCTGCTCCTTCTCTTAAAACGCAAAAGAAGGAAAATACTTAACAAAGAACATTCTGCGTTTCCTCATACGAGCCGAACATCCCTAAAAGGTTTCGTTTTAAATCAATGAACCAGCTAGTATTTAAGCATCGGGCTCCTCCAGATAACTTCTGGGGGAAAGCAGCAAGAGGGGGGCTGAGGAAGACGACGGTGGCATAGGCCTCGGCGATGACAACGGCCTGGACACCCCCTTCCGGAGGCCCCAGGCCATGAAACCTTGCTGCTCTCTAGAAACCAAAGGCGCTTCGTGTCCGGACCACTCCGGGTCTGCTGGGAACAGCTCTTCTGTGCGTGATCACAAAGGGTATGAGCAGAGACGACAAAGGGACACTAGACACTGGCGATGGTTTTCAAGTGCACAAGCCAGGCTACCTTCCAGAAAAAAGGCCAGTGTACTCAGGCCCGACATATTTTCAGTGTAGCGGCTGCCCAGCGAACGGTTTTCGAACGTATATCTGCAATCGAACCCTGCTCAGAGAAGCAGCTGGCACACTGAGATGTCGGCTATCGTACTGGCGGGGTGGTCGCTATTGAAATTTGGCTACGATGTTAGAAGATATGGCTCATTCGTGCTTAAAATTTGCAAAGACTGAGGGTTGGGAGGACAAAGCAAATGCCCTTCATTGTTCTGTAAAATTTTATTGACCCCCTAACCTTTGCCTTCCAAACTTTCTGTGCTTGCAGGAATACCATGGTTGAGGACCACGGTCGCCACTCTGGGAAGGCTGGGGATAACCATGGCCTTCGAAATTGTTTATTTGGTAAATTCAGAATTGTACCCAACAACATTACGGTAATTCCAACATCTATGTCATGGTTTCTCCTAAGTAACTCCACAACTAAATGTGTTGAATTCATTTAAAAACGGTGCAATAGTTTCCTTAGCTCAGTGACATAGTAGCCCGGGCTGGATTCAGCCAGTAAAGATGATATGGTTTGCGTTGTAGCTGCTTTCTGCATTGCTATCCTCCATGTTGTGTGATAGAAATACTTCTCATACCGATACGTTTGCACACAGCCGTGGTTCTGTGGGAAGGCATTGGACTCGGAATCAGAACACCTGGTCAGTGCACCGACTTAGATGTGTGTTCAGTCTGTCTTCATCAGCATCGCCCTGTTTGGAGGCCACGGCCAGTCCTGGCCATGCCCTGCACCTGGTAGCCGTGAGCGGGACGGAGCGGAACTAGTGTACATTGGTCTCCTTTCCTAGAAATATTCATGGCATGGCTTCCCGTCCAGCTAGGGTGCCCAGGTGGCACGTAAGTGTCACAGAGCTGGCTGGGTAATGAGTTGCCACTGGAAAAATGTCACTGTCCAGCTCCTCGCTAGCCTCGCTGGGACTCAGCGCCCACGCGGATGTGGAAAGGTGCCAGACGGAAGTGGTTTGCTCAGAGTGTGACAGAGTAGTCGTTTTCAAAGTTAAAAATCGTAGAAATGGAAAAATAGTGTTACAATTTCTTTGTTACTTCTATATCTGAATGTCTTGCTTATCTTGAATTTATTTAAATATTTTCCATTTAAGACTTTTTTTTTTTAATTTACAGAAACTTTGGAGTTTCGCTCTGTTCGGGTTTATGTGATTTTGGGGGGATCATCGCCCCGTTTCTGCTCTTCCGGCTAGCGGCAGTTTGGCTGGAACTACCTCTCATCATCTTTGGTACGAGCTCATTTGATGTATTATTCTTACATGTGTTCATCCACATTCCTTGCATTATTAGGTTTCGTATTAAGGATATGCACTTAATATGTTTACAACACCTGGTTCCATTTCGAAAAGCCAGTCTGATTACGATGAAATGCGTTATCCTCAATGATTTAAATTTACTGTGTATTAAAGGGTTGCGATGAACAGCATTCCATTTAGCTTTCTTTGTTGAGGTTCTGAGTTAAAATCAACGACTACAAAACTCTTTTGGGATATTTGAGGGTCATTAAAAGCCCGTAATTTTCAGGGGATCAAATTGGACCTTCGGTCTGTTTAAAAAAAAGCCTAAAAACCAACCGTATTATTAAATATTCTATACCTATCAATATCATTTCTTCATTTGCTTTGACACTAAACATGCAACGCTGAAAGGACAGAGGACACAGATCCTCGTACATGTCACATGACCCCTGTGAGGCCCCTCAGGTTCAGAATCTCCCTCCTACCCCCGATCTTCGCAGAACTCATGCAAGGACAGAATCACAGCTGGGAGGGACCCTAAGGTAACTCAGCTCGGTGTGTCTCCAGGGCTGTTCCCACCTTCGTGCCTGGACCTCACGCCCTCTCCCTTCCTCAGCAGGAAAGGTTACAGGTGGGTCCCGACCTCACCTGACTTTCCTCCATCTCCACTTCCTTTTTCATTCATCGCTCATCAGTTTAAATTACCATGAAAATACTGAGTCCACGAGGACATACGTGCTGAGTCACGCGAAAATCCTCACAGTGCTAGGGACAGTAAAGTCAGCTTCTAATCAGTCGACACCAGTGGAATCGATAAAAGATCATTTCAAATTATTTCATGTGATCTGAGCATCAAGCTCAGCATTGATTCTGGAGCCAGCACGAAAAGGGGCAAAGAGAGGGCCGTAGCTCCACCACGATGAGTGGTCCAGGAGTGTCGTTCAGGGTTGGGGTCTGGCCTTCACCGCGTGCCAGGTCAGCCGGGCACCGCTGATGTAGTGCCAGCCCTTCCTTCACAGAGAGAGCCAGCTTTCCAAAGCACCAGTCACATAAAAGTGTGGCAAACGCTAAAAGTAAAGAGTGCTGTGTGAGCATGTCACTGGGACAGCCGACGTGCTGAGTCGAAGAGGGAAAGTCAGGGAGGGAGGGAGGGAGCGGCGTCTGGGCTGAGATCTGAAGCTGAGTGGAAATTATCCTCATGAGAGGGGCGGGCTGGTACCCCAGGGTGTGGAGAGGCCTAGAACAAGAGGAGTAGCCGTTACCTGGCAGCCAGGCAGCCGAAGGATGGAGCGTGGTGTGTGAGGTGGGGCCCAGAGAGATGAAGCTGGGAGGTGGGCTGGAGCCAGATCGTGAGGGGCCTCATGGGATGTGACTGCCGAGTTTGCAGGTGGGGTTGACAGTGTGTGATCTGCATTTTAAAAAGATGACTCTGTTGACAGATATGCAAATAAATTGGAGGTGGGGGACAAGGCTAGTGGTGAAATAATTAAAAGAATGTTGTCTAGTCAGGTCAGAGATCATAAAGCCTGGGTTTAAGGTGATGACAGTGGGGATTTTGAGGAGAAGATAGATTTAAGAAATATATTAGAAGGAAAATTCATGAGATGGGATGATTGACAAGTGAGAGCCAGAAGGAGCAGGAGGTGGGAGCCCAGGCTCCTGGTTGGGAAAACTGAAGGTGACAGCACAGGCACTAGTTTAGTGACCCCAGAGGAGCGGGTCTGCAAGAGGACACAGGGCTGTCTGTAGTAGGAAGCGCCTCTAAGAAATTGTGAGAAGCCAGCATGCTTGGACGGAGCTGAGCTCAGGAGAGAAGTGTGGCCTGGCAATAAAGATTTGGAGGCCATGTGCATGTAGATAACCACGGAAGCTCTGGGAGTGACCAAGACCACCCAGAATACAGAACAGAGTGAGAGGAAAGAGGAGGCCTGGGGCAGAGCCCTGAAGAGTGACCAGGTGTCAGGATAAGCAAAGAGAGAGGAGCGGGCCACGGGGATGAGAAGGGATGCGGGACGGGTAGGAGGACAAC
>NW_011889173.1:607368-608612 GCF_000151845.1 Pteropus vampyrus
AGTCAGGTCAGAGATCATAAAGCCTGGGTTTAAGGTGATGACAGTGGGGATTTTGAGGAGAAGATAGATTTAAGAAATATATTAGAAGGAAAATTAATGAGATGGGATGATTGACAAGCGAGAGCCAGAGGGAGCAGGAGGTGGGAGCCCAGGCTCCTGGTTGGCAAAACTGAAGGTGACAGCACGGGCACTAGTTTAGTGACCCCCAGGGGAGCGGGTCTGCAAGAGGACACAGGGCTGTCTGTAGTAGGAAGCGCCTCTAAGAAATTGTGAGAAGCCAGCATGCTTGGACGAAGCTGAGCTCAGGAGAGAGGTGTGGCCTGGCAATAAAGATTTGGAGGCCATGTGAATGTAGATAACCACGGAAGCTCTGGGAGTGACCAAGACCACCCAGAATACAGAACAGAGTAAGAGGAAAGAGGAGGCGCGGGACAGAGCCCTGAAGAGTGACCAGGTGTCAGGATAAGCAAAGAGAGAGGAGCGGGCCACGGGGATGAGAAGGGATGCGGGACGGGTAGGAGGACAACCAGAAACTAGGGGGTGGGGACACCAGGGGACAGCAGGCGCATTCACCAGCTGCCAGTGCTGGGCTAGGAGCAAGGTCTGAGACGCCGTGCCATGGGATCTGGCGCTAGGCAGCAAGTAGGGACCCAGCTCGAGCAGAGTGGCGGGAGGATACTGGGGAGAACCCAGATCGGATCAGATGGAGGTGGGAGAGGACCCGCAGTGGTGTCGGACCTGGCTTGCACAGCCCACCCGGGCCAATTGTTAAATTTTTGAGAATTTTTTTTCTTTAAAAAAACAATTTTATTTCATTCTTAAATGATCATGAAAGTTTTCAAGAACTTTTGAGGCAGTTGTTAAACAGCCATTATTAAAAAATAAAAAAATATAAAATATGCTAAAAACAGATAACGTACTCAAGACTCATCCGTTCCTAAATTTACGTTCACTGTTATCTGTGTTCTTGAGGCTTTTGGTGTGTCTGTACCTTTGCGGTGGAAACCCTGTGGCACTGCACGTCTCTTCCCAGTCAGTGATGTCTCAGTGGTAGTTTGAAAGGTCCGTGGTGGGAGTATTTACACCATGGAAATGGGCAGACGCTACAAATCGGGGCTTTATTTTTGGGAAAAATTCCCCAGCATGCCGCTAGGATAAGAAGATGTGTAAAAACTAGGAGAGGACAATGTTTCAAGAATTTCAACTCCGAAGAACAGAAAACAGGAGGATGGTAACTGGTGGAT
>NW_011889173.1:608662-612455 GCF_000151845.1 Pteropus vampyrus
CTAGGATAAGAAGATGTGTAAAAACTAGGAGAGGACAATGTTTCAAGAATTTCAACTCCGAAGAACAGAAAACAGGAGGATGGTAACTGGTGGATAAAGTGAGGTCGGTAGAAGTTTCTACCAAAGAAAGACGGGCTAACGGTACCCGAGAGACAATCGCCATGGCAAGGAGCCCAAAAAGGACTCTACGAGACGGCCCTTGGGCGGAATAGGGACAAGCCTTACCATGTGACATGGCGGAAGGAGGGTAGAGACAGGGAGGATGCAGGGACCTTCTAGTGCTGGCAAAAGGAAGCTGAGGGAACTCCTTTCTGGTGGCCTGGATTGTCCCCGTGAAGTGGGAGATGAGGTCTTCTCTGAGTGCATGGCACGTACTAGACACTCGATAAATAACTGTTTGATGAGCGAATGAGCGAATGTATGCCAAGAGTACAGGGGCGAAGGGACTGCACGGAATTTGAGGAAGGTACAGAAATCATGGCAAAAGGGAACTGGAGAGCTAGTTGGTGTCACCAGAGGGTTGCTGCTGTCGAGGTCGAGGGCTAGTTAAGGTTGGTGAGCACGGCTGCTTCCAGAGTGAGCCGGAGCGGGGAGCGGCCAGCTGCGTGTTCCTCATGGGTGATGCTCTCCTTGTTCTGCAGGTGTCCTGGCATCTGTCTGTGGAGGACTCGTGATGCTTTTGCCTGAAACCAAGGGCATCACCTTGCCGGAGACAGTGGATGATGTAGAAAAGCTTGGCAGGTAGCGTATGAAATTCAGCACATCCTAAATAAAAGTAGCATTGAGAAAACTGGATACCCATGGGAAAAAATGATATTAAATCCCCCTCTCACGTCCTCGGCAAAAAATTCAAAGTAGATGTAGGTTAATATTAAAGAGCTTCATATTAAAATAAACCATCAAAGGATATGGTTTATTTTTAAAATGTGGTTATGAAGAGGGAAACGTTTCTAAGTAAGGTGTTGAAATTCAGAAGCAATCTAAAGAAAACGGGTTGATGAATTGACAAACTAGAAATAAATGTACATCAATAAGCAACTGATTGTGAAAATGATAATATATTCATACTATGGATTTACTGCACAGAGATTAAAAGAATTAAGGTATATCTATATGGAGCGACATGAGAAGATTTTCAAGATTGATTACAAAGTAAAAAGTCATTGAACAATATGTTATAGTATTTATTAAAAAAAATAAAAACAATTGAAATTCCTCTATGTAGCTAGATGGCAAGATAGATGATAGATAGATGGTGGGTTGGTAGGTAGGTAGATAAATAGATAGATAGATAGATAGATAGATAGATAGATAGATAGATAGATAGATAGATAGATATAGATAGATGATAGATAGATGATGGGTTGGTAGGTAGGTAGATAGATGATAGATAGATGATGGGTTGGTAGGTAGATAGATAGATAGATAGATAGATAGATAGATAGATAGATAGATAGATAGATAGATGATAGATAGATAGATAGATAGATGATGGGTTGGTAGATAGATAGATAGATAGATAGATAGATAGATAGATAGATAGATAGATAGATAGATATAGATAGATGATAGATAGATGATGGGTTGGTAGGTAGGTAGATAGATGATAGATAGATGATAGATAGACAGTAGTCAAATGATAGATATAGGCAGACAGATAAATAGAAAGTAAAGGAAGGAGAGAGAAAGAGATTGAATTTTGGAGAAAGGTATCTAAATGATGGGCAGGGAAAGTTAATATCCAACCAATAAATAAATAGGAAATATATTTTTGTTATAGCAACAGAAATTCACAATATACAAATTCTAATTTTCTCTATTTGAAATACTCCACAATAAAAAGGTAGAGAGAGAATGTGAATAGGAGCATTTACAGGAAACTATGTAAAATAATAACGTACACTCTCTGGAGGTAGAATCGGGCTGGGAAGAGGGGCGAGGAAGAGAATACACCACTTTCATATCTACAGACTTCTGATTGGTTTGATCTTTTAAAAAATATTACAACACATGTTCTTTTATTATTTGTGTAATTAAAAAAAATAACAGCTAATTTTAAAAATAAAAATCGACCTGCTTTTAAATAATGACCTGGAAATTAAGGGCGTGGATCTCTAAATTAAAAAAAAAAAGTATCCAAAATATTTATAAAAAGACCGAAATATTAGTAACCTCCTGGCAGTTTTTTCTTCACTCGTAGGTTAGGAAGAGAGTAGAAACTAACATTTTTGAGGTACCTGTGTGGTTGATGGTTTCGCATATGTCATTTCATTTAATACTCAAACGATGTGCAATTAATGTTCTCATCCTCACTTTTTCATATACTAGGACATCTATGCTCAGAACGTTTTCACGACTTCCATGTACTAGGACAGAGGTTGCGACTGTCCAGTGCTCAGGCACGACTCCCTTGTTTTGTGCGGTTTTATTATTTTATGCCGTATCCTACTTGATTATGAATTTATTTAGTAGCGAGTATCTCCCCCGGGGAGGATTGGAAATTCCTCTCTTCACATCCTCTTTAAACGAGGTACCACCCTCCTCCCCAGGGTTAGGCAGCCGTTGCTAAGCGTCTCATGACTATTTTACCAGATCTTTAGAACTTACACAGTGATTTCACTGCCCTGTTTCTCGACGCTATTCTGAAAAATAAGTTCGATTAATTATCCCGGGACTTGCCTCAGAAAGTTCTATTGGTGTACTCAAACCCAGACCAGCAGCTCCTATCCCAGTGGCTGACTTCTGACAGGACTGGCCCATCAGAGGACAGGTGGACGTTTGTCTCATGAAGTAAACAGATGCTTTTGCTTGTTTGGAAGTGAACTGATGGGCACTGGCTTCCTACTCACCTAAATCTATCCTCGCATCTCACGCTGGGACGATGCCACCTGAAATTTAGGGGGCGGTGGGAGATTCTCCTTACGCGCTGTCATTTTGTAAGCTAAAATTAAGTCAAGAAAAGAAATTTATAAAAGCCCTCAAAACTGTGTGAAGCCCTCACGAGCGTTACACCAGGGCAACGCCTCGTTTCATCTAGAAAGCGGAGACGTTTGGCTGACTGTGTCAGCACAGACAATTTCTTGGTTTGTATCAGGGTACGGGGGCCTGGTCAAGGGCAAGATGTCCAATCCCGTCACCCCAAGGAGAATATTCCAGAAGTTTAAACGCAGCAAGGGGAAGTGCTGAGAAAGGAAGTAGGGTGATCTTTAAAAAGACGTCCCGGCTTTCAGCGAGCCGCACGCCAAAGGAGCCGGTTCCAGTCTGGGATGCCCGGGGGGCTGTCCCGGCCAGGAGGATGGACGGAAGAAGGAGTTGAGCCTGCCTGTCGGTGGCATAGGGCTGTAGCTATGTCGTGGGAACTCGGAGCCCTCCACCCGGGGTGCGGATTCTCTCCTATCATATTTGCCGCCCTCGCTTAGGAAGCGCCCCCACGCCAACATTTCAACAAGAAGACTTGATTCTTCTTCCCGATTCTACCCCCCTCACCACTGTTTGATTAAAGCGTGAGAATGATTCACTCCTTCTCCATCCCTAAACCACTCGGGGCAAAAAAGGGGGAAGAGGGAGTGATTTGAGATCAGGACTCTTTCCGCCGATTCAGTCACATTAAAATTAAAGTTAAACAACAGAGTCTCATGGACACGGACTATAGACTAGTGGTTACCGGAGTGGGGGAGAGGGGAGGAGGGAGGTAGATGGAGTAAAGGGGGTCAAATGTGTGGTGACAGAAAGAAATCTAACTATGGGAGGTGAACACATTATGCAATATATATATTGCAATATATATATTGCA
>NW_011889173.1:613260-622103 GCF_000151845.1 Pteropus vampyrus
GTTAACCAATGTCATCATAAGAAAAAATAATAATAAATAAATTACACACAATCGAGTTAAACAATTGGGAGGGATAGAATTTTGGAGGGGGAGGAGCAGACGAATGGTGTGCAGGGAAAATTAATATCCAACCAATATATTAACAGGAAGAATGACACCAACAAAAATTCAAGTTACACAAATCGTGATTTTTTTCTCTGTTTGTAACTATTCATAAGAAAAAAATGGGTAAGTTAATTAATTATGCCTAGTCCCTACTCTTGGAGACAATCTAGTAAAAGTGTGATTTACAGTTTTATAAGTTAAGCACATTAATTAGATTCCATAGTTATTTACTCTGAAAAAAATAAAAAAATCTACTTTGCTCCAAATTGTTGAAACCTGGTAGCATTTTCCCTTCTAAAACGGCACTTAATCATTATATCATTTCTGCTATTTCTTTGTTCACATTACCAGCTCATTCTCAAACCATCTGTTACTCAGTAGAATGTCATAAAGAACTTATACACTGTAATGCTAATCAACCCTGCTAGGGTCTGGCAGCAGGTAGAGAAATGAGCCTAGAGACAGTTATTTTTGTTACCTCCGAGTGGGTTTTTATTTGACATCACGCGTGAGTGTGTTTGATCAAAACCAACTGTGATATTGAGTAGTGACAAGAATTCCTTCTAACTGGTGGTAGAATCTTTCGTAAGGATTTTCTCTTTTCTCCTTTGTTTTGTTCATCCACATTCCTATAAACGTGGCAGGAAAAAGAAAACCCCAGCGTCCAGCTCTCACCTTTGAGGCCCCCGCCGAAGACGAAAGGAAGGAGCTATTTGGGCGACCCCAAGGAGCCAAAGTGCCTTGCAGAGACACGTGCGTGTCTGTTTCAGCCGCATCTCCGTGCAGCAACAAGTGTTTTTTAATACTTTACAAAGAAAGACATTCAAACTCTCCAGAGTTATTTTTGTATACTGTCAGATAAGAGGTCTTTTCTGATATTGGAACCGTGTCCCTGAGCCATCGGCTCCACAGACACCAGAGAAGCTCCCGCAATTCTCATGACGGCTCCGTCCAGAAAGCAGGGTGAGCAAACCCAGGATCTGGGGAAAGTGTACAGACGTGGCGTCATCAAATCTGATCAGGGAACCAAGGCTCTGGACTGAGTGTTCTGAAGATTCGCGGGAGGATAAAGTTTGGGGAATTCCGTTACTGCAGGGACCGGGGCGCACGGTACCGAGCTTCCCCTCTCTGCTTGCCTTGAGCTCCGCGAACCCCTGTAGCATCTTGGGCGACAGTGTGTTTGGGCCTCGTTCCATAAATAAGAACAAATCTGTTATACGATGGGACGGTTTGATTCCGTTGTTTATAAAATCAGGTTTGGTCCTGAGATGACTCGGGACAGTTTTGACCCTCTGTTAGTCAACACCTTGAGCCACATATTCAGTTCTTTACTGAAGAAAACCCATGGACTATGGTTTCATGGGTCTTAAGATTTTAACCGCAAAGGTATATTTATCTTATATTTGTGAGTTCAGTTCTATGTCAGTGCCCACAGTCAAAAGTGAAAAACAGGCACAGTCTCATTCAGTCTTGATACTTTTCACTTGTTTTGGGAAGTAGCTTACATTTTAATTTACAAGAAAGGTCAATTATATTCACACCTAAAAGAATTAGCAGAAACTTTGTAAGTGACTTTATAAATACTAGTAAGGGATTCGATCTTTCTTTTTTTTTTTATCACTGAGACTTTTGAAATGTGGAGCTTAACTATAAACATGCTATCTTTTTCTGACGTTCCGCTGTATATGGTACATTTGTTATATTTTCAGACTCAGTTTATATCTTACGCAGAATTTTTTACTGAGTTATTTTGTGTGGCCAGGCAAAATGGACACCAAGGGGAAATCTTGTCGAGGAGGAAGAAAATTTTCGTGTACGACGTGTGTGCTAATTGTAAAATAAGCTCTTTGATCCTCGAAACACATCCGGATGGAATGAGAATGTTTTAATTTTCAACAAAACAAACACGGCTCTTTGAGGACACAGCGCTACATTTCCCCTTTATTCACGCACACTTGCTTCGGGCTCTCCTCGCATTTCTCTTTGATGTAGGATGTCTGATGCTCTTCAGTACCTACCACCTTTGAATTGTATTTTGAGTTGATATTTTGGGCCTGATAACAATAAAAAATGGAAATTGTCCAGAAAAATCAGTATCGATCTTCTCTCTTCCTTTGAACACGGGTCCATAAAACACTATCCCCAAGTGACAGTGTCTGCTGCATACCTGGGCAGCCAATTAGTAATGGAGATGAGGTGGTTCATTGTTCCTTTACAGGCCATTGGCGCCACTCCTAGACCATAGGTGACCCAGAATAACATTCAGACTCTTGGCTGGTCTCGTGTTACACTTCCATTGCCCGATTTACCTCGTGATACACAACCCCGCCCAGTGTCCCCTGTACTGGGCTAACGTCAAGTTGTCCATAACAGATTTCACTCCCAAGAATAAAATTTGTTCTCATGACTCCCCATGCACATTACAGCTTTCAACCCGTGCATCTCAGTGCCAGGAATAAAGACATTAAAGATATGTGTCAAGCTGTCTTTCGCCACCAAGGTAGACATATGGGTGACTTATGAGGACTTCTCTACGATTTCACAGGCTTAGTCTCATACTATTCCTCGTGAGAAAGAGTGAAATCCCTAAAGGCTGTTGAGTTACACTACTTAAAACCGATAGGGTGGACGAAGAACATGAAAACAATGAAAATCGAAATGATTAAATCAAAGTAAATACAGAGTTTATTTTCAACAAATGTCATAGCTATGTGGCTTTATTATTATAGAATCTGGCAGTCCATGGGCAGGAAAAATTTATCCACGATAATACTAAAAAATGTTGAGGTTTGGCAACCTCAGATGGTACCTTAGATGGTAGCTAAGTACGGCGTCTTAGTTTGATTACTGTCAATTATTTCCGAGCATGCTCAGTCCCCTGCCCACGGTCCAGCATCCAGAGATGTTGATACTTCATTCTGTCTCCCATCCAGTTAATTATTTCTCATTATTCCTTCAATCCAAGTAACGTACCATGAAACGCGGACATAGACACCAGGCTTATTGGGGCGTGCACAGCCAAGACCCCAAGAAGTGACTCCTTGTAAAATGTATTTGTCCTTCTCGAAGCAAACCAGAGGCCCTCCACTGTCACCCTGAGCAGAGGGAGGAAAAAAAATGTGAGGATTAAAGCGCCGCGCTGTTATTATGGGGTGGCCATCCTCCCGTTTCCCAAGCGTAAATCTTCCCAGTATTTAAACATTCCTTTCCAATAAAAAGGAATTTATTAACATATTATTTGAACTTCTTCTGTGTTTCAGTACTTAGCAGGATATATTCCACAAAACGACACCATTTAATGTTTGCCGGGGGAAAAAAAAAAAAATCCCCTGTGCATAGCGTACTCATCCCTTCCCGCCTCGAGGTTTGTCAGGCAGAGGAACCCCAAGAACAGTCGTACAGGACAAAGCTGGCCTTTGTCCTACACGCTCTCCATTTCCTCCTGGGAAGGCCACCCTCCCAGCCCCATCCACCGGCACGCCCCCGGAAGGCGTGCGCTGTGGCAGCGATGGGTCCTGCCTGGTCCCTAAGGCCCTTCTGGAGCTCAGGCCTTAGACAGTCTGAGTCAGTCCTCGGGAGCAGACCCAAGGCCCTTGTGGGCGACATTCAGACTGTGGCCTCTAGTCAACAAATTCTTCTTGAATCTGAAGCTTTGGGGCTCAAACGTCTGAGGCTCCAAGGCCGGCCAGCACGAGACGGCCTTGGACCTCTTCATTCACTCTGTACCTGGCAACTGTCGGTGCCCCCGGACAAATGTCCAGCACAGAGCTCAGTCGACTTGACTCTCCCTTTCAGGATGTCGTTGCGATTGCACACTTTGTTCTCAATCACGGGCAGCTGGGCTTCTTTGAGCACGCCAGCGCCAAAGGTGCCTGTGTTTCAAAAGAGTGAAGAAATGGTTACTGGATCCAAACCATGCTCGCAAGGAAAGTTCCAGAAGGACAGATCCGCAGGGACAGTTCTCTTGTGAGATGGCAGAAAACAAGCAGTCAGTTCCCAATACCACTCAAACTTTTTTTTTTTTTTTAACCTTGAGAACATAAACCTTACATAACATTTCACGTTTCTAAGACCTGGATTTAAAAATCCGGGCTCCTTTATCGGGTATCGGGGTTTGTTTATATTGTTATTTGAGTTTCTTTTTTCTTTTTTTTTTTTTTTTAACATTAAGAGATGATTTTTTATTTTGTAAAGAGAGGTTGAGAAATACAACTGCTATTATTTTTATATATATTTTCTCTCGGGCTTTTAAAAAATGTTCCTTCTACTACTTATAATGCATAATTTTATACCCGGATTTTTTCACACAGTGTATCATCAGGACTGTTTTACAATGTTGCAATCGTCATAATTATTATTTTAATGGGAAGTGACAACGTAACGGATACGGAGTTTCCCTTCGGGGTGAGAAAAGTGGTCTAGAAATAGTGGTGATGGTTGCACAACATGATAAACGTACTAAATGACACTCACTTGGACTCTTCAAAATAGTTAAAATAGTAAACATTATATGCATTTTACTACAATATTTTAAAAAAAATAGCTATTATTCGCTGGCAGTTCAACTTTTCGGGCATAAGCTCCTCACGCGGTGTGTGTCATTTAATCCTTACCGTGGTCCTGGGAAATGGGCATGTTTGTCACTCCTGCCACACAGGCAACGAACTGAGGCTTAGAGAGGGTGCGTGGTTTGCCCGAGGTCCCCCAGAGAGTGAGCACTGGACCTGTGATTCGAACCCACCATGCTTGCCGGCTCCCCCGGCTGCTTCCAGCATTCTAAGTCTTTGTTCATACAGTTTGTTCCTATTCCTCAATATTTTCTTAAGTCTAATTTCCCAGAAGTTATATAGAAGTTAGATATGGCTCCCCCCAAAATTCACCAAATTATTTTCTAAAAGGGTATGTCATTGTAAAATGTCACCAGAAAACAAACGAACAAAAAACCATTTCGCCACATCCTTACTAGACATATAATAAGTTAAATATTTTTATAAGATATCTAATAATTTAAATATCTTTAAAATATTTGCTAATATAATGGGTGGAAATCGTCTCAATTCATTTTCAAATTTATATTTCTATTGCAATTAGGGAGAGTAAATATTCTCCTATGTGCCTGTTTCACTCATTTTTTGGTTTTTGGGTTTTTTTTGCAAAAAACTTCTTTTTAAAATTTTGTTTTGTTTTACTTTGGCAAATTGAAATAGAACACTTATAAAATCACCAGAGTAAATGCTGTTTTTCCAGATGGACACACCCAATCTTCCAATTTTGCAAGCCCAGTTTTCACTAGAATTTTGCAAAAAATTTGGCATTGCTGACATATGTCAGCCAAGAGATGAGGTCCTATCTCTTCTCCAAAGACTCTGAATAACTTGGATAACCGTCTTGAGTCTAGAGAACTGATACTCGATCTGGAGTTGACAGGGGCACGTAAGAGGACCGCCATTTAGAAAGGAGAGGTTTGTCCCGGCCCTGGCTGGGCAGAGCCGCCCCATGGAGGGAGGGCCTGATCACGGGAGCAGTGGGTGGGGGTGCATCTCTTGAATTGAGTAGATGTGTGGAGGGAGCAGCCTTCTCAAAAATTAATTTATTCAGGTGTCCTGTTCTTGCGTCTGCTTTTTAAGCAAGACAGACACGCTAATGCTAGTGACAAATCCGCCCCAAGTTGATGGGAAGTTGGCGTGGTCTGTGTGGAGGTGCTGCCATCCTGTGGCCACAGTGGAAATGGCATTTCCGAGGGTGGGGAAGCTGGGAATGACCTTGGGACTAGGTATCCTCTGGGGCCTTGGAGATCCCTGAAAACGCCTGATGATTGCTGATGAGGGGCTGACCGGAATGGGGTCTCCACACCCCAACAGCCTCAACACAGGTTTACCTCGTTTTGGAATATCGAAGTCAGGGCAAGTCGAGACTGAAGGGGAGGGTGGGAAAATTTTGACCTCACACCAAGAAGCTGTGAAGGGCGATTGATCTGATGTCATTATGGACATATAGAAAATTGGCGAACAGCCTGACTCATGTTTTGTGACTCCTCCTTGTCTAATGCATATACTAAAATTCATTTTAGTGTATTCTCAGCGGACGTGGCTGAGGCCAGGAGACACAGGGGAGGGAGCCCAGCGCAGAAGAGTGTGGATGGTGGAGAGGAGGCAGAAGCAGCAGCAGATAGGCTCGAAGGCCAGGCAGGTATGAGCTCCGTCTGGGCTCAGGCGATGTGATGTGACGTTCACGGGTGATGGTGACGGTGGGGAAGGTGATGGTGACGGTGGCGATGCTGGTGGTGAGGATGATGGTGGTGGTGGTCGTGGTCATATTACAAGCACAGGAGCTGCTGACATGCCATCTCTGAAGCACTGAGTACTTCATACGCATTACTCACAGGGACCTTATTAGCTGGTACAGATGAGGACACCGAGGCTTACAGAGATTCACTCCCTAACGTCACATGGAAGATGGTAGAATCAGAACTTCCATTCCGGTCCATGTCATTTTAAATCCATACTTTCATCAGCCAGCAGATTTTGCAGCTCACTAAAAATGTCCCTTTTTTGGCTTAATCCAGTTCGCATTGGATTGTCTGCCACTTGCAAAAGAGGGTCGTATGGGAACGACTATGCTCCCTGTCATTCACAAGACTTAGCCGTGCCTGGTGCTTTGTCCGCACTTTCTCAGTGTTTCCCCACGGTGGCCCTGCAGCCCATTTTCCAGATGGGAAAACAAGTTCAGAAAGAGTTCGTGACTTTTCTAAGTACCTGCAGCTGATAAGTGGGAGTCAGAGTCCTGACGTGGTTGGCTGTCTCCTCGACCACCCACCTGGACCACCCGCCGGGCATGCAGTTCTCACCACAGCCCTGAACCTTCTGGCGGAGCCTCAGATCCCTCATTTGCAATATGGGAACAACAATGTCGAACTCACAGGGGTTTGTGGCGTTTAAATTTTTTTAAATGGAAGGAGCGGACCAGCCTGGCACATCCATAGTGTTGCTTCATTTGTCAAGTTTCCCTTTATTTCTTCTTAATCCTCACAGGTTCCGAAAAGCAGAAAGAGGGTATTTGGGAATCCAGGAGGTGAGGTTTTAAACATAGTAGGGAAAGTGCAGGAAGGAGGAAGACAAGTTTTAAATCATCTAAAACAGTAGTTTTTAACCTTTTTTTAAGCCACAAAAGCTGTCTTTCTTCAAATGAGAGTTTATGGACCACCCAAGTATAGCACAGGTGCTGATATGATCCTGCATAAATGCTTCCTCTCCCACCCTCATCAACCAACACCAAATACCTACTAGAACTGGGACCTTTCCTTCCCCCAGCTGCCCGTCTGTCCCATCCCGACGGCCTCAGACACGTGGGTATTTGTGGAGACTAAATTGACTATAATTTTGTTGCTGTTTTACATCACATATGGGAGCTCAGTATGATTAGCTTCACATGAAAATTATCTAACATCTTGTGTCAAAACCCTGCTTACCTGGAGACACTATATTAATATTGAATTTACGGGCTAAGAGACTCAGAGAAACACTGACCCTCCCCTCACCCAGGTCCATGGACCACGGAGACATAGGCAGGTGCCCAGACAAGTCAGGACGCGGGTGGACCTCATTCACCGATAAGAATTTGTACAAATGCTCATTTTCTCATGTAGGCTACCGGTCCGGACCAATTCATTATGTGAGTCATGGAATTTGTCTCACCTTGGGTTTCTCCCCAGCCAGTGATGTAACATTCCGTCCGGTCAGCGACCACATAATTTGCGGATGGCAGACAAGCCGGGATTATCTTTTCAGTGATGGTGGCAGGCCTGAAAGGAAGACATCAAACGTGACATCTGACCGCCCTGCTAGAAGACATCTATGTATGACATGTCTGCCATACATCTGTTGGTCACCTACAACACCACGCCACCTGCCCCGAAAACCCAGAACCTCTTGAGCTGGCATTTCCTCGATCCACTGGCGCGATGTCACGTAGAACACAACTTTTCAGCCTCACAATTGCCTACAATACCTTATGACCTAGGCAAATAGAGTATTTTGTTTAAAAGACGTAAGTCGTTGACAAGAAAGTAGAGGTGGGAGATACCTTTTCACGTCTAAAGATTCACTTTTCAGGTCTATTCTGTGCGCTATTGGAACTTTATGCCAAGTGCCTGCTCTTAGCATTTTTAAAGGGCTTTGATCGGAAGATGGACCATATATCTGAAATACTATCTGTCACAGGCTTTAATAATGGCAAATGTATCATCATGAGCAAGTCACCCCATCTTTTGTGTCTTCAGTATCCTCAGCTATAAATGTTACAACACCACAGTGGTAAGAATCCAACAAAATGCTGGATCCCGGATGAAAGAGGATTGGAAATCGGCAACTTTGCGTAAGCAAAATGGCATTGTCTTCAAAGAAGCCTGTCGTGCCGGGAGTTTCAGGGAATCCTAAACACTAGGACTTCTATTTGTAGACTTGATTCAGTTTCAGCAAGTTCAAGAGGAAAACAGGTCAGAGATACGAAATGCCCTAATCTGATTAAGAGCCGTCACTGCCCCCCACTTTGAAGCAGACGCACCTCAGAGTCACCGGCATAGACCCAGCCTCTCACGTGGCGTGACCCCTCATAGAACACCAATCAACACCTTGGACTCTGGGGGGTGGGAGGCGCGGGGTGGGTCTTCTAAAGCTCCAGTGTATCAGTCTGTCGGAGAACACTTCTAAACCCCTAAATCTGCTAAATTATTTCTTCAG
>NW_011889173.1:623953-628694 GCF_000151845.1 Pteropus vampyrus
AAGCAAAGCCATGTGGCTCCGACAGAGAGCCTGCATCCTCGGCTGTGACCGGTCGGTCAGTCCTGACCTTTAACAGAAGTGACCAGGCACAACTCGACCCCGCGAGGTCCCTTTCAGTTTTTTTCCTGACCAGATCTCTGCAAGACCCGATGAGTCATATTCAGGAAGTCAAGTGTGATCCTGAAAGGCTGTGACTCATGGGAGTTTGCTGGTTTCACTGGAGAAAATTCCTCTCCCTTTTTGAGGAGGGGGGAGGGTGGCTCCTAAAGGATTTGCTTTATACGACTCTTTAGACACATGGTAGCTCATAAAAAATGACGCAAGTGCTCCAAAGTAAATCGTGATAAACGGGACACAAATACTGAGGTCGTGATAGTGGGCGTCAGCCAGGAAGAGACCCCAGCACAGTTTAGGAAACAAGGAATTTGAAATGTGTGAAAGGTGAAGACTCTGAATAGCAAAATGTTAGTAAGTAATAAAGCAAAGAAAGAAAAGCCAACTCGACGATAGAATGAGGCGGACGGGAATCGAGTTTATCCACGGCAGGTCGCGAGCGTGCGGCAGGGGAGGCTCGCTAGCGGAACCTGACGCCTGAGCACCTGTGCACAGGTGCAGAAACGAGACCGGGGAGCAAGGCACGCAGCCTGCGTCACGTGTGTGCTTGACGCGAGACCCCGGGGAGAACGGCTCGTTACAGGCGGGTGCCACTGAGATGATCCCCCAAAGCGCCCCAGTTCCCAGGCTCAGCACCGATCACGCCTACCCTCGGCGATCACGAGCTACCCCACACTGAGGAAGGGTAGGGAATGGGTCCGCACCCTCCGAAATAAACCCAAGAATTCACAGACGTGTAAAAAAGAAAACAGGAAAAGAATCTGTATCTGTGAAAGATAATGTTGTCCTTGCTCCTCCCAAGTGTCACGTTTCTAAAAATGTCCCCTCCTCCTCATTTTTCAAGGAGACAGTGGGTGTCTGCGTAAACCTTCCAGGCATAGTTGATACTTTCCTGGCAGTAATGGAACTTGCTGTAAATTGGGGCATCTACAGATTTTGATGATAGCTGCCCGGATCAAGAACAAAGGTTCTAACTTTGGCTATTGTCAAAAGTAAAGAATCTAAAAAAATATAATTCCATTTTTTTATATATAGTTTCCTTGCTCCCGAGGAGGATGCAGAGGCAGGTACTGATACCAGAGCTCTGTAGGCAGGTAGTGCAGGGCTCGGGGAGGATATTTCTGGAACTGTTACCTTGTCCGAAGGCTGATTTGCCAGGGCCAGGAATGTGGGTTTGCCACACAGCCACCTACGACCCTCCCGGGACATTTCTTCGGCTCCACCTTGGGCTTTCCACAGTCGAATGAAGAGGACACTGGGGCACAAAGTGGGAAAAGAACCGTATCTGAAGATGGGAAAGCTGGCATTTCCATCACATAAGTCAAGATAAATTAATGGCTCACGGCCCCAAGCACGGAATTGTTGACCTCTCAAAGACCAGACGAGTCATGAGATCATAAGCATCTTCTGAGATCTTTTTTCCCTAAGTTCCAAAAGTAGTAGTAGACAACATAGAACTTGCTTATTTCAAAAAAAAAAAAATAGAAGTACTTTTTTTAAAATGATTTTTTTGGGGGTGGGGGGTGATTAAGTAAATTAGTAGACTCGGGCATTAGAACGAGAGCTTTCCTGAGAGCACCTTGACTGACACAAGTTGTTCTTCTGACCTGATCTAATACATCTAGAGCAGCATATCATTATTCCCACCATTGTCATCATCATCGTCATCGCCACCAAGCTACATAGTTTCCTGAAAACCGTCGTCCTCTTCCCGTTGAAAGATGCCAAGGGCGTTGTTTAACGGAACTCTCCACCTGTGCATGTATGCACACAGGCGTGCGTATGTGGTTGTATGTAAGATAACGATCCTAAGCTGGAATATCACCTCCTCTCAGCCGGCTTCGGGACACCTCTTCCAGGGAGCCTCCCAAGACTCACCCCACGCCCTGGGTGTAACTTACATTCATTCACCTGCCTGTCCTCTCTCTTTACCTCCCACCTGCATCCTCTCTTCACCCAGCCTGCAGGGGACCCGGAGGGCAGGGGTAGAGTCCACCTATGGTAGCACCCACTAATGCCTGGAACAGTTCAGGGGCCACCAAGGGTGTTCGCAAAATGCTTCTCTGTGGCCCAGAGCTCTTTAAGGACTTCAGAAATATAAGTGTTACTAATACTACCACAAGGGGGAATTTCCTTCATTCCTAACCAACTAGAGATTCTACCCTCTAGTGAATCTGGAACCTGCATTTTCCAAATAACTCTCCACTTGTTGTGGCCTGTTCTGAGAATCTCTACATAGTAGTCTTTTGAACAAGGAAGAACGCAATGTAATGAAATCCTGCTTTCTAATTCTGAGCCTAATTTCTGCTCCTGTGCCTTCCATAGAGTAGATCTGCATAAAAATACTAAGAAAAGAATAAATACAGAGGTTATGGTACTCTGGTCCTTTTTACTTATCATCTGTACTGAATGGGTTGGTAGTATTGGAATGAGTTATTTAAATTATTCAACAAAGAAAAATGCAATGTGAGATAAACGAATATAAGTAAATAAAAATTACGTTTAAGTTGGGCATCCTTCAACTTTTAAAGTTAATATTAAAGAGAAAAATCATAGGATGCTTTGGTGAAATAGAGAGACAGAGTACTGGGCTGAATAGAATATAATTCTGATTTTAGATTGTTTTATTGACGCTATGACCTCTATGCAATTGGCATAGTGCTATTTGTTTAATAACGCCCTATATTGACACAAATTTTTCAAGTATGTTGCTTCAAAAAGTTTATGTGTAGCCAAAAAAGTTAATCAACAGTACATTTTAATCTTAAAGATGAGTTTTCCCAGCAAATTAGAAAGAACGTAAAGTTTGAAAATTTTAAGGAAAACGATCGTAAGGAAAATGATCGTTAGGAGATTCCCCCCTTAAATAAAGAAAATTCAAAATTTCTCAGGGAATGAGCAATACAATTTTTAAAGAAAAAAGAGAAAAAAATGCAAATTAAATAGACAAAATTATACCTCAGAGAGATTTATCATTCTGAAAAATCCCAATTAAAAATCACAAAGACACACAAGCACGCGCACACGCGCGCACACACACACACACACACACACACACACAATCCTTTAAGATAGGACTGCCACCCTTTTAAGCGCCGATGTGTTATTCTGGAGGAACTGTGGGTCACGATTTAATTAATTCATTCATTCTTTCATCATATATGCATTAAAGAATCATAGTGCCTACTACCTGCCACGCGTTGCTCTGGAAAGAACGAAATAGCTCAGATTCTTTACTCTGTTTTCAATCTTCACATTCTAACGGGTCAGTGTGTAAGACAAACCTCTACAGGCTTATTTCAAAGGAGATGGCCTTTCCTACAATTCTGGTATCCTCACCCAAATGAAGGATGTAAAAGAATCAGGTTCTTAGAAATCAGAGAAAGAAGAAAGAATGGGAGGAAGATTATTCCAGCAGGCTGTGAGGTCCCCCGCCTCGCCATGATGTGCGCGTGTGAGGTCAACCCAAAATTGGTGAGAAGGGTTCAAGCCAGACCATTCCGTCTGCCCTTGAGACCTGTTTCCTGCAGAAGCGGGGGGTGCCCAGGCCTGACGCATGCTTGAGAAGGCTGGACACCTGGCGGCGGCCGAGAGCTGTGCTTGGAAAGTCTCTGTACTTCCCTTCCGGGGGAGCTGCCCGAATCCCAGACTCTGCTGTGGATCCCGTGGCAGGAATGGCAGGCTGATATGACACCTTAAAGTCAGTCCTGCCCAGTAGGCAGCCTGACCAGCATGGAGAGCTCGGGTAGGAGGGAATAGTGGGGTGAACCGCGAGGATTGGGAGTGAGCAGCTGGAGGGGGGGCACCACGCCCACCCAGGGAACACAGCGGCGGCAGCCACACGGAATCTCTCCGGATCCTGACTCTCCTTCCCCTCCCTGCCCCTTCCAAGAGTGGCCCCGAAGCAAACCCGGCTCCTCTGCCTTAATCCCTGCCCCAAACCGCCTCCCCAAACCGTCTCCAGAGGCTGGACCTCGGTGGCTCTGCAGCCAGAGCTTTTCCCCCCAGCTTCAGTTCCTCCGAATGGCAGACACAGGCACCTGCAAACCGTGCAACGGGGAGGTCCAGGCTGCTTTCTGGATGGGTCCTGTTTGCAAGGACGGGTCCAGATCCAAGTGGCTTATGTCGTTCTCCAGACCTACCCATGGATTCGTTATCCCAAACTTTTCAGAACCAGCGGCAACCCCGTCTTCCTGATCCAAGCCTCCCACTGCTTGGGAAAGTCTCAGAGAAACGAGGAAGGAGCCCAGACAAGCCTTCTCTAAGTCATGCGAGTCTGTATGGCTAATGATTAGCCCTTAGGATGCACACCGCTTTTCTCTGAATTCCTAGGATGACAGTTTATAGGCTTACAATGTACATTCCATGCTTAGCTGTTTCCTGCTCTTTGCATTTTCTTTCTTACCTCTCAGCTGCTGAAAGGGAAAATGTCCCATCTGGGTGACTTTAAACTCGTCTTTCCTGCATCTCAAGCTTGACCTTGGAGAATTCAGTGGAACCATCGCAAGGCTGATTCGATCGTGGTAAGCTTGCTTTTGGGGGGAATTTGTATTTCCTTTATTTGAGGTGTGGGGAGAAGGAGGTCCCTAACAAATGGGGCCACCAAGGGGACAGATTCAAGAGGCCC
>NW_011889173.1:630554-636962 GCF_000151845.1 Pteropus vampyrus
GATGTGTGTCCCGTATGGGGGTTGAGGGACCCAGGGCACAGATATTCTGATGGCCATTTGGAAAATCTGAAAAGCAAGGGCTGGGCCAGCTAGCTTCTCTGCCACGGAGGGCGCCGTGCTGGGCAGCCTGTATGTAGCCCGGTGTTCGCAGGTTTGGGGTGTGTGTTCCCCATGCACCATCGTGGGGCGCATACATGGGCGAAGTACACGAGGTCATCTCACGTCTTATCCAGGGGGGCACAGAGCCCAGCGTCCTGCCAAGACCTAGCAGGGAGAGGTGGCCACCCTCTGTTCCAGGAACAGCAGGTGAGGTCCCAACCCTGAGGAGGAGCAGAGCGCACCTGAGGGAGGGGGAGGCTCTCAATCTCAAGCCACGTTCCCATTCGAATGATTACTGTCCGGAGGATTTGGAATGACCTGTAAGTGCTCAGACAAGTCACATGACCCCTGGGTTTTCACGCTGGGCTGGGGGAGCGTCCCTCTGCGCTTTCTTACCTGCCAACCACAGGACCAGGTGCTCAGCAGTTCGAGCTACAGCCCGAGGGCCAGGGAGGAGAGGGGACTACCATCTGGCTCCCACTTCAGGTGACAACCTCATTGTGATGTCAGCCCCAACAACCCTTACAGCCACATACCCGCTTTGCGAGCCTCACGTGACGCGTACTCCTCATTCAGCGCACTCAGAGCCAAAAGAACCCTTTCTCTTCCTCCACGGAGGAGGCAGGGACTTGCTTTTCCCGAACGTCCCATTTCAGCTAATGCTACCATTATCACCCTCTCAGTCCGCCCAGGCTCAGCATGCATGCATCACTCACAATCGATTCGTTTTCAAGTCCTCAAGAAATTGCCCGCCCACGTTACACCACCCACAGCAGGTGACACACAGATGACCCGCATGGCAGACCCTCCGCCAACACTCAAGCTCTCTGGAGCACTGAAGCATTCTGCATTGGTGAGCTTTTCCACCTCTTTCCAGCCCGACGTCCGAGCACGTCGGTGTCTGGCCACGGGCCACTAACCTGGTTTTGAAGGCTGCTCTACGCTTGGAACCTGGGCTTCGGTCTGAGCGTTGGTGACACTCTCTTCTGTTTCCGAGCATTTTTTCAGGTTGCAGAACTCCCACCTGACTCTTGGGTCAGTGGTATAGCACCAGGGCCCTTTGTCAGCATCTGGATTCCTGCAGTAGTTCATCGTCAGGTTGCTGTGAAAGCCACAACACCAGGCGTGAGTGGTAGGAGAAACCTCGGCGGCACCCCAGCCCCCCCCCCGAATTCTGTTTTAACCAAGTCGTAACCAGTGACTTTGAAATAGTTCCATTAAAGATACCAAAGGTGCTAATGGTTGTTATAGTGCCATAAGCACAGATGACCCCCGACTTCTAAAGAACTTTATAAGTTTAAAAAATAGATCATCATTTTTACTTTAAAACTCAAAAGTAATATATGCTTCATATAGAAACTGAGATAACATATAAATGTGTCAAAGAAAGCATCAGAACATCTCCCTTTCCTGGGAATATTAAATACATTCCCCCAGAGATAACCAATATGGATTTCGAAGTGTATATTTTAGATTTTTTTCTACATACAAACATTTCTATATCTGTCTATCACTCTGCATACGACGCCATTGGGCCATGTAAGCTGGAAACAAAATGTATTTCCCCAAGGAAGGAATGAAATACAAAATGATGACGCTCCCAGACCAGCCCTTGCCGTCTGTTCACTCATAACGCGGTTAAAATGTTGTACATTTATAATTAAAAGGAGGAAAATAATATAGCTGTAAATAGCGTATCGGGTAGATCAAGCGAGTTCAGGGTTAGAAAGATTTGTGGAGCCCGCCGGGAAAACTAGCTCCCAGGCGGGCGGTCATTTCCACAGGGTGCATTCTGGGAAAATGGGCACTGTCCTCGCCCTCCCCTCACCCCACCTCACCTCACCTCCCTCGCTGCAGGGACTGAGGGAACAGGGACGAGACCAAAGAGCAGCGGAACGGAAGGGATGGGAGGAGACGCCCGGGTTGACCGGGGGCGTCTGAAGGCGCTGAGGGGTCACAGAGAAGTGAGAAGAGACTAGGAAAGGGACTGGGTGGCAGGCGAGGACCCTGCGGACACTGGGCGACTCAGGCCCTTGGGCGCTCCCCGGAACAGTGCCGAATTCTCAGCCTTGGAATTCCCTTGACGATTGAGACTCGTGACCTGTGACTGTCTGAGAAAATTCGAAACGTATTATGTGTATGGGAATCCGACACTGTATCTGTAGGTACTACAGACAAGTGACAGTCTCGGGCCCGGGCCTGCAATTCGAGGAAGCCAATCAGCGGGTCTCTGAGCAACCGGATGGTTACAAGCTTGATCCATTTACAGCCAAAAGACTAGTTCGGTCAGACGTGGTCATTTGTCCTCCTTCCTGCCCACTTTGCCCGTCAGCATCTGCATACTCCCTGACTCTCATCTGCCTTCCTGCTTTCCCTGGTCAGGTCCTGGCGACTCATATCCCTTCAGACCACGAGTGCTCAGTGTCTGGACGGGTCAGGTTATAGATACCATGACCGTGACCCAGGGACAAACACGAACTTCACTCCGGGACTGGGCGTTGCAATGACAAAATTCAAAATTCCATAGCTGAAAGACTATACTTCAGCAAGTGGTGTGGGCTGGGACGATTTCTAATTGTTTGGTCATTTGTCTTCATAAGACTTCTACTACCGTGACCTTGACACCTCCATATACCCTGACCCCCTTGCTTCCACAACGCTGCTCAAGAAAGACAGCCAGTCTCTAAGTGCTCTCCTTCCAGAGATTTTGCTCAAAAACAAGGTGCCTGAGACATTTTGCTTGACGTTCTGGAGCCCAGAGAACTTTGGTCCTAAGAAGTTAGCTGAAAGCGCGGCCTTTCTAACAGAAATTTAAGTTGGCCGTCGTC
Source organism: Pteropus vampyrus (assembly GCF_000151845.1). Taxonomy (NCBI): domain Eukaryota; kingdom Metazoa; phylum Chordata; class Mammalia; order Chiroptera; family Pteropodidae; genus Pteropus; species Pteropus vampyrus. The sequence goes on from NW_011889173.1 coordinate 633,482, forward strand.
CCTCTTCTGGTTAAGGATCAGAGACGTACGCGTTCGGGTATTTGTCTGGGGTCTTCTGGTGCCAGTGTGGTGTCATGGATGACCAGCGCTGACACTTCCTTCCCGTGACGGTGGTGGACGACGTGCCTCGATAACTCTGTCCATTGCCCTGGTAGCACTCCTCGACCACAGGGGTTTGTTCCGGAGGCACTGAAATCAAAATAGAAGAAATCGGTGAACAGTGACCAAACGGAGAAATCTGTGGAGCGACACGGGACACAAGCAGAACGGTAGTCTTGGAATTCACACTGTTCCGTATCGGCGGGCGGGCGGACATGCGAAGAGAGAGGTAGGTCCCTAATGTTCTAGGACCTTAACGACCCGACTTCTAAAAATATATATTTAATTTAAAACTCAGGGAAAAACATAAGCAGGTCAGAGTGTTTATAGCTGGAAATCGAACTCGTGCTCAGGCTCTTTTTTATGGCTCTCCGCTGGGCGCTTCTGCAGCTGGACAGGAGGGAGGAGGGAGACACACTCAGTGGTGCAGGCTGTGGGGGACGGGGCAGGGGCTGGACACGAATCCCCAGACTCCTCGCTTGTACAAAGCCAAAGCCTTGAGCTGCTGAGGGATGGGGCAGGCGATGACCCCGCATCCAGGCGTGCAGAGAAAGATCCACTGCCTCTTAAGGAAAGGTGGAGGCAAAAATCTCATCCGCCTCGAGGGGCAGGAAATCTCTTTGGGCCCAGGAGCCTTCACCGACACGGAGCAAGAGTCTGCCACTCCTCCACTCGAGACCCACCACAGGGCCGAGTTAGGGTTTAGCTCCACGGGAGGAAGGGGCAAGAACCCTGAGAAATAGGACCTTCAAAGCCCAGGTCCACAGAGCTCGTCTGAGACTGAGCGTAGCCCAGGAAGGCAGAGGATGTCTACCTCCGCCAAAACCTTAGTATTCTCCAAGTAGAGATGGCAGTGCAATCCTGGGGTCGGTTAAGAGCACGGGGCGGCCCTCGCTGCGGCGCAGGCGTGCGGTGACTGCTAAAAGCTGAGAGTGGATGAAGAAGCCCGAGAAGACTCTCCAGACTCTACAAGGCAGCGGCCCCTAACCAGAGGGATGCGAAGCCTACGGTCCACGTTAGGCGAAAGCAGCAACAACAAAATCCCAATTCAGTTCATCCGCTGACTCTACTAATGCAATTACCCACACAGCATCGTGACAAAATAAAAAAAGGTTCCCACGTCAAAGCATAACTATTTACTTCAGTCTCTGCTGACCTTCTACACATAACGTCCAGCATTTGACAAAACAAAATCACAAAACACACCAAAAAAGCCACCATTGAGTGATAAAGCCGTCAACAAAGCCAGACTCAGGGACGACGCGTGGCCAGATAAACAGGGATGTGGACACGGTCAGGCCAAGATTGTCAGATGACCGTTATTGATCTGTCGAAGGATCTTGTAGCAGAGGTGAACAATACGTGTGGGTAGAAGAATTTCAGCAGACGTGAAAACTATAAAAAAGAAGAAAATGCAAATTCTAGAAATAAAAACCATATATCAGAGATGACATCAGATATTCCTTCAATGGGCTGATCAGCAGACTAGACACAACCAAGGAGTCAGTGAACTTTAAAATAGGTTAACAGGCATTGTCCAAATTGACACAAACCGAGGGAAAAAGAGTGGAGTAAAAAACAGAACAAGATACAGGAAGTATGGGACAATAGGAAATGGTCTAACATTGGGGGACTTAGAGTCTAAAAAAAGAGAGAGAGAGAACAGATAAAAAGAAATATTTGAGCACCAATAGTTGAGAAGTTTACAAAAGTAATGAAACCAACAGCCCACAAATACAAGAAGCTCAGAAAACGTGAAGCAAGATAAATACCAAAAATAAATCAACATGCCTAGACACACCACAATCAAACGGCTGAAAACCAAAGACGAGAGAAAGTCTTAAACGCAGCCAGAGAAAAAAGAATATTAAACACGGATGAACGGATATAAGATTTCCAATCAGAAACTATTCAAAACAGAACATAACAGAGTCACGTCTTTAAAGCAGTGAAAACTGAAAAGAAAAAAAATTGTCCACCCGGATTTCTATATCTAATAAAGTTATTTTTTAAAACTGGAGGCAATATAAAGGCGTTTTCAGACACAACAAACCTGGAAGACCTCATTAGCAGCTGACCTATACCGTAAGAAATGTTAAAGGTTTAGTGTTTTACAGAAGAAATATGATATAGGTGGAACTTGGAATCCACAAAAAGAAATAAAAAGCACCAGAAATGGTAAAAATAAGTAAATAAATACATACATAAAGAAAGATAAATATAAAAGATAAGTTTTATTTATATACTTTAAAACATCACTATTTAGGGCAAAAATAATTTCGATGTATTGTGATATTTACACCACAACAGAAATAAGCTCTTTGAGAACAAGAGCAAAATTATTTTGAGAGGTACAATGTTGTAAGTATCTTACATTATACATCTGGTATCATAATATTATTTGAAGATGCAATGTGAGAAATTAAAGATGTATATTGTAAACATTAGAAAAAATACTCACAACATCCAAAACTGATTCAACTAATTAGCAAATTGTGGTGACAAAGACAATCAAAAATACTCAGTTAATGCCAACGAAGGCAGAAAAAGATGAAAAAAGGACCAAAATTCAAATAGGACGAGCAGAAATAACTAATTGGATGGTAGATTTAAATCCAACCATATATAACAATTACATTCAATGCAAATGGTCCAAGCACCTCAATTAAAAGGCTGAGAAAAAAGGTATATCATACAAACAGGACTGAAAATGGAGCAGCGATGGTTGTCTTCCTATCAGCATGAGCAGACTTTGGAACGAGGAATGGTTCCAAAGATAAGGAGAGACATTACATAAGGATAAAGAGGTCGTTTCTTCAAGAAAACACAGTTCAAAGTGCGTCTGTCTGACAAAGAGCTCCAGATACACAAAGCAAACAGAAAACCAAAGAGAAATAGAGGAACACACAGCTAAAGCTGAAGACATCACCTCTCCTCTCTCAATAGCCGATAGAACAAGAAGTAGATTAGTAAGGGTTCAGAGGAGCTAAATAAACCACAGTAACCATCTCAACCTAGTCGGCCTTTCCAGAGCCCAACAACAGCAGAAGCGACATTCTTTCCAAGAGCACATGACCCATTCACCAAGATGACCATATTCTGAACCATAAAACAGAGCTCCACAAACTTAAAAATAATTGAAACCATAGAGCATGGGTTCCGACCGGAACAGCATTAAACTATACACGAAGCTGCTGCCTATGCCACCCCGCTGAAGCGGCCCGGGGGGCCGTCCGTAAGCTCGCGGTCCTCGTTCTTACCTGGGGCATCCAGTAATTGTGTGGACAATGTAGAGGACTCACAGGATGGTATCTTGCAGTATTCCCACCTCACTTCGGGGTTGGTTGTAAAGCACCACGGAGCCGTTTCTCCGTCAGGGTTA
>NW_011889173.1:637012-643932 GCF_000151845.1 Pteropus vampyrus
CGTCTGTCTGACAAAGAGCTCCAGATACACAAAGCAAACAGAAAACCAAAGAGAAATAGAGGAACACACAGCTAAAGCTGAAGACATCACCTCTCCTCTCTCAATAGCCGATAGAACAAGAAGTAGATTAGTAAGGGTTCAGAGGAGCTAAATAAACCACAGTAACCATCTCAACCTAGTCGGCCTTTCCAGAGCCCAACAACAGCAGAAGCGACATTCTTTCCAAGAGCACATGACCCATTCACCAAGATGACCATATTCTGAACCATAAAACAGAGCTCCACAAACTTAAAAATAATTGAAACCATAGAGCATGGGTTCCGACCGGAACAGCATTAAGCTATACACGAAGCTGCTGCCTATGCCACCCCGCTGAAGCGGCCCGGGGGGCCGTCCGTAAGCTCGCGGTCCTCGTTCTTACCTGGGGCATCCAGTAATTGTGTGGACAATGTAGAGGACTCACAGGATGGTATCTTGCAGTATTCCCACCTCACTTCGGGGTTGGTTGTAAAGCACCACGGAGCCGTTTCTCCGTCAGGGTTACGACAGTAGTTTTCATCCAAATTTCTGAAAAAGAGCGATTGTGAATTCGGCTTTCCAAAAAGGCTAAACAAATAAATAACAAGGTGAACGCATGCTTATTAACGGAGGCATTAGACACATAGCCCGCTAATTCTCTAGAATTACACAAACCGAAACACAGGCGGAGCCATAAGCAGAGCTGGATTCCGTAGGATTCCGTGGAATCATGGCACAGATGCTTCTCTGGGGTAAATGATTAAAATATATTCCTTGGCTGTGTATAGCCAAGCGAAATAGCCCTTCTGTTGTGTGTCGGACACTGTGCCGTACGCTAAAACACAGTCGGTGTTTCCCATACTGTTATGGCCTCAGAAAGTAGATCCAGAATTTGAGTGTGACAGCCCCGGGGTTTCAGTAGGGTGACAACTTAGTAGGGTGCTTGTCAAAACGTAGTGCTGGGAACCACTCCTCTGAGTTTCTGATTTAGTAGATCTGGGGTGAGGCCCCCCAAATTTATATTTCTAACAAAACCCCCATGCTCCCGGATGCTGCTGCTCGGGGGAACCATGCTTTGAGGACCAGTGTTTTAAAAACAGTCAGTGCCGAGTTCCACCTGCCCTGCGTGTGACTCAGCCAGTCTCCTTTCAAGAACGCTTCGCCCCTGGGGCCCGACATAGCTCACACCGAGGCAGCGCCAGTGGGATCCCGCCGTTCACTCAGCCAAGGGGGCTCGACCCCCGTGGGGGACTTACTTGCAGGGAAAGTTTTCTGGGGTTTTGTTGTGCTTGTGAGGGGTCTGCTCGCTCCAGCGCTGGCACGTGAATCCGGAGACGGTGACGGCCACATTTCCTCGGTAGTCCTCGCCCTTCCCCTTCAGACACTGATACGTGGGGCCAGAAGGTGGCGGGGGTGTGGCTTGAAGGGGGGTAACAAATTACAATGGCTATTTTTAAACTAGAGGATGCGCAGGAGGATGATATGCTTGGAGAGGGTGTGGGGGGTCTGTCTTCTTTCCTGCTCATCCTCTCTTGGAATCTGGCACGTGAAAATCGTTTACCATTTTTAAAAGAAGTTGACTTGGTAGAATCTGTGTCTGTGAGAGCATCTCGAGACCCTTGGAGTACATGCTTCTTTTTATACTCTCTTTGCTCAGTTTGTCATACATGGTAAGGACCAACCTGTGTCACCCGCACCCCCGGATCCTCACATATCCCAGTGACCCAACTTCCTTTGTGAGGCATTCACTGAGTAAATGTAACTAAATGACATCCAAGAGCCCAGAAAGCCAGCAGAGAGGAAGCACATAGGAAGAAGGCAAAAAAAAAAAAAAGTCTCCAAGGAAAAGTCTGAGCATCTAGAAATCATGAAATTCTCAAGAAAACAAAAAAGATGACGAAAAGAGAAACCGATGTCCAGAAAGGAGAGAGGTCAGTGTCCCAAAGGGTGATTGTCAGGCCGCAGACAAAGCCAGCCCTCGGGGACTGCTGAGTCCTTTTCAACTTTCAATAACTGTCCTCATCTAAATCTTTAGTCCCCGGCTTCAAATTCTCATAGCAGGTGATATTACAGACTTGTTTCTTTCCAGCTGCTCTTGCTAAGCCTGCCATTTCTTCTACTCCGCTAGAATTTTCTCCTCCTACTGCTTCCTCACGACATGGACATACTGAAAAGTGGACACCCGGAGACGCCTTTTGTTTACAAAGCAACAATCAGAAAGAAGTCTGGTGGACACTGAAATCCACGTCCAGGAAACATGGGTCTGATTTCCCTTTAGCACTAGAAAAAAGTAGGCCATCAGAGCTACTTTCGAGAGCCCACATTCAACGGCCTCTGATCGGAAAACAAATCACCATCAACGGAGGCGCTGACAATCACCTACAGCAACCGACAGATTGTTTTAAAGGAGCAATCGCATCCCACGGCATTCGTAAGGCACTTCTCAGGCCCAGCACTCAGGCACAGAAGTATGTTTTTTCCTTGACTCCAAGAGCAGAACTGGTGGGGACCCCCGAGGACCGGGTGGCAGCCGTACTTACTACAGCGCGGGATGTCACAGAATTCCCAGCGTTTATTGGGATCCATGGTGAAGCACCAAGGGCGAGGCTCGCCGTCAGGGTTCCGACAGTAGTTCATGGTCAGGTCCTTGTTTGGAAATCTGAATGGGCAGAAAGGATTTTAATAGAATTGCATATTTACGTTCACGGATGATAATCATCTCAAATGAGCAAATCTTGAGCACCTGCTGCTGTGTGCTAGGCAGAGTCAAGCACCCAAGGAGGTGACTAGGTGAAGGCTGTCCTCGAGAAGATGACCATCTCATAAGAAAGATTAGCTCGGTAGTCTAAGGATTGTTTTCCTAACAGTTTACACGCGCAAATTTCACAGGACATGATTAGTAACTTTATCATTCACCCATCTGGAAAACTGTTCTATGCAAAGTCCAGTTACTCAGCTGCAAATAACAGCAATTTTTAAAACACGAGGTACTCGCTGACCAGAGGTGGTCATCTTTTACGCAGTACAGCCCAGAGCTTGCCATCCTCAGAGCTTAAAGGAATGATCCTTCTGGTCCACTGGATTCTGGTCCTGTTGCCTTTAGGGTCACAGAAACTGAAAGGGACAAGCTGCGTTCCTGGGAGCAGCTAGCTCAGTGAAAACCCCTCAGCAGGAACCAGGGCTGAGATTGTGAGCTAACTGCGTGCCATGCCTCGTGACCAGCCCTCCGCGTGAATTTCATGTCCCTCTCTGAGACTGTAAATGCTTAGCCAGGATGGACAAGGGAACAGCAGTGGCTTAAGCAATTATTTTCTTCTATTTCCTGGAAGTGAATTTTTACCCATTTGTGGGTCTTGAGCCTTTCCTGTATTTCTTCTTTAATGAAAGATGGCAACAGCTGTGTTTTAAGTTAACTATTTGGAATGTGAGGTACAGAAATTTCGTGGAGCTGTTTTTCACAGGGAAATCTGTGGCTTAGTCTCATTTCTTAGACATTTTTATGAGTGCCGTTCCGGTCCTATGGCAGCCATAAATTGAAGAGAAAGATCAGAAGCAGCTGCAGAGAGAGAGTTTTCCTGTAGGATTGAGTGAAACAGAGTAAGGTTTTCTAGATCAGGGGAACTCGTTCCTATCACGAATGCATGCCCCTCTTTGAGGAGTTTGTGAAAGTTAGGAATCCTGACCCCACAAAGATGCACACAAAACATTAAGGGATTCACCAAACCCCAGATCGTAGGTTAAGAAGCCTCAAATCTCACTAGTATGAAGGGGAAAAAAATTAAAAAGCAGAGGGAAATATTTAAAAAATACACAAGTGAGATGTATCCATGTCTCGGTTTTTAATGCTCACACGAACCAGCCAGGACTCCGGTTATAATGCAGATTCGGTTTCAGAGGGTCTGAGATTCTGCACTTCTGAGCGATTCTCAGGGGTGGTCACTCTCCCGTGGACCTCAGTTTGAGCAGAGGAGTGCCTACTTCCCTTGCAGTCACATGGGAAAATGCAAACTTCGAAAGCCAGGGACATCAGATTCGTTCACGTCTCGAGGAATGCGAAAATGTCTAAATCACACGAAAAGCCCCATGGAGCGGCAGAGTTGTAACCATCGAATCACTTCCCCAGGGTGACTTACTTGGAAGGAATGTAGCCGTGAGCATGCGGTGTCTGAGAGCTCCAGGCCTGGCATTCCTGTCCAGACATGGTTCTGGAAGTTTTGCCCTCATAATTCTCTCCGCTGCAGTGCATGCATTCGTCTGGGCAGAAGGGGCAAGAAGAAAAGAAAGAAAGAAACTAAACTGAATAAAGCAAAAAAAAAAAAAAAGCGAAAATTCGAATCCCACTAGAAATGTCTCGTTTGCCACTTGCCACTTGCTCATATGTACTTCCAATCACTTGGCAGTAAACTTGGAAATAAGCACTCAAGTTTCTAATACGAGCTACAATGTCATCTTCTCCTTCGGATGCTAAAATTAGCATATTTGGGTCAATATCCCCTCAACTATCATGACCAAATCCAGGAATTCCATAATCAAACTGGGATGCACTGGCCCTAGGTAAGTGGGATGGGTGGGGAAGGGTGCACGTATTCTCAGAAGTCTGTAAGTTCTCTACTAGGATTCCTCTACTAGGATTTCTAAATAGTTGGTGTCTTTGTTTCAATAATGATCTTTAAGATTTTCTCTGAAATTATTCTGATCGTACAGATGACTGACAAACAAGCTGGCACCCCTCCAGGACTTTGGTGCTGGGGTTTGATTTGGGCTTCAGATGTCCCTGTGGAACAGTACTCACCCCGAGTGACAACACTTCTCTTTTTCTATGACTGAAAAGCGCAGCTGGCTGTTCTTTGCTTTCTTGCATTATTTAAAAACGGAAACTCTGATTTGGAGTTATTGAAATAACATGGTACAACAAGGTAATGTATGACTTTAAGTTTTATGGAGTAATAATGGAAAAAAAGAGGCAGACCTGATACAAAAATGGTGCATTCACGTCATTTAAGGGCCAAATGACCTCATGGCATAATATGTAAATAAGAGGTCTTATGCTTGAAGTAGATAAAGCCATAGGGGAACAAAGCTGTCATACTGTGCCTCTGTGCGTACACTATCCGCACCGCTACACGAATCCCACCATCATCCCCTCCCCCCTTGTACCAGCAAATGAAGCAGGAAATAGGAAATGAAAACCATATTTTCAACAGGATGTTTTTAATTTGTAGCACTGACTCTTGAGATGTGCTGTTGGTTGGTTCATTGAAATAACAGATCACCGATTTAAAAACTGGTTCATTTGCTGGGCTTCAATGAAACAACCAAGTCTATCACATTAAGTGAATGTCGTTTATTTGCGTTGTATCGATTTTGTGGTTCTCTTTCAGCTATTTAATTGCAAATCTGTTTTTGTCTTTATACCGCGTCAAGCTTTAAGCAGAGGAAGTTTGTATCTAGAGTGCACACGTAGTTAAAGTAACGTTTTGATAAAAATAATTGGGTCAATAATGGGGGTCTGAGCAAGTGTGGATCCTTTCCAAGAGGCGCACACATCACTCGATGTTGTCAAACACGGCACTGATCGATGATTCGTAATACCCCTGCAGGAAAGCGCTGCACAGCAAATTACCGTGCGGAGGGCGGGCGGGCGCGAACAGTCTCTAGAGTCGCCGCCTACCTTCACATTCGGGAATGCTGCAGTAGTCGAATCTGACGTTTGGGTCTGTGGTGTAGCACCAGGGCCCCTTCTCGTCATTGTCCGGGTTCCTGCAGTAGTTCTCCTCAAGCCCCTCCAAAGGATGCGTCTCAGGGGAATATCTGCGGAGGACGGAAAAGAATCACTTGGACTATATTTTTTAAATCGACGTGTTATCAGCAACGCGGAATAAGATGTTCTCTGTTTCCCATCTGAAGTGTAAGGTTCCGCCGCCCAAATGCATTTTGGCTACTTGCTATATCTGCGTTGTCCGATTTTTCAATTTCTCTGTTGATAGGCTGTTTCAATATAGTAGCTAATATTACCATTATTACTGTCTTGACAGACAAGTCTTAGAAGCAGAGCCAAAGTGTTTTCATGCGCAGTCAGTGGAAATAGAAAGGCCTCGAAAGACTGCCAAATTCTCGATTCACTCCAAACACCTGCTTTTACCAGTTGTCCCTCTCCCTGTAAAAATAACATTCGCTAGCACCGTTTTGCCCGTGTGAACTATGCGCCGGGCTTACATCGAAATCCTGCTACACATTCTCACACGTCGTCTTAAGAAAAACTTCCATAGGGAATGTGCTATTACCCCTCTTTCTACAGGTGAGAAAACTAAGACGCAGCAATGTAAAACGAAACACGTCTTGCCTACGTCTGGACGAGTAACAAATAGCATCTCAGGAATTTTAGTTGGATCCCTCTGGTTCCAAACCTGGGTTCGCTCTGAAATGAAGTCAGATTTAATGGGGGCTTGGCTGGCGGAGTGAAGCTCATTTTCAGATCTAGAGGTGAGTTGCTGTGTAGAAATAACGAAAGCCCAAGACTTGGAGTCTAAAAAGGCAAGTTTTGTTTCTGATTTTTCTATATACCTGTTTTTGGTAAATAGAACCTCGGTGTCTCATCTCCCAGGTAGAGATGGCTTAGGTTAACTCTAAGACCCCTGAATGCCTATAATTTGGCCATTCGGTTTCATTATTTCTGCTCTTATAAGCCTTAATGTTATGGGAATGTTAGATCTGCCCATCCCATGGGGGTGCGGTTGGGGGAAGGGGTAGGTAATAGGCACTAAATCCTGCTTGAGAAGCATTTTTACTGCGAACGTAATGCCAGCTTGGGAAGAGTACAAAAAGAATGATGCTAAAATAAATCACAGACGAGTCGTGAGAGAATCCGTTTTTCATTTGTATATTTATTTTATTTACTCTTT
>NW_011889173.1:643982-647609 GCF_000151845.1 Pteropus vampyrus
ATCGAAATCCTGCTACACATTCTCACACGTCGTCTTAAGAAAAACTTCCATAGGGAATGTGCTATTACCCCTCTTTCTACAGGTGAGAAAACTAAGACGCAGCAATGTAAAATGAAACAAGTCTTGCCTAAGTCTGGACGAGTAACAAATAGCATCTCAGGAATTTTAGTTGGATCCCTCTGGTTCCAAACCTGGGTTCGCTGTGAAATGAAGTCAGATTTAATGGGGGCTTGGCTGGCGGAGTGAAGCTCATTTTCAGATCTAGAGGTGAGTTGCTGTGTAGAAATAACGAAAGCCCAAGACTTGGAGTCTAAAAAGGCAAGTTTTGTTTCTGATTTTTCTATATACCTGTTTTTGGTAAATAGAACCTCGGTGTCTCATCTCCCAGGTAGAGATGGCTTAGGTTAACTCTAAGACCCCTGAATGCCTATAATTTGGCCATTCGGTTTAATTATTTCTGCTCTTATAAGCCTTAATGTTATGGGAATGTTAGATCTGCCCATCCCATGGGGGTGCGGTTGGGGGAAGGGGTAGGTAATAGGCACTAAATCCTGCTTGAGAAGCATTTTTACTGCGAACGTAATGCCAGCTTGGGAAGAGTACAAAAAGAATGATGCTAAAATAAATCACAGACGAGTCGTGAGAGAATCCGTTTTTCATTTGTATATTTATTTTATTTACTCTTTCGCTCCACAATGTTGAGGTCAACACGCGGTGCAAGTTCTAATTTGGTATGTTCGATTTAGGCAAATCTAGTCCTAGACATTATCATCGTTGGTCTTTTCTCAGGCTCAGCCTAGAACTCACAGTTTTACTGTTTTCTTTTTATACTAGGCATCTTTCTGTGTTCTACGTCTCCCAGAAAAGTCTATACTCAAAAGTGAATGGAAAGCAACCACTTTCCACTTTCGTGCCATCAATAACTGAGGCACTCTACATCAGCGTGGATAAGTTCCTCTCTGTGCTGGTGTATTCACGTATTCCGTTTTGATTGAGAAGGAATAGAATCATTCCGAGTATCACAGGTGAACACGGAGTTAGAAGAAAACGTCTTACCTGGGTTTGTGTGGAGAACTGTCGCTCCATTTTTGACAGGCAACCCCGTTTTTCGTCTTGGACACTGTCCCCCTGTAGTTCTTCCCGTTTCCAGTCTTGCACTCTGAAAGATACACTGAAAAAAGTCCGCACTGTAGTCAACTTCTTTGTGACAAGAAACATCACAGAGAAGCCCCTCACGGCGCTGTCACCTCGACAGAAAGGGCTTGTGCAAAAGACGGTACCATTTTCCTACTATCTCAGAAGATCGTCTTTTGTATTTATGCAAGAGTTGTAGCCGTTCGGTGCCTTGATACGTTTATTCAAGAGCCTTTCTGTGTATCGGCTGCTGGGGACGCATGGGGTACGTACGAGACAGAGAAAAGCCCTACCCACCTCAGACTTACGTTCCAGTGGAGTCTGGGGGCCCAGTTATGGAAAGTCGTCAAGGACACAATTACAAAAGAGCTCGCCTCATGGTGGCATGTATGACAGAGAAAATAAATAGCATCACGAGAGAGAAAAGGGAATGGGGAGAAAGGCTTTTGGACAGGGTGGGTGGCAGAGGCCTAAAGAGATTCGAGCCACTTCATTTTTTGAGGATCCCAGTATTTTAAATATGAACAAGTGCCAAACAGGATTATAAAACTGTGGTCTACTTGAAATGTTTACAGTAGACGCTCTCGACCAGCCAGCACTTAACCAAGTGGCAGGTTAGCTGGTGGGCTCCATCCTGTCCTTAAAATACACTGCCAGGTGCCCACCGGTGTCCCACCTGTTCCAAGGTGGGCACCTGTGGCTTGCAGGCCACTCTCCAGTGAGCCCACCTACTTCTGTTCTCATCGGTTGAGTCCTGTGCTTACTAAGAGTTCGTTGTTTTTATCGACAGACTTTTTATACAGCTCTGTTTGACTAAAGATGATCTAAACTGACCTGGCACCATACATAGTTATTACAATATCATAAACTGAGAAATGAATGTGAAAAAAAAAAAAAGCTTTTTTAACCAAGTCGAATGCTGCGAAGGACTTGAAGAGTCGAATAGTTTAAACGATTGCTATCCAATCCACTTGTAAGTCGACTCTATGAATTTGGAGGGGATCATAAAAATGTAAAGGTATTTTACAGTCAGGTTAGTTAATAGACGTCTTTAGATCTCGTTCCACTTCAAAGAGAAGGAAACTGACTGTGGCAGACAATTCTCTTCGAGCATAGTTCACGCAAGGAACTATGGTGGCCTGATACTTAAAGAGAAGTATCTTTAAGTATCAGGCGAACTCCTGTGGCCTGATACTTAAAGAGAAGCCTCCACTCGACATCAAAAGGTGCCAATGTAAACTTGCGTTTTCAATGAAAATATAAAATATTTAAGATATAGTTGTGTCATCTTTCATGATGCCCTAATCAATTTTTTAATTAACTAATCAATTATCTGGGGAAAATATTTCTAACGCACCCCTAGCAAAGCAGTGCTGCTGAGCCAAGCGTATGTATGAAGGTGGCAAGTATATCTTACAGTGAGATACATTCTTACAGTGAGATACATTCTTACAGTACACATATGACACTTACTGAAAGTGTAAACTCAAGGCACTCTGGAGGCCCAGGGGTCGGGGGAGACTTTGGAAAGGAGGCAAGGCTCGTGTTGAGACTGGAGAGTTGAGAAGAACAGAAGAAGGTCCCAGGTGGGGAGCAGGGGTACCTGGTATGTCGGAGGAGCAGGTGCCAGTCCAGTGAAGGACAGTTTAGTGAGCAAGCAAGCGGGGTGGGCTCTAATGACGCTGGGCCCTGCAGCATTTGGTCAGCATCTGGATTTTATTCTAAGGGTCGGAAGCAGGGACATTACAGACCCACCGCTGCCGTGGTCCCGCCAGTGATGATGGCGGCTTAGACCCAGGTGATGGAAATGGCCAAGACAGAAAGAGGCAGGCAGATGCTGTAATCGACACTGACTGTTCCCAGAAAAATGCTGGCAGGTAATTTAGCAGCAGGTCGATATTTCACAGTAAAGAAACAAGCTCCTCCAAATGACTGACTTTTGACTTTTTACCTCTCTTTTGTTTGTATGTACCTTCCAGAGTTTATATAACCTTTCCATCACTTGGAAAATGGGCACCTACTCAACGATTCAAACTAAGCCTAGCGGTCGCCCCTGGGTCCCTCTGGTTAACAATTTACAAATGACATATTTAAAGGGTAGCATTTTGCAGGGAAAAGCCCACCAGGCCTTCTCTTTTAAATCGGACGGATAGTAGGTAATCCCGTATCTCTCCTCTTTTACTCACAATTTGTAAGAGCTGATAACTTTAGCAGAAAAATTTGAGATTCAATCTGCACTTTAATCTCAAGAATTAAAGATAAAACACAATAATGAAGAAAGGACAGCAGACACACAGCTAATTAAACCTAAGAAGAGGAACCGATGCATAGAAATACCCCTGACCTAAAGAATGCTTTTAAAAATCTCATTTAGAGTTTTGTAGTGAGGCGAGGGAGAGAGAGAGTGTTGCACGTCATGGTCAAGAATACACGAAATAGGATGCTTCTTGTCATGAACGCCTGCGATACAGAATATTCGGCGAGCTAAGTTAT
>NW_011889173.1:648349-652911 GCF_000151845.1 Pteropus vampyrus
CAAGCCACCTTTACAGCCCCGTCTCCCCACTGAGCCCTTTGCTGTGGCACCTCGGACCTCCTCCCCCGCCCCGGCCGCCCCCACCTTCAGTGCCACCAGCCTCACCCGGTGTCACCAAGCTCTCACTCACCCTTCAAAGCCCAGCTCAGTTCCCACCTCCTTCCTGGGGCCTTCCTAGCTGTATCAACCCTTAGGAATCCTTCTTTCCCCTGAATCTGTATAGAGCACGTATTGATTATGTCACTTATTGATCCCTCACGTTGGCTGTATTTTAGAAAATTTTTACATTCTATCCAATTTCTGTGGCTACACCGTAAATCTGTACCTTGTATCTATACAAAGGTCTATCACCTATACTGCTATACATCATATGTAGCGGATAACTAAATCTACGATTCTTTGCCCCTTAGAGGCACTTTCCGTCACATGATCCTCGATAAATATTTAGTGATAAAGATGTTAAAAATTAGGGTTCAGAATAATAGCTGCTCGTGTCGTACGTAAAAATAAATAAGTTCCTTTCGGGGCATTTTTCTAAAGGGAATGCTAATAAACTTTAACGAGAAACCGTCTGGTTTCAGATAACAGGGAGCAAGTAGGGATTCGAAACTGCAACCCCATAAACCTCCCTTTTCCTCTTAAATCCTGTTTCTGTTAATAAGTTTATGAGCAAATTTCTTGATACAGAAATAATAACGTCTCGAACCGCAACATTTTCACGTTAGAGCAACGGCAGCGAAAATACCTGCAAACGAATTCCGTTTCTTCCTCGCATTTCGAGGCGCATTCGTTTATGCTGCCGGCTTCCAGCTCCTTATTCCTGACAGTAAGCAGTGACGCCCCCTGTGTGTTTACATAGCTGTCCAGGGGGTCTCCGTGACCTGCAGATGGAAGATGAAACTGAATCGACACCCTTGTTTAATGACTGGCGACTTCGCAATCTATTTGCTTTGCATCGACCAAGTAAAACTTGCTGCTTTGTTGGAAGCAGAACGGGTGGCCACGAATAAAAATGTTTAGCCAGGAAAACGGTTCCTTTAATGGACTGCAATATACTGACAGATCAACTGGATTGGTAGATGCATAGCTTACCACTGTTTAATAACTTCTATGTTGCTGCGTTAATGGGCGTGGAGCCTGAAATAAGAATAAATTTGATCTGAGTGCTGCGTTATCAAAGAACACGGAGAGACCGCCAGTGGCACTTGTTACTGACATTGAGGTTGATTGGGTCATCCCTAGGTATAAAAAGAAACCGGAGGCCATCACTCGATCTCCAACAGTATAAACTTCTGCTGTGTCACTTAAACTGCTGTGATAAGCATTCGCTGAATGGTTCCACCTCGAGATACAAAAATTCGGATGTGTTGAGAATAAATAGGACCCGAACGAAATCTGAACCACAATCTGAGGTCCTTTTTATGCTGGGCTCTGTACAAAGACACCACGCTGTTAATTAAAGAGAAATAACCTTTTCCATGACGATGATAGGTATCTGACATTTCAGAGGAAATTGTAAGAAAGTAGCACCTAGGACGAATACTAGTTTTCTCCTATTTTTATCTCCTATGAGATAAAAATCTGAGGCAAAGGATCTGCCTGAAGGTTGCTCTGCCCGTTGCTACTGCAGAGACTGGCCGAGGTGCGCTTAGCCACGACTCCGCTGCGCGCCTACAGAGTGTCTCCTGTTCCGGGCCCCCCGAGGCAGCTCCACTCCAAGCCTGGAGCTGTCGGCTTCCACTTCCTCGGTATGGAACGCTAGTGATTTTCACAGGGCGAGAGGCCAAAGAGGTTAATAAAATAAAGATACAAAGTTTCCTAAAGTTTGCTTAAATGACATTAGGCAACATGGTGACCTTGACCACGTTGAGGGGAGAGGTGGAGACCCAGAGCCGGTGGAGGGGATGGAAGAGTGACCAGGAGAGGCAGCGGGGGCAGCATGAGAAGACAGGTCACATCGGAAGCCTGGCTGTGAACGGAGCATCTCCTAGAGGGCGTGGGCAGTCACACAAGTTTTCCAAAGATGAGACATTCTAGAGCGTTAAGAGTCAGATTCTCGTTCTCAGAAAGACCATCCCTGACCGCCTGGAGGCACACACAGGGCACAGGGCGAGGCACTCTGGTGGACAGTGACAAAGCCACCCTCCCTTTCTCGTCTCTGTGTACTTCCTCTGTTTCAGATACCTAAACTGCAAGGGTAGACACTGAACAGAAAGTTGGCTGGCGAGATTTAAATGTAATACCTCCAAAGCATTTGAGAAATGTATCAGAAAACTGTGGGAAAAAAGATGTTTTAGACCAGCATCCGTGTCTTTATCCTGCATTTTATCCCATGTTGAGCTCTCATTTCCAAGGAGAGTTGTACTTTGGTAAATTCTATAGATCAGGATGTGATTTAAAAAGCAAAGATGATAACTCTATAAAACATATCCTACGAAGAGTTAAACTAAACTTTTTGAAGAGTTCTTAGAGAATGGATAGGCCAGGGTATAAATGACGTCAAAACAAGAAAATTTCCATTTCTGTCACCCTTCAATTATGTTATGTTATTATGTTTCATGGCCGCTGAGACCTGCCTTAGGAGCCAAAATAACCCAAAGAAATATACCCAAAGAGGTTATTTTTTTTTTTTTTTCATTTTGTATGAGAAAAATTTTCCAAATATTTTCTGTTATTCAACTCCGGGGATGATATGGCAATGGAGTACAATGCAGTTGATTTGCATTAAACACATCTTTTTAGTAAGAAAGGTTACTTTTATATTCTAGGCCAGTGAGGATGTCTCTGACTACCAAAGCAAGAGTTCTACTGATAATGTGGATTCATTTGCTTTTTGATCACCGAGGTACAGAAGTGGGCACCAGAGCTTCTGTCTCTGGAGGACAAGGCCCAGTGGTTTGTGAAATGCAAACTGCTTATACACCTCTTTCTGAGAACAGCTGTAAAAGGGTCCGTGTCCTGTCCGCGGTGGTTTCAGAATACTGGCACATTGAAGCCCTTTCTCAGAAAGGGAGCAAATGCCTTCCTTTCACAAAGAGCTCCCCCTGCCCCCGCCCCAGCTTGGTGAGGACAGATGTTAATCCTACTGCAGAGAAGTTCCTTCTAACATTTGGGTGTGAACTGCTTGAATCAGGGGCACCGTGTTCCGGGTCCTGCCGTCCGTGGACTGGACCAGAGGCTGCAGACCCGCGTGCCACGCACAAACATCTCCCCCCAAAACCTCTTTGTTCTGTCCGTCCTCTGCTCTGCATTTCCCAGGCGATGTCTTCAAAGGGTTCCACTAAATTCAAATGTATTTGACTCTAGTTTAAAGGACGACTTGCGAATTTTTATCTGGCAATTATCAATGGAATTTCAAGTATCTAGGCACTGTTTACATGAAGAAGTGCTACAGGATATATCATCCCATTTCAGTGAAATGTCCAAAATAGGTAAATCGGAGACAGAAAGCAGATTGGTGACTGCCAGGAGCTGGGGGAGTGTGGAGCCGCGGGAGAGGGGAGGGGTGACAACTAACGGGCGTAGGATTTTGAGGAGATGTGATGATAAGCTTCTAGAATGGACTGTGGCGATGGCTGCACTACTCTGAATATGGTGAAACCATTGGATTGCATACTTCACATGGGCGAATTAGTGTAGCAGGTGTATTATATCGCGATAAAGCTGTCAGGAAGGAAAAGGAGCTACAAGGACACGCTCAGAACATTTTATAGAAGGATCAAACAGAGTTGGGAAAGAGAGATCACCACATTTCTTCCTGGAAAGCCCAGGGTTAAATCCTGGTTTCTTTACTTCCGGGATTTGAGAGTTTGGTCAATAGGCAAACAACACGATTTTCCTAAATATGGATTGCTCATCTATAAAACGGGGATGAACATACCACCCCACCTATCACACCAGTTAAATAAGCCAGTATTAGCAAATGACACACACATACGTATGTACGCATGTATGTATGCACATATGTATGTATGAAAATGTGCCTGGTCTAACCCAAGCACTAATGAATGTTTGTTGAATTTCTACATGCGTGCATCATTTGGCAAATCAAAGTCTGTGATTTCTCCAGGCATGGAAGCAAACGCTTATGTATGGAAAGCTTCACTTAAACCATAGCAAACAGGAAACTAGTAAAATACAGCTACAGACTAGTCAAAGAATACAGTTAAAGAGATATTTCATTGTTTACACTTGAAAGTGAAGAGTAAATGACATCTTAAAAAAATGATCTACATGAAACTGAGAACTGGGCAAAGAAACTAACAAGTTTTAGGGTTTTTTTTTTTTTTTTTTTTTTTTTTTTTTACGGGTTTTAAGTCATTGGACATGATACTTTTAGCTCTCCGGGCTATTTTTTAGAAAGTAAAATAACCATCTTTTGAGCTCAGTTCAGATTTTAAAAAATCGTTCATTTTTTTTCTCTGCCCATTTGTATTCACAGTATTCACAGGGAAATTAAACTCATTTCTTGAAGAATTCCTCAATCTTATATTTAGATCCCGAACTGAGAATCTCACGAATCAAAAGCTAAATTAAACTAGTTGCCCCCAAACCATTAGGTA
>NW_011889173.1:654216-655731 GCF_000151845.1 Pteropus vampyrus
CCTCCTAGCATCCTTTGCTTCTCTCCCAGTGGCCCAGGTCACTGGAACGTTCACAAGGCAGAAGCGAGTTGAGAAATCAGCATCGGACGGATTGTTTTTTTCTTAAAACGTCTGAAATATCTTTTAGGGGGGATTATGCTATATGTTTGAGAAAGTACTTTGAGGAAAAAACAGAGTCTACTAATACATAATGTGCCCGTTATGCATTTATTTCCATTTAAAATGTTTTAGTGCTGCCTCATGGAGAAGGTGCCTCGGGAGCGGTGTTGTCGGAAATTCTATTTCGCATAAATTTCCTTTTCTCGTTTTTTTTTCTTTCTTTCTTTCTTTTTATTTTGGGCGGTGGTGGCATGCCTTTTGCCCCCTTTCCTCCTGGAAGCTTCTTATGGTAGAATACATGTGATTGTGCAAACGCTATTTTTGTAAATAAGGTGACCCTCCTATGGCCTCCTGACGATACATTCTTCGTCGTCTTTATGATATATTGGCATCATGAGAGCTCGGATAACCATGAGGTGGAGTTCGGCTATTGTGCCACCCCATTCAGTCATGTGTAAGGAGGACCGCAAAGAAGACTGTTGTTGCTCTTGCATTGGTGGGGTGGGTGCATGGAGACAGCCCCGCCTGCGTTAGCTTCATAGGCACAAAGCAATGGACTATTCTAGATCGTGCGTGGGGATCCCACACAGGCACTCTCAGAGGGATGTTGGGTAGTGGTTTTGTCCAAGCTTGTAAAGACAGTTAATTCAAAATATGTTATTTTCTACTTGAAAGAACGGCAGAAACTGAGAAAAGAGATAAAGAGAGATCATCTCTGTCTACTATTAACAGGTAGAATACATTCTGAAATATGTATTCTTATGAGGTCAAATCATTAGGTATTTGATTTGTACAGAATTGTACAAAATTGTACAAATTCTGGTACGGAATTGTGTTATATTCTTTTAGGATTGTACAAAACGTACGAATGGCAGCCTCTGCCCTCCCCCAGCCTTGTACCTGAGACTTGCGGAGGCTGCTGCAGTGCTTGTGGCCAGGAATAAGGACATAAAAATAAGATGGAAAATGAACCTAATTTCCTTCACTCTGCCCAGCATGGGGCCGGCAACCAAGGTCCACTCGGACTCTCTAAGGAAAGGAAGAACTGGCTAGTCCCTCCCCTCCAGGCATTAAAATGGAGAGTTCCTTGCAAGTACCTTACAAAGAAAGCCATGAACACAAGGAACAGTCAAGGGCACCAGGAGAGCCTTTCCGTCTCTCTTGCACCTACTGTGCCTGAAGCGGAAGCTGTGGCCGAGTCACAACTCCCCAGGTGACATGCTTTCACCTTGGGTGGGCTTGTGGCACTAGCCGGACCTGTGCACCTGCCACCATTACCGGTCATTCCCCACCTTCCCCAGCACTCCCTAGAGCCCCTCCCAGCCACAGGCCCTGCCATCCGGGACCTGTCATTCTAGGGCAGTGCATTCTGTACCCTGAACATCTCAGAGTCTCTCCAACAAGACTCTCCAAAAC
>NW_011889173.1:660466-662886 GCF_000151845.1 Pteropus vampyrus
GGGGCCAGCGGCCAGTGCGCCCGCCCGCCCACCGGGCTCCGGTGGCGGTGGCGCAGGCAGAGGGACACCTCGCTCTGTTGCGAGGAGCGAGGACACTTCCCGGAGGAGCTGACATCCGACCTGAGACCTGGGAGGCCAGCAGGAAGGATGAGAAACCGGGGGAGCCGGTTCTCAGCAGAAGGAACGAATGGATGTTCCAAGTCCCCGAGGGGAAAGGCCCGAGTTTAAGTCATTTAGGCTGCAATGAGAAATGGCGGAGAAGGGACGGAGGTCCGATTGCGCCGGCCTCTTGCCCGTATCAGGGGCTTCCTTAAGCAAAGAGCAGCGGGACCCCTGAAGGGGTTTCCCCCTCCTGCCCGCGCTGTGGTCAGGGGTCCTAAGGAGCTCAGGGACTCGAGGTGAGAGGGGCTGAAAGGAGGCGGTGGAGAGAGAGAAGGGACCGGATGAGGGAGATGGTGAGACAGCAGGGTCGGCAGGGTTTTGTGACCTGTCGCGTTCCGGGAATAAAATCAAGGCTGGTGCCCGCGTTTCCTCTCGAATGTGTAGCGGATGATGGCTTCTTCACTGAGAAGAACACGGGAGGGCATGAGTTTGGATCCATGTTATGTTTGGGAACCTGTGAAAGTCCAAGTGGAAGTTTCTAGAAAGCAATTGAACATTTGGGTCTAGATCAGGCTTTTGACAGACTAGAGCCCATGGAGCAGCCTGCTGTGGCTGTATTTGCACGATACTGGCTGAGTTAGGGATGTGACAAAGGCTAACAAGCCTGGGAAGTATTTACGATCCTGCTTTTTGCAGGAAAAGTTTGCAGATTGCTGATGTAGGGCCCAGGACAGAGGTGTAGGCTAGAGATATAGCATCACAGGAGTTGTCAGCAGGTGCTTGGTACAGAAATGGTCCAGGAGGAGCTCTGGGCTCTAGAACCTGGCGGCCCCTCTGGCCTCTCAGGAGGATGAGCTGTGACTTGGTGTGATCATGTTTTCACGGGGGCCCTATCCCGGTGGGCAGGCCAATGATTTGGCTGCCAGCGCTTCGTCCCTGCTCAAACATTGCCGGTGGCTGGTGGTTAGAGGCATGCGGGCTTCGCCTCGCTGCGTGTGGTGTGCCTGAGCTGCTCTGGCCTGCTTTGGGTGGGGAGAGAGGAGGAATCCAAGGAGAGAGTGACAGCGACCTTGGTTTTGTATGGCTGGCTGGAGTGACAGTGAGGAGTGACAATGATTTAGTTTGCTAATGACCGTTTTAAAAATTATATTTGGCTCTCTCATCAAGAATTCATTTTACCTACCTGGCCCTTGAAAGCATCTGAGTTCGTAAGCCCTGGTCAGGAGAAGCAGGTGAGCATTGGGGGAGGGGAGAAGAGAGTGGAAATTAGATTGGGGCCAGATGATGGGTGGGGTGGTGATTGTGTGCTACATGTTGTGCTTTTAACTTAAAAGCATGATGTGCCACTAAAAGCAGGGTGTACCACAAACTCGGGGAGCTCCAGGCTCCTTGGAAAAGAAAAGTTGCCATTTGTGGAGGAAAAGTGGTCCTTCTTTTTCTAGGGTCATGTGACCTTCATAAAAGACTAGATTCTCTGGTTCTTAGTTTTACAGCACAGTAACAGAAAGTAGTTATTTGGATGTAAAAAGTAAAAGCCTTCGGAATCATTCCAGTCTAGTTTCCCGAGTCCCCTAAGTGTGGCAAAGGGAAAGAAAAATCCACTAACTTGATATTCCAGTTCAATAAGTTGGATGGATAATGCTGTGAACGGATATATAGAGAAAGGATGGCTGACCGATATCTTACTGCAAGCCTCCTGCTGGGCTTCTGCAACCCAGCTCCTTCTAGAATCCTCCGGTCACCCAGGGAGTGATGGATCATCACAAGCATCGTTCAGTTTTATTTGACGTACTTTATAAAACCAAGTTCCCATATATAATAACTATAGGAGCTGAAGGCCGACTGCATTTGGTTGCTCTGAGACGCCTCTCCCCCCGCGCAGGCCACAGTCAGTAGTCCTCTGGGCCCTTCTTTAGAAGTCGCTGCAGGTGGCCGCAGAACCACCGTGAGGAAAAGCGCCGTGGCCATCGCTGACCTGCGGCGGGCAGGCTCTCAGACTGCAGACACTGGCACGTCACTAAGAACTAACTTCCTGATGCACAGATAAGTGGCAAAGTGAATTAAGACAAAGACAGTATTACCTCTGGGGACAACTAAGCTTGGGTGGCTAGTCCGAACACCCCTTTTAAAAAATTTTATTTCATTACCAGCTACCATTTATTTCAGGCTTGTCTGCTCTGTGCCAGGCACAAATACCACGACGAATTAAGAACTGCAAATCCCACATCATGCTATAATCACCAGATTTTTCTCTGGACCTGGGTCTCGAGAGACTGCTCTTAACCACCGCATTGCAATTTGCTGCTGGGAAAAAGAGA
>NW_011889173.1:662936-671043 GCF_000151845.1 Pteropus vampyrus
ACAAGCATCGTTCAGTTTTATTTGACGTACTTTATAAAACCAAGTTCCCATATATAATAACTATAGGAGCTGAAGGCCGACTGCATTTGGTTGCTCTGAGACGCCTCTCCCCCCGCGCAGGCCACAGTCAGTAGTCCTCTGGGCCCTTCTTTAGAAGTCGCCGCAGGTGGCCGCAGAACCACCGTGAGGAAAAGCGCCGTGGCCATCGCTGACCTGCGGCGGGCAGGCTCTCAGACTGCAGACACTGGCACGTCACTAAGAACTAACTTCCTGATGCACAGATAAGTGGCAAAGTGAATTAAGACAAAGACAGTATTACCTCTGGGGACAACTAAGCTTGGGTGGCTAGTCCGAACACCCCTTTTAAAAAATTTTATTTCATTACCAGCTACCATTTATTTCAGGCTTGTCTGCTCTGTGCCAGGCACAAATACCACGACGAATTAAGAACTGCAAATCCCACATCATGCTATAATCACCAGATTTTTCTCTGGACCTGGGTCTCGAGAGACTGCTCTTAACCACCGCATTGCAATTTGCTGCTGGGAAAAAGAGACAGTGCGAACAACAGCCAACAACAGCAGCCACAACAACAACAACAACAATAACGACAACGGGAACTACCCTCGACTGAGTTGTGGCTCCGTCCTGGACACTGTTCTCAGTACTTCACAGCCGTGATTTTGTTTACTCCTCCTTCTGACCCTAAGAAAGAGGCACCGCTATTATCATTCTTATTTTACCATAAAGAAACAAGGAGAGGCTCAGTAACTGGCCCAGAGTCACACAGCTGGTGCGGCTGGGCAGAGCCACGGCCACCCACTGTGGCACCCAGGATGAGCATTTACGGAGCACCCGCTGCACTGGCTGGACTCTGCGATCGTCCGGGAAGCCCTAGCGATGATGCCACAGCAAGCGCTGGTAGACAGAGCGGAATCCGAACCCGAGTCCAGGGCTCCGACCAGCCTGGGGTGGGAAGCTTATCGGTGGGTGACTGCAGAGGGACTATCTGCTTTGCACGGTTGGGTTCCGTGTGTTGAGCTTGCCACTTAGATGGGTGGAATTCTGTTTGCCTCCAGAGTTCTGTGTGCACGAACATGGCCAAGCAGAGTTAAACTCCTGGAGCACACACCCTGCCCACGGTGTTTGCATTTTATATCCGCACACCCGCAGAGAGTGTGTTGGACTCAAGGAAAAACCTGTTCGATTGAATGAAATCTTCCCTTTTGGGTCATTTTCCTTCTTGATTGTCCACAGGCACAAATGCCTTTTAGGACATCAGCCTGCAGTGCGACCCATGGGCAAGGAATCAACAAGTCCAACATTGCCTCCTAAAAACCTTCTTTGCAAGCCGCATTTTGCAGAGGCTTGCTCTTCTGGAGAGATGGCTAAACCCTAGGAGATAAAGTAGATTGTTACATGCTTAATGTGGAAAGTTGGCTTCACGCAAGAACGTGGAGTTTCCAGAGTCTGCACTGAAACTGCCTCCCCTCAGGCGATCCCAGCCCCTGGAGGCAAAAGCGCTGACGCAGTTAAGACCCAGCGCCAACCCACAGGAGCGCAAAACACCCTTTTTCTGCGCCGCGCCTTTGAAGTGTGCTGCTTTCTGGAACACTTCTGAGCCACTGTTGGACCACGGCGTATACCGACAAGGGCCGGCAGGGGGCAGCAGACCCCACCCTTTCTGCCGCGGAGGCTGAGCGCCCGCGCGTCCAGGCTGGGAGTCTCCAGGTCACCAAACCTGTCCAGGTTCATCCTCAGCGACTTGACCAGCAGACGGGTTAATTTTCTTCTGAGGCTGCAGACTTTAGGGTGGAGGGGCGAGGCGAAGAGGGGCCGAAAAGGAAAGAATTCGAAAGCAGGGTTTGGAGCTGGTACGGGCACGCAGCCAATTCCTGTGGACAGTTTATGCTTCTGATAGGGAGGCGGAAGCTATGGAAAACTGGACATGCTGGCCAAGGCAGCAGCTGCCTGCATTCCGGCAAGGTCACAGGGCGGTGGCTGCAACCTCCTCGCGGCCAGTGCCCAAGCAGTGGGAGCCAGGACCCTCCCAGGGGAAGGATGCTCAGGCCCCCAGGGAACGTGCTGGGCTGGGGCTTTCTCGTGCACAGTGCGGAGGGCCCCACTCGGTCCCGTAGCCTGCTGGGTCGCTGACCGCAGTGGGGTGGCGGGGTTGACAATCTGTGTGGAAAGGGAGGCGTTTAATTTTCGCATTCCACGTGCGCTGATGCATGGCCTTGACGCTCCAGACCCGGCACCTTGAGTTGAGACATTGGCCTTTCCACCTTTTCGCTGAAGGCATGTGCAGACCCGGACAGGCTAGACTAAGAGGAGACGGTCAGGGAGTTACTACCTGGACTGTTCCTGAGACATTCAGACACCGGAAAAGCCAATATGACAGGTCCCACCTCCCCAACATGCCCGATGTCACACTGTCTGTCATCTTCCTTCTACAGAATTACCTTCTTTTATGCAATAGCTGTGTTCCTAGAAAGCCATGCAAAACAATTTTTGTTTATTGAATCTGATTTAAAAGGCAAACAGTAGCTTGGCATAGGGCATATCGATCCCAGGTAAAGAGGGATTTATTTATTCTTAAATATGGGTATTCATATCCTCTGCTTCATGTCACATGGAGCTGCAGATGAGATGGTCTTTTCACTGGTTTTCATAATTGCGAGCTGGTTACTTCATAGTTATAAGGGGGGCTTCTTTATTTTTTTTTTAATCTTTCTCCTCTTATTTACAGAAAAGGTAATATAGGAAAAACAGTTTTACTTAGATTAGTTTAACATTTATCTTCTACTCTTCTGAAGTTAAGCTCCAATAAATGAATGTAATAAGTAGAGTAAAATTAATACTCTAGAGCAAGCTGAAGTGCTTAATAATTGGAAAACATTCCAGTTTCTAAAAAAAATGTTATTCCATCTAGTAATTTGGCCCATATGATATACATTTATATGTGTGTACAGTAAGTAGACAGATATCTTTAGAAGAAAATATATCTTCTAAATTGTACTAAATTGTACTAAATTGTACATTGTACTAAGTTGGTACTTTTATTGCCCATCACTAAGACCCTTTTCATAATTAAAAAATGTGAAATATGTAGATCTGCGAAATCAACAACGACAACGACGAAAACGGTATGTGCTTTCGTGGTGACGTAAACACACAAACCCCTGGAAATGAGTCTATGCTGACATCTGGGCGCATCCCAGAAAGAGTGGGCATTCCCCACCAGCACTCCGCGGGGGACAATTTTTTAATTTATTTCATTGTTTTGTGTTTTAAATCTTTTATTGTTCAATTACAGGTTGGCAGACAATATTATATTAGCTTCAGGTGTCCAGCACAGTGATTAGGCATTTATCTGAGACATTTATATAACTGACCTCCCAGATACATCTAGTTCTCACTGCACCATATCGTTATTACAATATTATTGACTCTATTCCCTACGCTGCACTTCACATCTCTGTGACGGTTTTGTAATGAAGAATTGTACTTCTTAATCCCGTCACGTTTTTCACCCATTCTCGCAATCCCGCTCCCATTTGACAACCATCAATTTGCTCTCTGTATCCGAGTTTGTTTCTGTTTTGTTTGTTCATTTATTTTGTTCTATAGATTCCACAGATAAGTGAAATCATACGGTCTTTATTTTCCTGTCTGACTTATTTAACTTAGCATCGTATCCTCCAGGTCTAGTCCTGTTGTCTCAAATGGCAAGATTTCATTCTTTCTTATCTATTCCCATATCGATGAGCACTTAGGTTGCTTCCCTATCTTGGCTATTGTAAATAATGCTGCAGTGAACATAGGGATGCATATGCCCTTTCAAATTAGTGTTTTGGATTTCCATGAATAAATACTCAGAAGTAGAGTTTCTGAGTATGGTAGTTCTAGTTTTAATTTTTTGAGGAACTTCCATACTGTTTTCCATAGTGGCTGCACCGATTTGCAATCCGAGCAACAGTGCGTGAAGGGCTCCCTTTTCTCCACGTTCTCACCAACATTTATTGTTTGTTGATTCATTGACGATAGCCATTCTGACAGATGTGAAGTGATATCCCATTGTGTTTTTAATTTGTATTTCCCTGATGATGTTGAGCATCTTTTCATATGTCCGTTGGTCATCTGTATATCCTCTTTGGAGAAATGTCTGTTCAGGTCCTCTGCCCATTCTTTAATTGGATTTTTTTTTTTTTTGTATCAAGCTGTAGGAGTTCTTTATATTTTGGATAGTAACCCCTATCAGATGTGTCATTGGCAAATCTCTTCTCCCATTCAGTAAGTTGTCTTTTCAATTTATCGATGGTTTCCTTTGCTGTGCAAAAACTTTTTGTTTGATGTAGCCTCATTTGTTTATTTTTTCTTTCTTCAGGGACATATTTTCTTGGGTTGGGTTTTGTAGGTCTGAGGCAAGATTGGAGGGAATATTCTGTATGAGTGTTGATGGGACAGTAGTAGCAATATGTCACAGGGCTGAAAGAATCAGAGTACTTTGGGTTGGCTATCTGAAGCCTGCCATCAGATTTTTAGTAGCATTTCTATTAGAAAAACCGTGGAATTATACTGTCTAAATGGGACCAACCATGCAGCTGTTTAGCTAACTGCTTTATAATCAGCTTTTAAAGTTGAAAACAGACCTAAATATGGGGAGTCCACTTTCTGCTTTCTTTGCTTGTTTCTTTGTTTCTCTTTCATTTTGGATCTAATATATTTATCATTATTTCCAATTTTTTGTTTGTTTTATTTTATGTAGTCACCATTACTCTGCCCTCTAATCATTTAAAAGAGGACTTCTGGAAGGCTGACTCAGAGGCCACCCGATTCTTACTAAATCCTTCTTTTCCCAATTGTAATTTATTTCCCTCAACTTCTTCTTCATCTTCCAATTCTCCCTCTGAAATGCCTGTTCTCTGCAGCACAACTTAAAAAAAAAAAGTCCTTTAGAATTCTATGTAACGAATTATAAGTTTATTTTTCCTTGTCCTATTTCTTCTTTAGAAAATGTCCCCATTTATTTTCTTAAAAAACTTTATGAATGATTGCTTTGTTCATACTCCCCTAGGACATTCTTGCTTAATTGTTTTGTCTTTTATCAAAATACCTTGAGCTGTTTCTCACAGTGATTCCTTATTTCGATATTATTTACGATGCTTTTATTTTCACTGGACTAGTTTTGCATGTGGCTTTTGAAAGTCATTCTGTCAAGATTTTCTTTTAGTGTGTGCTCAATAAAAACTCCTGTTTCTTTGTCAATTTTTTTTTATTTATTTTTTATTTTTTTTTTTGCTGCTTCTATTTTGACACATTTTCTTTTCCCCTGTGTTATTAGAGGAGAGGTTTTGGTAACAAAAAGAGACTTTAAAATACAATCGACAATAAGTTGACCTTCCAAATTTCAATAAGAAAATTGATGGCAGCAGATTCTCTGAAACTGTATAGAAAATGCCATTGGGGAACTGTTTATATACTTTCGATTGAAGAGGTTTGAAGTGTTACTGCCATAATTTGCCATATTTGCCATTGACTGCTTTGCCTGTTTGGGTCAATATAACTACCAGTGTGCTTTGAATGTCAGAATTTTCTGTGACCTTAAGTATGCATTTGAGCAATGATTAAAACTATTTCTCACAAGTGCATTTCTCAAAGCAAAAGAAGAACATCATAAGACTAGCCCATGTTCAAACCATGTCTTACCTTGTATGAACCTATAGATCAGAGATTACTTAGAACTGTGTCAACGTGCCAATGTCCAGGGGGAAAGGTGGGAATATTTATCGAAATTTCTAATACATGAAGGTTATAGGTTAAATAACAGGATACTTTTACTTTTCACTCCTGTCTTAAATGAAACCACTTCATCTCGCATCACCAATTTTTTTCTAGTCAAGAAGAGAAAAGGCTCATTATCACACGTTGGAATGCCTCAACGGTGCATTTACCTTTTTCGTTCCTAGATATCTTAAAATTTCGGAATATTCCCAGTTTTTGCCTTAATGGGTTGAAAAGTTATTGCCTGGTAATTATGGGACAAATAAGTACAGATGCAATTTTTGCTTGTTGCGAAAATCATTGGCTACATCTAGAAGATACTTTCACAGTTGCTTTTGACAACGGTCTTCTGGCCAATTGCATTATTATTAAGTGGTATTTTAATTTCAGGAAGAATGTCAATTCCCAGATATGTGACTGAACCGGAAAGACACTTTTGTGGATCATCACAGTCTATTCACCCTATTAGGCATATAAGTAAAGTATCCAGTTACACTGTCATTAAACCTACAGTGGTACATCTATATGCCCTCCTTGCACAATTTTATGGCCTTTAGCTATTTTTGTATTTTATTTGAAAGAAAAATACTAACGAAATCTCATAAAATATCTATTTTTTTAATTTAATGATCTTAGCCAAAGTAACTAACAAATAAGCTCATTAAAGCTAAAATTATACCGAAAATACCTTTTTACCCATCTCATACCACTAATCTCATACTACTAAAACACATATATTTATTTATCTGGATTTTTTTTTATCCCTTTTCCCTAAAATGAAAGGACCATCCCACCACAAAGTGAAACCCTAGTCAAGTGGAAACAAAACAAGAGAAGATCTAGAAATCTAGAATGAGATTCAACAGAGCAGAAGGTAGCCTGGTAATTTAAAAATATATTTAGGTTTCACGAAAAAAATTTTAAAATGCTTCCATTCTAGATGTATAAGGTCAGATTCAAGCTTCTCAGTTACATATTGTATACTTTTTGAAGCTTTGCATTTATGAAAGAAAAATCATTATATCCCACGTGTACAATCTCTCTAAAGCAGTTTTACAAGCATTTAGCTTTTAGCTTTTGTTGAAGAAGTCTGCCAAAGGAAGACTAATTTTTTAACTCTCTGTTCAGAATTTTTAACCAAAAGATTAGTAACTAATCATTTAAAATATTTTTTGAGCCAAAGTTACCTTTTTTTTTTTTTGAGCATGCAGTACAACACACAGGCACATGTGGGTAAGGGCGCAGACACACACACACACAAACACACAGCCTTAGTATTGTGGGCAGAAAGCTTTTTCACCAAAGACCTATTTTTAGATGAGTTCTGCACCAGACTATACTGTTTCAGTTTTTAAATTTGAGAGCAATATTTCATTCAAAACGCTTTTTAAAATAAGTCCGGGCCTTCCTGGGAATAATCCACCAGTTTTGCTGAGCCCCCCACCCCTTAGGGTTATAGAAAGACAAAGAGTAGATTCAATCTGGTACATAGAAGATGTACTTAGCTACTTCCACATAGCAAGTGTTTTGCCATTTAGGTAAAATTTATCATAATTTGACAAGATACATTTTTAAAATTTGGGGTTAAGAACGAAGGTAGAAATAGCTCTGGGCAGAAAGGAAAGGCTGGGATGGAAGTATAGAATGCGTTATGAAGTGATTTTTTTTTTTTCACTCCACACCCATATTTTAAATAAACACAACTGGAGTGCCATAGAAAAACCCTCAGAACACTGCTAAAATTGATGCATGTGTGCTCTATTAAGAGAAGTGGTCTATATGTTTGCATTATAGGGATCGGCTGGTAGTTTTCATGACAAAATGCTTGCTTTCCTTCCCCAACTTCCAAAAAAGACTTCACAAACTTCTTTACAGTGATCATATAGCTTGTAATTTGAAGTTCGGATTGCATGTGGGCGCAGAGGTACAGTCGATTTTCATTTATAAACATCGTGGGTTATCTATAGGTAGCTGGCACTCTTTGGTAACCATTTGAAAATCTGCCGGCCTCTGCTTTCCACCCAAACACTTCCTGAGGTTTCTCTCCTTCTCTCTTTAAATTTCCCAGCAGTGTTTACAAAATAGTAACTAATTTTGAAGGTAGACAAACCCGCTCGGAGAAAGGAGCATAGTGTTTCGATATTTGAGGGTAAATGTGTGTCATTTTGGTAATCTGCTATTTGGAATGGTGACATCACCAGGCAGGGTGTCATTCACGGAAGTCACCTGGGTGCCAGTCTCCTACCGCTCTGTTTACCTCTGACTCTTCTAAAAACAAACGAGGCTCTGATGCAGGGCTAATGCTGTGCTATTTTGTAGCACT
>NW_011889173.1:680777-686650 GCF_000151845.1 Pteropus vampyrus
CGCTCTGAGGAACAACAAGCAGTGTGACGTTGTTGGCATAGAAAGCAAGAGATAGGGCAAGGCAAGGGAGAAGTTGGCAAAGTAGGCAAGGCTGGCTCCCGGAGGCTTTGGGGTCGTGTTAATAACTCGAACTGCATCCTGAGCCGAGAAGGAGTCATCAGAACTTTTAAGCAGGGAATCAGTCACATGGTCAGAGCTGCGTTTTAGGCAGATCAGCTTACAGAGGACAGAACTGGAGAGAGTAAGGCTGAGCCTGGAGAAGAGCTGAGGGACAGCCAGCGGTCAGGCTGAGAGGTGCACGAGGCGGTGTGATGAATGGAGGGGGG
Source organism: Pteropus vampyrus (assembly GCF_000151845.1). Taxonomy (NCBI): domain Eukaryota; kingdom Metazoa; phylum Chordata; class Mammalia; order Chiroptera; family Pteropodidae; genus Pteropus; species Pteropus vampyrus. Next base: position 681,104 of record NW_011889173.1, read on the forward strand.
AGACAGCTTCGAGGACGCGAAGCAGCAGATCACCAGCACGCGATGGCCGGTTGGATATGAGGGCTGAAGGAACAGGAGAGGTCAAGGGGACTCGAGCTTAGGAAACTGGGTGGATGGCGAGAGAGAGAATAAAGTAAGGTCTGTTCGGAGGGAAAATAGTGGGTGAGGCTTTCCCTACGCCTGCCACCCCAACACACGCACGCGCGCGCGCACACGCGCACACACACACAGGCGCACGCTATTTCTGTCTCTGCCCGGCTCCCGCAGCGCTCCACGCCATGCTTTCCCTATGAGAAATGCCATTGCACTTCATTTTAATGGCTTGTCTAATTGTCTGTCTCCTTCACTAGACTGTCAGCTCCTTGGGGACAGGGATCGTGTTTGTCTTCTTCATCACCCATTCTCACAGTGAGCAGCCTGCCTGGTACATGGCGGGCATCCATACATATGTATAGAAGGGATGATTTCAGCTTTCGGATCATAATTAAGTGTCAGCCATACATTTTCAGTTAGTTTTCTGGGTTTTGTTTGTTTGTTTGTTTTGTAGTTGTTGTTTTGTTTTTTTAAATGACAACCCTGCCGAAGTCATTCGATAAAGAGACCAGAGCTGTACACACCAGGGAACCTGGTCCACGCCCCAGTCCCAGCCCCACCCCTTGCCAGATTTGTGACCTTGGGCCCGGGGACTGATCTCCATCCAGGGTGTCGTTTTTTCATGAACACAAGAATTTGGGCACGTACGAATGCTAGGGTCCTGCTCAATCGTGTTTACGAGAAAGGAAGACATTTTAGCGAACTGGTCGGAAAGAGGACAATAGTAATACGTCAAATACTTCATTGATCAGAAGAGAAGAAAAGCTCGGGAAAACGGAAAGCCCACACTCCGAGTATACTTGCCATTCGACTTTCCACTGTTTTCCAACGTCTTTGATACGTGTGGACTTTTTAAGCCGAAGAGAAATCAGCTCAAGACCGCTACTCGAGGTGTATTCCTGTGACAGAGCCACGGGCCCAGAGGCTCAGGGTCCCCTGGCTGGTCGGGAAAAGGCATCGGGTGGGCTCAGCGCGTGTCTGGCCTCCCTGAGAGCAGCTCTGAGTGTGCTGCACTTCCTTTTGTCACCAATGGCTCTCTGTCCCTAAGAAGCCCAGCATTGATTCTGCTTCTAAGCGTTTTCCCTCTCTTGCAAAAAGCATCATTATGCTCCACGGAGAAGAATGTGAACTCAGAGGCGTCTTTGTCCAAAAAAACTCTGAAGGCAAATTCCTTGAACTTTGGGGACATTCAGCAAATAGCAGCCCCTTTCCTCCCGGAGGCATGCGTTCAATTCCGGCAGGGACCTTTGACCCATTTTTCCGGAGTCCTGTTTATTGTGACTTCCTAGGGCCCTTTCACTGTTAAAAATTTAGCTAGAAAAGGAAGTATGCGTTAGTCTCGTAGTTTTAAACAAGCTCGAGAAACCCACTTGTTTGACCCTCTCGGAGGAGAACCTTCTGAGGACGGCTGCGGGTCTGCGGCGCTTCCCCAGGCACATGTGTGTGATGAAGCCGGGCGCGTGGTTTTGACCTCCTCACTGGCCCTTTGTTCCACCGTCGTTCCCATCGCAGGGGCCAGTGATCCTTAGACCCCTCTCCAGGGAGTCTGCTGCCCTGTTCCTCCTGGACCCTCCTGCCAGGTAGCGCGTGGCCACGCCCCTTTCTCCTTCAAGGTTCCTCCCAGGCCGCCCTGCCCAGCGAGGCACCGCCCCCACCAGATTCAGCCCCACTTGTCCTCCTTGCGTTCTCTACGTTAGGGCACTTGCCATCCTGTGACCATCTATTTGTCTATTTCTAATGTCTATCGTCCTTACCAATAGAATGCAAGCTAAACGAAGGCAGAATTTTTTCCTGTTTTCTTCGCTGCTATTTCTCCGGTGCCTGGCACACGGGAAGGAGGGAGGGAGAGAGGGAAGGAGGGAAGGAGCGAAGGAAGGAAGGAAGGAAGGAAGGAAGGAAGGAAGGAAGGAAGGAAGGAAGGAAGGAAGGAAGGAAGGAAGGAAGGAAGGAAGGAAGGAAGGAAGGAAGGAAGGAAGGAAGGAAGGAAGGAAATATTTGTTGAATGAATAAGTGACATCATTGGGTCCTTTTAGTGTGTAATCAAAACGGAGTCAAATTTTTATTCTTTACATGGTTTAAACCCACACGAAGGGCAAAGTCTATCGATGTGTATATTCCTAGAATTGTTTGTAACTACCTAAGAAAGACATTCGTTATGATGTGAAGAGGTCCGATGAAGGGGCCTAAGCTTAGGGAGGCATGGAAGATAGTAGGCAGCGAGCATGGACTTCGGGCTCTCGGCGTTTGCCACAGGAGGATGTGAGCTGACATCTGCTTGTATAGGGCCCAGGGGTGATGTGTGTGAAGTGCCCACGTCGGTGATACTACATTGATGGAATAATCAGAAGCTTTCTGTCATTCTTTGGAGCCCTCCTGGTGATTGCCTCAGTTGTCCCAATGACTTAGGACTTGTCCTAATGTCCCAGTGACTAAGAAATCTGATTCGGGGCTGGGGGCCCTTAGCTCACCACACTCCCAGGGGCTCCCTTCGAGACCGGAGCAGTGCACGGCACCAAAGCTATGCAATCGTACTGCACTCAAAGCTGAAAATAAGTGAGGGAATAGATTCTCTCTCCTTGCCTAGAATAACAAGCGCTTTCTTCCACCCACTTCACACTACCAGCAATTTGCACTTATACAGTGTCTTGCACACCTATCATTGCCTCACGGCAGCCCTGTGAAACAGAGAAGACAGATAATCATTCCCAGCCCCAGGTTGCAAGTGACTTGCCCGTGGCTCCAAGGCAAACACCGCAGGGAAGTGTTCTTTTTACCATTTATAGCCTTCATTTATTTATGCAATAGATATTCTACTGCTTATGACATGCCAGTTGCTATTCCCAGGCACTGGGAACACAGCACTGTCTCTGTCCTCATGAAGCATACGTTCTAGCGAGGGGGAAAGAGACAATAAACAAATAGCCAGTCAATACACAATGTGCCACGTAGAGATTCCTGCTGCCCAGAGAAATGAAGCAGGCTGAGGCATCAATGTTGGGGACGGCTATTTGATGTTGGGAAATCAGCTCAGGCCTCCCTGAGGAGGAGGCGTCCTGGCAGAGACTGAAGCAAGCCTGTAGCTATCTGGGGAGCACCGCGACAAGGGGGCAGCAAATGCAAAGGCCCTGAGGCAGGATCCTGCTTGGCTCTCGGAAGCATGACAAGGAGGTCGGAGTGGCTGGAGCTTGGCGAACAGGTGGGAGAGTCGGGGAGAGGTGGTCAGAGAACGTGGGCCCAAGGCCAGGCCCTCGCTGACTTTCTACACCATCCGAGGACTTTGACTCCAAGTGAGCTGGGGAGCATTGAGGACTTTGAAGAGAGAAGTGATCATTCTGCTGTCGTGTTGAGTAGACCGAAGGGAGACTAGGGGTATTGGCAGATCTCGTGACGTATCCAGCGGGGAGGGGTCGACCGCTGAGACGAGAGCTGTAGCAGTGCGGGCGTGGAGAGGTGGTTTCTTTCTGGTCGTACCTTGCAGGTAGAACTGGAAGATTGAGCAGAAAGACAGGAAGTGGGGTTCGAGCAAGTCACAGGAGTCTGCCCACCCGCGGGCGGCTGGAGAAGGTGGAGAAGCAGATGAGACGCTCAGGGAGTGTCCTCCCCCGCTGCAGTCTCCTGCCACTTGTCCTGGGCGCGGCCCAGGCGCACGGAGTAAGGCTTTTCCGCACGCGCTTTCAAATATTTGAAAGCAGCCATCCCATCCCACTGCCCCACATGCACCTACTGCCATGTACACCCTGTCCGTCCCCTTCACGTCCTCTGGCTTTCAGGAAAAGAAAACCCTACTCTTTGGATCATTGTCCCCATGACTTAGTTTCTTACCCCTCTGCCACCTGGTGGCCTTTTTCTGGATGCATGGTCACTTCTTAACACCCAAATGCCTGTGATGTAAGCAGAGAGGTTTCTAGCACCATTCCGTTCACTTTCGGTCTCCTGTTCTTGAAGCAGAGCTTTTATCTTCCTCTCCTTGACATCTCTTCGCATGACATCTTTCTACCCAGCCAGCACGAGGCATGGAGCCTAGCTTTCCAGTTAGCGGCATGGAGGGTACACCAATAGCTCCAGAGACTCGGCACCATGATGCTCACCAATTCGAGAAACCATATCCTAGAGCCATGACCAGTAAGCAATTCCTTAAGATGCTGTAACTGTTTATGATGTGATTGGTTCAAGCCACACAATCAATCCGATTTCTGTGCTTCAGCCGGAGTGCTTCCTGCTGCTTCCTGTTTTCCCGTTGGGCCTGGATGAACCACTGGGGTGTGAAAAAGTAGACAGCCTAGGAAAACAATGCCACTGACCTGATAACAGCAGCGACAGTCTTCAAGTCTCTGCTGACTGAGAAGGAGGAAGAGGAAGAGAATCCCAGAGCCTTAGTCGCCCACTTTCTTTTTCAGGATAGGAAAATTTGCCTTGATCAGTTTATTCTTTGAACGAAAAAGCTTTCCTTCTTGGCCACTCCCCCCTCCCCGAGGGTGCTTCATTGTCCCATGCAGGCAGATGGTGACAATGAGCCCGAGGGGTCTATAAAGGCCAGACTTCTTTGCAGTGCATTTGCCAAGAAAATTAGCCATGGTGACATTTGAGAAGGTTTATAGGGCAATATAAAGTAGACTTCTATGTCATCCATTTCTATGCTTTATTTGTGTTGAAAACCTATTTAAAATACTACATAGAAATACCTGCATCTTGTTCTGGGCTTGGCCCCAGGCACGATGCTGTGTCACAATCCTGTGTGACAGCTAGTCATTACACGTGACAGCTAGTCATAAAGGTGGTCACTAGTAATTACATGTGATATCCAGTCAGATCTGTGATGGCTGGTCATACGTGTATATTAAATTCTTGTCTGTACCCAGGAACATGGTTTGTTCTAACAGTTAGTCCAGATTCAAACTTTTATTGGGACACTTAAGTATATTCAAGCTTAAGCTTAAATGTACCCTTTAACCTACCTACTCGTTTCCAAATACACACTCAGCTACCACCATCTCTGACTTCCTCTGCTGTCGCGATTGAATGCCAGGAGTCTGTTTTGCCAGAGTGAGGATACCAGTAAGCCTGTCTTGAAACCGGCAGTCAGACCCATGTTAAATTGTCACTCATTAAATGCACGATAAACACATCTTAAAAACCCGACGATTCTCTGTGCTACCCTGAAGGTATTTTCAAACTTTATTTCCAAAACATGTTTTTGTTCCAAGTAATGTGAGTAGGCCTCGCAATTACCTAATTTCCATGCAAGTCTGAAATATCAAAGGTTAGTCCTCAGAGATGGCAGCGTGGAAAAGAATGGGAGCTCTTGTTGGAAATTCAGCTGTGTTGACTTTACAATTTCAGGACTGGAAAATGGCCAGGCGACTGTATTAACCTTCTTTTCAATCTTTCCTAAGAATTTTCTCGTTTCTAGGATGCCAATTAGACTCTCAGAAGTCATGCCGCTTCTTCTGTGCA
>NW_011889173.1:687635-694777 GCF_000151845.1 Pteropus vampyrus
GTATTTCCTCTTTGGAGAAGTATCTGTTCAGGTCTTCTGCCCATTTTTTAATTAGATTGTTTATTTCTTTGTCATTGAGTTGTATAAGTTCTTTATAAATTTTGGCTATTAATCCCTTATCAGATGTATCATTAGTGAATATCTCCTCCCACTCAGTGAGACACATCTACTTTTTGGGGCTCAGCCCCCGATTGCTTGATTTTACCAGGGCTTGGTTTTAAGCCCATTTCTCTAGACTGAGACTGAGATTTTAGTTCCTACCTCGGCCTTCAGATTTCCAGGTTAGAATCTTAATAACTGTACCTTTGTTTCTCTGTTCCCTACCTGCGACCCCTTTCTCCATCCTGAGGCCCCAGGACTCTGTCCCTCGGGCTGCTCAGCTCTGAGGATGGGGTGCCCATGTTTAAAATGCCTGCTCTCATCACTCAGAACATTGCAGAGAGAACTCAGATACCATATGCTTATGATATGATTTAAACCAATTTGAATACACTTCAAGAAAAGGAGTGTAGTTTCAAGTACAAAAACCGAGATTTATTCAGAAATGATAAATTAGTAAACTTTTGCATATAAATTCACAATATGTAAAAATGATAACAGAATTTCATAATGATAGTAGCCCCTGCATGATTTTTTTTTTTTAAATTGCAGCACAGACATAGGGCCCAGATCCTCAATAGAGTAGAGGCTACAAACTATAGATCTTTAAAAAATAACCTGCCCCTTCCAAGTAGTCTCTCACACTTATTTCTAACAGCATTAAGTCTGGTAAAGATTGTGTTCATCTTGCCATTATTAAAAGTCTATAAACTAAGAGATTTCCCTAAAAGCCACCCATCAAAATACGCGAAACATCTGAAATGTTGACATACTCACTACTTGCTAAATACGTATTTTCCCTCCCTTGACATCTAATAAACAATCGTAGAGCTGCTTCTGGGTTTAGCCTCGCGAGATCTGGATTCAAGTCAGTTCTGGCCTCCTTGGGCTTCATGGGTTAGTTTTTAAAACAGGTACCAACTACATAACTAATTTTTTAAACAGTGAAAACATTGTATCTGATTGACTTGTTATTTGGGACACAAAACCTAGCACATGTTAGAAAATAATAAAAAATGATCATCGATTTTCCCCGTTGGAGAATTGCAATAGCTTAGGTAGATAGCGCCCATTGGGGCCACGCCCCCCACTTCTGAGATGTGGGCTGCACATAGTGACCCCCTACAAAGAGCAAAAGATGGACAGGGGAAGAGACACTGCACCAACACTCACCAGCCAGGTGGCCAAGGTCAACGTCAACAATGGTAGAGACCCTCGATGTGCTATCATGAGAAGGCACTTCACCTCCGTGGTCATCCTCCCTCGAATCTGGAACCCTAGTCGAATCGTGAGGACAATATCAGACAAACCCCAGGCGATGGACTTCCTGTAAAACACCTGACCACTAGTCCTCAAAACGGCCGTCGGCAGCAAGGAAAGTCTGAGGACTTGGTTCGGCCGAGGGGTACCGAAGGAGACACACGGACTAGATGGAATGTGGAATCTGGAATGGGGCAGCAGGGGGGCATTAGGAAATCTGGGCAGAGTGTGGGCCTCAGTCGATAAGACCGCGTCAGGACTTGTGACAAATGCACCGCGCTAGTGTAAGGCGTTAACGAAGGGGACACTGGCCGTGGGGGTGTGGGAACTCCCTCTGCCCTGTCTTCACAACTACACTGTACATCTGAAACCGTTCTAACACAAAAGTTTATTTTCAAAAATGGCCCTTAACAGGCCGTCCAGACGAGCCAATATGGCTTTCTCTACAATCACTTGCGCCATTAAACAACCTGATTCAAGCCACCCCGGCTTGCAAATTCCAACTCAGACCCCTCCCTGGTGACCTGTCTCTGGACCTTCTCAAGGACTAAAGTATCTCCTAAAATGTCTTTTAAGTTGTTCCATGCATCCGGTACCAGGTCTAAAGTTTCTTGGAGTCATTTGACTCCGTGTCTACCCGAGAATAGAGTCCCATGCAGATGTGGGACAGGTCATTGTCTTCCTGTCACCTGCCCAGCGTCTGACTCCCTTTCTGGCCTTAGGAGTCTCCATGCAGTTTCTCACTACAGAAGTTGAAAATATCGGACACCAGCCCTGGGTCAGTGTCCTCTGCTCCACCCGCCAACCTTAGAATTGGGAGGCAGGGTGGCAAGGAAACTTTTCAGGGGCAGCTCTGTGTGGGCAGATGGGGAGCGCAGTGTGGGCTCGTGGAATGGGCCCGCAGGTCGTGAGGTCTCCTGTCGGACAGGAGGGTGTCAGCAGCAGTGCCTTCAGCCAAGCAGTCCTGCAGCAGCGTGCTCCGTTCTCAGCTGCGAACCCCTGAGCCTGCTCCTCCAGCTTTAGCAATACCGAAGCCACACAGTGTTCTTTATATGACATGATTTATTGACAAAGAACGCACATCCACAAGACTGCACGAATCGTTAAGAGTATCATTCGTTTGCTTTTCACAAAGTGTACCGATCCTTCCTGGGACTCAGATCAAGAAATAAAACCTAGAAGCCCTTCGCTGTCCTTCACATGCCTTGTCCATCACCGCTGCCCCTAGAAGAAGCTCCGCGTCTTGGCTCCTCGCACCGTTCATTAGTTTTGCCTGTGTTTTGTGCCTTAAGAAAGTGGACTCGAATCGTACGTGCTCTTTGGTGCTGAGCTTTTCATTTTGCGGTAGAAGCCTCCACGTCCTGTGCTGTTGTTGATGGCTGGTTCTCATCGTGGGGCTGTCACCCCCCGGAGGAACGGACACACCGCAATGCGTGCCTCCACTCCATTGTCGGTGGACCCGGCTCAGTCCAGGTGTGGTGGCTCTTACAAACAATGCCACTCTGAACCTTCCTATACACATCTTTTGGGGCCAATATGTAAATAAAAAGCGAATTCCTTTTCTACTTAAGTCAAATTAGAATTAGCTTTCGTTGTTTTTAACCAAGAACTCTGATACTCAGAAATGTTACTGCTGTTACATCTCCAGCCATTTCAGAGCTGAAAGCTGAAATGCTTTAAACAGTGAAGGTAAAATAACATGAACATGTTAGATATGATTCTTATTATGATGACGTTTCTAACATATTATCTATTCTTATGCTTAAACTTCGTTGTTTATTTTAACGATCATTTATGTCTGCTCTTGCTTTTTTAATCTTGCAAAGGTATTTGGCCAGAAGCAATACATGTCTACCTTGAACCGACAATGCCTGTTCTTGACAGGATAAAAAATTATCAACAGCAGTGTTTTCTTTACCCATTTCCAGCCACAGTAAAGTATGCATTCCTGTTATAGTATGCTGCGGAAGATCAACGCTGAGCATTGTGCAACATTTTAGATTCCCTTTGTTCTAAATCTTTAAGGATTGGGGCTGAGTCTTTAAAATATTTGATTTCTTTCAGAGCTTCACACTTATTAATATGATTAAACTGATATTTGCATTATAAAAAAATATAGATATAAGCTTGCGAGAGCACTTTTGAAACGAGGTGCAATGGGGCCGATACTTTTATTTCCTTAAGCTCAGCTTGAAAGACATGACAGAGAGGAATTACAGTAGACTGGCTCAGATGTTGCCAGATTGAATTTTGTTGGTCCTGACAAAAATCGTTTGTATAGTAGATTAAAACAAATTATTTTAAAGGCTTGAACCTTTCTCAAGTGATACATATTCACATTGTTATCATCCAGCAATTTATTATTAATGATTTTATCACACTACCAAGTCAGCACAATAAATTATTGTTCATTCATATTAATCTGGGTAAGGTCCAGCCATAAGCAGAGGTCTGCAAGGGAATAGCCATGATTTATCATTTTTAGCCGGTAGATTAGAATGATGTTAATATTTAGCTCTTTATCTGCGTGTTTTATAGTGGAAAGAATTTTGAAGTCAAGTATACATGGGTTCAAATCCTGGCTTCACCTCTTACTGGCTCTGTGAACTTGAGTCACATGGTGATATATATATACTGTCCCCAAGCTTCAGTTCCTACAAATGAAAATGGGTTAATGGCTCTTATTTTTAGGATATTTGGAAGGCTTAGATAACATAAGGCATGTACAATGCTTATACAGTGCTTAACATCAAGTATTTAATAAATGTTCGTTTCAGTTGTTAATCCCACTGGATTTATTTATTTTCTTTATTCATCTCCTTTTTCCACTTCAGACATGATACCTAGTTCCCAGGTGTTTCTCGATTGATTAGCATGTTATGTAATTTTGCTCATCTCTCTTGGGCAAGGCAAACCTTCGAATGTCATCCAGGAAGGCACTTCTGTAGAATACTGCCCACTTAGGGTCCCTGCTGACTAGACCGACCTGCTTGGTGCCACATCATTGCCATCCTACCCCATCTCCTGAAGCCAAAACCGATTGGGTCAGTGCTGGGCATCTGACCTAAGGAAAGCAAATCCGTAGGTGGCCAGTGACATAGGGTGCTGAGAGAGGGGTTGGACCGAAACAGTCATCACAGTTGGGAATGTGCATTGGCAAATGCTGGGACAGCAGCTCAAACCATGTCATGAATGAGAATCAGGGATGTGAAGTCTGAGACAGTCAGAGGGAAAAGTTTTTGATTAGTAGAGGCAGCTGGCCAGGCGAGGCAAGCGAAGCGGGCAGGGAGATGCAAAGCTCGCGGAGGCTGTTGTGCCTCCTTTCCCAGACCTGCTTCTATGTTAGGTTCCATTTCCATTTCTCTGTGTCCTTACGGCCAGCCCCACTTTACCTGTGTCGATGAGAGCAGGCTTCCGTTTCTGTAGCCAAAACAGCCTAAGCAGAACATCGTCTCTGCAAGGTGTACAGAAAACATGGAACCCTCCAGGGCAAGCTGTGACTCGCTCATGCCAAAGTCTCGTGGGAAGGAAAGCCTTCACGATCACTGGTTTTGGAGGGATAATTAAGGACACTATAGCATGAAAAACGAGATGTCATTTAAAGGTTAGGTTTAAAACTGTGATATTTGTAGAATTAGATATAATCTCGGAATGAAGAGATGGAGAATAGGGAGATGGAGAGCCAATACCCACCCCGACCGCCACTAATTCCTGATCGATGATCTTTAGTCGGTCATTTCTCTACTCGCCTGCCCGTGTGGTCACGGGAAGAGAGCATCAAGAACTGAGCCGAAAGGTGCTTCCTGAGAGAAGCATAATGATTTTATATGGCAATGAGTCTCATGCACCCATTTGCTATCAAAATCTGTGTCAAGCCCAGATGTCACGGAGAAAGTGACAACGACAGCATCACACACAGCGAGAGGACCCTTTGTTCATGTTTGCTAACAGCCTGAGTGTGTCAAAGTTGATGAAATGCATTGACAAGCCCCTGCCAAACATTAAAGACAGCAGCTGTGAGTTCTCATCCTGTGAGCTCTACGAGCCCCCCAAGCAACTTAGCTGATGGTGCTGAGTGTCACTTTATGCTGAGGCAGAGGGTGGGCTGTGTCCTCCCGTGGGTCTGTTGCCTTTGCACAGCTCGTGGGCGCACGGGTAATGACAGCAGAGGGCGTGGAGAGAGATAAGAACTGGGTATGTGGCAGTCCACACTGACACACTCTCGGGTCTGCTCAGAATAATAGGTGCTTCGACCTAATTGTTTTCTAGTTTATTTCATTCACTTAGTCTTAGCTAGATTTGTTTACTCGCAAGTGTTGGGTTAGCACCTGCCATGCGAGATTCAGTAGAGAATTTCCAATGACTATTTGTGATATTTTTTTCTCTTTGCATTTCTTCCATTATGAACTCCAAATGGACAGAGATTTGATCTCTTCCATTTATGAATCCCCAGCCTTGGGGCATGAGGAGTAGGGACTGTGACTGGCTCATACGAATATAACTGTTGACTTAGTAACTTTGTGATGTGTTGATGTCCCAAAGAGACTTGATCCTTTCAAGTCGTTTTTACATAATTGAAGTCGAAAGCATTTAGAAAGTGCTTAAATGGACTTACACCCTGAGTTCATGTGGTGCCTCTGGTATTTTCTAGCTGCACCTTGACCAGGGAGCCTGACCTCTGCAGCTCGGTCCTCACCTGTGCCATGGGAATGATGCGACGGACCCAAAGCTTTCCTCTGAGGATTAAGGGATGGCGTGTATGTGAGGTCCCTGGTGCAGAGACACTGCTGACCATCATGACAAGCCTTGTGGGAGTTAAATGGTTGAAAGCAAGGGCTGCAGAATCAGACCTTAGCTCTAGTCTCGGTTCTGTCATCGTCTTGCTGTTGGTACATGTGAATCGTAAGGCACTCTGCCTAGTATGCAGTGAGTCAGTGAAAAATGATCATTGTCGACATCATTCTCCTTCTTATTATCATTATGAACAACAAAAGGCGATTATCATGCTGATTGTTACTAGTGTTAATTACTTCTCTAAAAGATCATATGAAATACATTCCAATCCATTTAGAAGAAAGAGAAATAAATTTTAGAAGAATTCGGGATGAGGGAATTTCTACAATTGAGCACCAGATTTAGCTTTGGGTTTCCTGGCAACCAGGGCAATAAAAGGGAACACAACAGTTTATATAATTATGCTTATCAGTTCTAATTAGTCAACGAGAGTTGTGCTGTCCAATATGTCAACTAGTAGCCCCATGTGGCTGTCATTGACTCTGACACATGGCTCTTGTGGATTAAAGTGTGCCGTATGGGCAAAATACATGGGATTTTGAAAACTTAGTAAGAAAAAGTAAAATATCTCATTAATAAAGTTTTATGTTGATTATATGCTGAAATTATGGTATTTTGATTATTTGGGCTAAAAATTTTTTTTTTTACTTATAAAGCTTCCTCCTGACAAAGGTGCCTAGAGACATAATAAATGGTATTTGTCAGGACTCAGAGCTAATAGGACCTAGAACTTTGAACCTATAAGGATCATTTATTTTAACAAACTCGTAAATTTTGCTTCTGACTACACATCTGTTCTGATTTCTTTTTTGTTTTTGTTTGTTTTTAGTCAATTTATTTAAACTGAAAAAAGTCCACCCATTTCTACCACTACCCATTCCAATATTATTAAAATTAATTCCATTTATTTATAATATCTTTTTAGTGTGGCTCACATTTGTGACTTGTCTTACAGTTCTCTTGAACAGCACTGAACTTTTTTTTACTCT
>NW_011889173.1:695040-697897 GCF_000151845.1 Pteropus vampyrus
TAGTTCCCTCAGATCTCAAAACCAGCAGGACATTTAAAAGTCTACGAAACATGGGAGTAAATGGTGCTGTGGTTTGAAGTCTGCAGAAAGTACTTGGCAGAGAGTTGGAGAGAGACTGCAGCTAGATTCTCTCAGCCTCACACGTGCTTTTGCCTGAGCCTGGCTGTGTCAAGGGTAAACTGAGTCACAACAACTAAAGAACTGCTATTTCCTGTTGGTAAAAAACAACTCTAAGCGTTTGACGTACTTGTATATTTTGAAGAAACTTATTACAGCTTGTTCTGAATCTGAGCATGTTATAAAAAGAAAACAAACCCAGTATTTTGAAAAATAAATGTTTTTTACAGGGAGTAGAAGTAGAAAAGAGACGATGCTAGCGCCAGGGAGTGGCTGCAAATAGAGATGAAGCTTCACTCACTGGCCACTCACCTCCTGCTGTGCAGCCCGGTTCCTAACAGGCCAAGGACAGGTGCCAGTCCACGGCCCAGCGGTTGGGGACCTCTGGTCTAGGGAGCAGGGGAAGGTGAGGAACCTTTCTTTCCGGAAGTCTTTCAGTAGGCTGATCTCCCAGCTACCTGTGATGGTTTGGGGGCTTCTGGGTTTGCTGATCGTAGAGCATCGTACTTGACAAAGCTGCTGCCCCTAGAAGTAGTGATCTGCTCTGAGTATGTAGACAACAGCTTTCTTGAATCAGGACGCTTCATGCATAGCTCAGTCATTCTCAACCCACACGGATGAGACCAGAAAGGTGTGGTTACTATTTTTTTTATAGGATTTAGTTTGAGAAAATGAGAGATAGAGGTTCATAGACTGACTCTTGGTTGCACAGGTGAACCCAGAATCACAAAGAAAATCCTTGTATTAGCTCCAAGGCTTTTCCTCAAGACCATGAGACAATTTGCAGGAATAAGTTTTGAATGTCAAGCTTTCTGAAAGGCAGCATTTATATTCTAGTTCAAAACTCCTTGCCCTTAACCAGTAGAAAAGTATCTGTAATGAGGCCACGTCTCACATGTCCACAAGGGTACTTTTTAGCAGCAGATGAGGCACAAGAATACACTGTGTTGGGTCACGAAGTCTACAGCCCAGAGGACACAGGGATGTCCACACCCCGACACAAATCAGAATGCGAATTCTGATCACAGAGGCAAGATTCTGCTGCTTAAAAGCTGCCACGGTCGATTCAACAAATGACAGTATTTTATTCCAATACAAATAGCTCAGTAAAACCAGTCGCTCAGAATTTTAAAGCCAGGAGGACCTGAAGCATTGACCACTTGGGCATCGATCTGTTTTCGTTTAGAATTTAGAAACCCATTTCCAGTGGACATAAGGAACCGCTTCTAACACCTCCGTCCCCATGACTCACTTTGATTTATGAATTGAGAAGTGGCTCTTAGCACTTTAGATCGAGATCAAAGTTGATATTTAAAAAACACGTGTTGAGTTGAGGAAAGAACGTTGTCAACATAAGAGCATAAAACAAATAACAATTTAAGATAAGCGTTAGAGATCTGGCTTTATCCTGATTCTGTCCATTGAAACGTTTTGAGGAGAATAATAAAGATTTTAAAAGATCCTGGCTGCTCCTCCCTGCATTGTTCCTCTGGGTCTCTGGGGGTCCTGGAATTAGTGAGGTGCTTTTATTTATTTGTCAGAAATTAGCTCAGGACACACACAAGGCTTGTTAGGATTGGTCTTTATCCTCTGACTTTTGCCTTTGGAGCCTCCAGTTCATCACTAACCATGACCGACTGTGATTATTTCTGGCTCATTCTCATCTCTGAGATGCCAGGAGCTAACAGTTGTCCGAGTGAGGTGCCTCATGAAGTCTGAGCCCGGTGCTTTATCATGAACCATTTATTGAATCTTTTCCACGTGCCAGTTGCCAAAGAGAATACAAAAGAAATGTGAATCTTTGCCCCCTCCCAAGAGACGGCCATTCAGCCCCAGGAAAAAGCAGCACACACAAGACAAGCAAGTCCACAGCAAGGGCTACGTACACCCCAGAAGTGGCCAAGTGGGAGGTGAATGCTGGAGCTGGGGCAGGAAGCGATGGGCCACCTGGGGAAGCTGAGGACTTGGTCAGGGAGGAGGTGGGACTTGGGCTGGATCCAGAAGGATGGGCGGAGAGCAGAGGACGCACTTACTGCCTGGCAGATATTGTTACTTAAGAGTTTCACAGGCTGTCTTATCTCCCGACCAGACTGCACACCTGCAGGCAGAGAGACCTTCCACTTGTCCCCAGCACAGAGCTGCGCGTCAGGTAGGTGAAGCATACTCACCCCTGGAGCGAGGTGGTCCCGACAATGCTTGAAAATAAAGGGAGGAGGTTAATGTGCAATTATTGAAATTGTTGAAGTTGATAATGAGGCATCTTTCAGAAAACCTTTTTAAAATCTCTGCTATTTTCCTCTAAACATTTCAATGAATAGAATCATGATAAAACCACGGATTTCTAACGCTTATCTTAAACTGTTATTTGTTTTATGCTCTGATGTTGACAAGGTTCTTTGAGTATTTTTTTTAAAAAACAACTCAACTCAATCTAAAGTGACTAAGAGCCACTTCTACAAAGGGAGACGCTGATTTGCAAGGCATGTCCTAGAGGAACTGGTTGAGGAGGCTTAAAACAATCTTCTTTTTTTAATAGGAGATGAGATCATGGAATTTGGAACCCTAGTGGCCGTGGGCAGTGGACTCCGGACAGCAGACGCCAGGAGTGTCCCCTGGGTGCAGTCAAGATGTGTGCGTGGTGTCCATTCAAGCAGGGAGTAGGTGGGTGACAGGACTGCCTGTCCTACTACCCGTCCACCCACTCTGCTGGACACAGGGGATGGAGGAGAGACAAGGAAGG
>NW_011889173.1:699127-700750 GCF_000151845.1 Pteropus vampyrus
AAAACCAAGGCTCTAACATGACACCTGGCTCTGGTTCCCGCTCTGGGTTATGAGATTTCTAGTATATATGACATAATATTTATACAATAGGTTTATATCATATTGACATGCAAATATTTATTCTAATATAGATATAATATATGCATAATAGTGTATTTTATTATATTTATAATATACTCATATTACTTATATTCACTTATAAATATCACCTGGGGAGTTTGTTTAAAATATAGATGCCCGGGTACTCTCCCAAGGGTTCTGAGTCCTGAATGGGGCTTGGTAATTTGCATTTCTACATAGAGCCTTCCTTGCTGGCGGTCTAAGGATCCTGCCTGAAGAAATATCTATCTATGTATCTATCTATGTATCTATGTATCTATGTATCTATCTATCTATCTATCTATCATCCAACTACCTATTATTGGTTCTGTTTCTCTGGAGGACCCTGACTAATAAGCCCCATGAGCATTTGAACTCAGCTCCTTCTCACTGCAAAGCATGTGCAGGCAAAGCCCACACCAGTGTCTTCCAGCCTCTGCAGAACGAGGCCCAAACCCCCAGGAGCCCTTGAGATCGCAGGTTCCAATCTGCGTCCCCAGAGACTGTGACCCAGCAGGGCCTGGATGGGCCCTGAAACCCGTGCTTACAGGCCCCGTGGTTATTTTCTGTGTGTGACTTTAATTCATTTCAGAACGTGAGCTGCACGACTGTAGAGCATAGTGAAAGGCACGGAGTACATGAGGACCCAGCCCTCTGGCAAGGAGTTTGCAATGCAAGTGGGAATTTCCATGCAGGGGTATTTTGGAGTCACTGGGACCACGCCGACCTATTGTACTGGGTTGAATAGCCTCCCCCTACAGTTCATGCCCTTCCTGATGCCTCGGAATATGAGGATGTTTGGAAATAGGGTTGTGGCAGATGTAACCGGTTATGATGAGGTCATAATGGAGTAGGGTGGGCTCTTAATCCTAGTGAC
Source organism: Pteropus vampyrus (assembly GCF_000151845.1). Taxonomy (NCBI): domain Eukaryota; kingdom Metazoa; phylum Chordata; class Mammalia; order Chiroptera; family Pteropodidae; genus Pteropus; species Pteropus vampyrus. The sequence continues at coordinate 700,104 of NW_011889173.1, forward strand.
CTAATGTATAACTAGCGTTCTTATGAGAAAAGCGCCATGGTCACAGACAGATGACAGCGATACGATGACAAAGGCAGAGACTGGAGTCCTGTTGCCGCAAGCCAAGGAATGCCCAGGATTGCTGGCCACTGCCAGAACCCAGGAAGGAGGCATGAGACCAACCCTGTGGACACCTTGATTTCAGACTCCTGGACGCCAGAACAGTGAGAGAATAAATTCCTGTTGCCTTAAGCCACCCATTTGGTGGCACTTTGTTACGGAGGCCCTAGGAGACTAGTGCACCCACCCATTATAAACAACTAAAATTTGACAAAATATATCAAACCGAACGCCTATAGACATTGGACAACTGGAGCACAGGGCTACGATCTGTGGGGAAATTCAAACGGGACCTGGGGGACAGCACGCACATGAAGGATTAGCGCGGTCAAGGCTAAGCTGGGAAGCTCTGTGTGCACAGGGCCTGGTCCCCACTGCATGAGGGCTGGTGGCTGGTCACCCTGACCTGTGCGCTTCTGACTCTGGCCTGCCCAGTGTTGTCCAGATTAAGCCCTAGGCGAATAATTGAGGAGTACTCTTAGACCATGTTTCTTAAGCCCATTTTGCAGTTGAAAGTTTGGATCTGACACCTTGGTCCTTACCCTGGC
>NW_011889173.1:700800-705800 GCF_000151845.1 Pteropus vampyrus
AGGCAGAGACTGGAGTCCTGTTGCCGCAAGCCAAGGAATGCCCAGGATTGCTGGCCACTGCCAGAACCCAGGAAGGAGGCATGAGACCAACCCTGTGGACACCTTGATTTCAGACTCCTGGACGCCAGAACAGTGAGAGAATAAATTCCTGTTGCCTTAAGCCACCCATTTGGTGGCACTTTGTTACGGAGGCCCTAGGAGACTAGTGCACCCACCCATTATAAACAACTAAAATTTGACAAAATATATCAAACCAACCGCCTACAGACATTGGACAACTGGAGCACAGGGCTACGATCTGTGGGGAAATTCAAACGGGACCTGGGGGACAGCACGCACGTGAAGGATTAGCGCGGTCAAGGCTAAGCTGGGAAGCTCTATGTGCACAGGGCCTGGTCCCCACTGCATGAGGGCTGGTGGCTGGTCACCCTGACCTGTGCACTTCTGACTCTGGCCTGCCCAGTGTTGTCCAGATTAAGCCCTAGGCGAATAATTGAGGAGTACTCTTAGACCATGTTTCTTAAGCCCATTTTGCAGTTGAAAGTTTGGATCTGACACCTTGGTCCTTACCCTGGCCGGTCATTAGAATCACCTGAGGAATGTTCTCAACCTTCGGAGGCTGGGGCCCCATCCCAGACCAGTGACAACGAGGTGTAGGAGAGGGCGGGATCTGAGCACTAATGTTTTTAAAAACCTCCCCAGGTGAGTCTTGTCGTGTAGCCAAAGGGGAGACCCATTGATCTATATCTTATTTTTCAAATCAGCCTCTAAGCCTCTTTTAATAATCCTAACACCTAATGTAAACAGATTTCTCCTTTAAACAGGCATCTTGTAAATCACTCTTCTATTATAAGGTGGATGAATGCATTCTTTCATGAATCTGCCAAGCAGGTGGACTTTCTGTTTCATGGCCATTGTCATGTTGGTGTCTTCCCGTCCCACACTGGGTGATTTCCTAGAGGGCCATGGGTCCTCCCGGCCGCTATGCGAAACCCAGGTGGATTAGTTTCCCAGGGCTGTGTAACAGAGTACCATGGACCAAAAGGCTTTTGACAGTAGATGTTTATGCTCCACAGTTCTGGAGGCCAGCAGTCCCAAGTCCAGGTGTCGGCAGGGCCACGCTCTCTCCAAAGGCTCTAAATGAGGACCCTCTCTTGCCTCTTACCGGGGGTTAGGACTTCAACATATCCTTTTGAGGGACAGACACCAGGATCACCACACGCTTGCTGATTGCACCTGGTGGGGGTGGGAGTTGGCTTAGTGATCTTTGCTTGAAATCAACACCTCCGTCTTTTCTCTTGGTCATTTTCCTTAAGCAGAGGTCTGTTATCTATCCAAACAGAGATGCGGGATATAGATATAGGATATCTATCTCTGTCATCCCCAGTCAGTGGGATCCACCCTCAAGCAGCATCCACAGTACTCGGGAGTGGGAGCTTGTTAGAAAAGCAGACTCTTTGGTCTCACCCTAAACCTACCGATTTGGGAATCTGCAGTCTAACAAGATTTCCAGGTGATGAGTATACACTTTGAGTTTTGAAAAGCAGTGGTCTTAATAGCTAAGAATTACCTTTTACACTGGGGAATGATCCTGGTTGCTGTGAACACATGTCCATTGTTTAAATAGGGAAATTCACCATTAAACAGTCTTCCATAATTATTCTCCAATTATGTTCTGAAATGGATTTGAACTAAAAATGTTCTGAAGTTAGGATTTCGAAAGATCTGATTAGTTTAATAAAAACGAATCGAATCTGAATTATCGAGTAAGCCATTATAAGAAATATCTTCCAATGGAATTATCTCCAGTTTATACTATCCAAGTCTGGAAAAAGTAGGGGGAAGAGGATGATAAATCTGGAAAAAAAATGTAAAGAATTTTTTTGGTTGCCATTTTGGAAGAGAACCACAAAATAGCTGTTGTCAAATGTCAAAGAGACTTATTTTATGTAGTCTTAGAACATTGGGTGAATATATTAGAGAGGCAGGTTTGGAATTGCTACAAAAATTAATTTTCTAAGAATAAGAGTTGTCAAAACTTGGAAGAGACTGCCTTATGAAGCTAGGAAATTCAAGCTTTGGACACTTCTGTGACTGATGAAGAGAAAAATCATTCTCTGAGATGTGAAGATGGGGTAGTTTCACAGCGGGTTTCCAATTCGAGCATTTCGTGTTCTCACAAAACTCTGAAAATGCACACGTCAGAAGGTTGGGGTTTCAACCTTTTAGGACTTATTTCTGGCCCTTTGTTATGAGTCCATTGGCTCAAAATATTTCTGACGTGCATCAGAGTCATAGCCCAGTGAAAATCGGTGTTTTTACATCCATTTCAATATTATCCATGACTATTATTCTCTCAACCAGTGCCTCATACTTGCTGCTGTGTCATTTTTTTCGACAGGAGTTTTACCGAACATGTACTATGTACAAGGTGTTATTCTAGGTGCCGAAGATATGGCGATAGCAAGAAATACTGCCTGCACCTGAGAAGGTCACGGAGCAAGAAATACATGTCATCAGCGAAATATATAGATGCACGTAGGTGGGCAGATGGTGCTAAGGTAAGGGTTTGCCCAGGGCTTATTAAGGGGAGCACCAGTTGGGTGAGGGCAGGCTGGTGAGGAAGCTCAGACAGATCTTCCAAGTGGGGTGGGAGCCACCTGGACGTCATTTGGGAGGAGCGGTGACTTTGCCATGTTCCGGTGAAGAGCAGAAGCCTCTGCGCAGGGCCCAGGGGTATCTCGCGGGGTTAGCCACAGGGGCGTCTCTGTGCCTGGTTCCGAGTAGTTGGGCAAAGGAGACCCTTACTGATTTGAAGGGATCTGAAAATAATTTAGGAGCCGCAGTGTGCAGTTTCACAGTTCTCTAAACTTGCACCTGGACATCTGAGAGAAACGAGAGGATGAGGACCAGGCAAGTTCTGTTGACATTTTGGTGAGAAAATGATTGAAATTTAGGGCTAGCAAGAAGAGCGAGCTTCCTCAGGGATTCCCCCTGGTAAAGCGACCTGTCCCTGTCATTGGCAGGATCCTGGAGCGGGTGTTGAGAAGTTGGAGCAGGCCTGAGGGGACGTGGGCTCTCTGGATTTGTCGGCCCGCATTTCCAGAGGGAAATGGGGGGCTCTCCACTCCGGTATTGTACCAGCTGTCTCCCGCCCTCCGCTTCCTGACCCTTCATGTGTCCTTTCCCCTTGTTAGTTTCATTCACACTATTCTAATCATTAAAAAAGAGTAACTTGTTATCCTTTGTTTAAGGGTTGGACATTTTAGACCCTTTGTTTGTACAGAGGAGACTGTCTAAAATAAGGGGTGATTTGTGTCCCAGTGGAGAAATGAACAGAAGTAGGCAAATGACCTCCCTGAAAAAACCAGTGGAGAGCGTATCTACCCTCCCACTACTCAATAGAGGGTGAAACTTAAAACGTTACGAGGACCATTTAAAAAGTGTGCTAATTATCTTTTGTACATATCCAATATTTTTCGTGTGTGTTTTACTAGTACGTAGAAATAGATGTCATTGTATCGTTATGGGAAAAAATCAACGTGTGTAACCTCAGTTCAGGCTTTCCTTGTAGGATTGAGGTTTTACTGCCCTGAGTCCGCCCCTCTCTGTGTATGCTGGACTGAAAATGAATCCAGCCGCTCTGGTCACCTCTGGTTGGGGACAGACTGGGATGTTTGTACTCTTGTCTTTCTGCCTCTGCAGAGCTGGGCCGAGGGAGAGGGGAAGGCTGGGCTGGTGAAGTCTTTGTCTGAGCTTTGGCACAGGAACCCATTAGGAAGGCTTATTTTAAGGAAAATGCAGCACTTTGCTCATAATAATCTAAAATGTATAGCCTTAGAGTCTTTTCTTTTTAAATGATAAACACATAGCCCTGTATACAGCATAGCTTAGCACGAAACCCATAAAACTGACTTTCTGCCAATATACTAGCCTTGATAGGATGCTACAATGGTGCCCTGATAGGCCATAGCAGAGATGCATTTCTATGAGGTTTGCATATAGTTTTGATTAAGATAAAATCGGTTTCTCTCTTTCGAACAGATATTTTTATCATGTGAATGGATGCCACTTTTTAGCCTGCCAGAGTGCCCGCATCTCATTCCTACCCTAGGGAGAGCAGTTCGCCAGTCGGGAGGCCTCCTAGAAGCAGGTGTAGCCTAGACGAGAAAGGGCTGGCTACGTGGAAAGGGTGGTGGGAAGAAACAGAAACTCCGTCTGCACAATCCCACTCGCAGGACCAGGTATGGAGCATTTAGAGATCTCAAAAAAAGTCCATTAAGGACACCATTCTGACAGCAATGAGATGTCAATAAGACGAGTTAGTAAGAAAGTGACATGTTTAGATCGAGATTCAGAGAGATTATCGTGACTGCAGTGTGAGAACAGATCGGGCTGGGGAGCGAGCACGCACACAGAGGCAGGAGACCGGGAGACTGGGAATTATCTACGTGACACATGACAGTGGTCTGAACTGGTGAGGCTGGAGAAAAGTGAACGGGCTCCAGAGGGGAGGCAGAATTTGGCAGGATTATGGACCCATTAGGGGCTGAGACAGCGGTCGTTGACAGTTCTGACTGGGTAAAGCGTGCTGCAGCTCACCAAGTCAGAGAACACAGGCAGGGAGCAGCGTTAGTGTTAGTGTGGGTAAGAAGGAAATATATTCAGATCTTGAAATCTGGAACACTGAATGGCTAAAATGAAGTGGCCCGGGATGTGACGGGAAAGACACATAACAAAAAAGGTTGATGCATAACACAAAATGAACTTGAATAAAGAAAAAAGTGCCCTGCGTTTAAATCGAATATTTAGTACTAGTGGAGGCTAGTACACGTGATGCCTTACCTGATTAGTTAAATGTAAATCTGTGTGGTGTCTGAAATAGACAGTTCCCTCAAGTGGACATTAAAATGACAAAGCGCACGTCTCCCAAATGCTGGTCTATCAAATATCCTATATTTATAAGCTTGGAGACCTGAGGATAGGCCCCAGGCTTAGCG
>NW_011889173.1:707200-710272 GCF_000151845.1 Pteropus vampyrus
GGCAAGTTCTGCTGACATTTTGGTGAGAAAATGATTGAAATTTAGGGCTAGCAAGAAGAGCGAGCTTCCTCAGGGATTCCCCCTGGTAAAGCGACCTGTCCCTGTCATTGGCAGGATCCTGGAGCGGGTGTTGAGAAGTTGGAGCAGGCCTGAGGGGACGTGGGCTCTCTGGATTTGTCGGCCTGCATTTCCAGAGGGAAATGGGGGGCTCTTCACTCTGGTATTGTACCAGCTGTCTCCCGCCCTCCGCTTCCTGACCCTTCATGTGTCCTTTCCCCTTATTAGTTTCATTCACACTATTTTAATTATTAAAAAAGAGTAACTTGTTATCCTTTGTTTAAGGGTTGGACGTTTTAGACCCTTTGTTTGTACAGAGGAGACTGTCTAAAATAAGGGGTGATTTGTGCCCCAGTGGAGAAATGAACAGAAGTAGGCAAATGACCTCCCTGAAAAAACCAGTGGAGAGCGTATCTACCCTCCCACTACTCAATAGAGGGTGAAACTTAAAACGTTACGAGGACCATTTAAAAAGTGTGCTAATTATCTTTTGTACATGTCCAATATTTTTCGTGTGTGTTTTACTAGTACGTAGAAATAGATGTCATTGTATCGTTATGGGAAAAAATCAACGTGTGTAACCTCAGTTCAGGCTTTCCTTGTAGGAGTGAGGTTTTACTGCCCTGAGTCCGCCCCTCTCTGTGTGTGCTGGACTGAAAATGAATCCAGCCCCTCTGGTCACCTCTGGTTGGGGACAGACTGGGATGTTTGTACTCTTGTCTTTCTGCCTCTGCAGAGCTGGGCCGAGGGAGATGGGAGGGCTGGGCTGGTGAAGTCTTTGTCTGAGCTTTGGCACAGGAATCCACTGGGAAGGGAGACTTATTTTAAGGAAAATGCAGCACTATGCTCATAATAATCTAAAACATATAGCCTTAGAGACTTTTCTTTTTAAATGATAAACACATAGCCCTGTATACAGCATAGCTTAGCACGAAACCCATAAAATTGACTTTCTGCCATTATACTAGCCTTGATAGGCTGCTACAATGGTGCCCTGATAGGCCATAGCAGAGATGCATTTCTATGAGGTTTGCATATAGTTTTGATTAAGATAAAATCGGTTTCTCTCTTTCGAACAGATATTTTTATCATGTGAATGGATGCCACTTTTTAGCCTGCCAGAGTGCCCGCATCTCATTCCTACCCTAGGGAGAGCACTTCGCCAGTCGGGAGGCCTCCTAGAAGCAGGCGTAGCCTAGACGAGAAAGGGCTGGTTACGTGGAAAGGGTGGTGGGAAGAAAGAGAAACTCCGTCCGCACAATCCCACTCGCAGGACCAGGTATGGAGCATTTAGAGATCTCAGAAAAAGTCCATTAAGGACACCACTCTGACAGCAATGAGATGTCAATAAAACGAGTTAGTAAGAAAGTGACATGTTTAGATCGAGATTCAGAGAGATTATTGTGACTGCAGTGTGAGAACAGATCGGGCTGGGGAACGAGCACGCACACAGAGGCAGGAGACCGGGAGACTGGGAATTATCTACGTGACACATGACAGTGGTCTGAACTGGTGAGGCTGGAGTGAACGGGCTCCAGAGGGGAGGCAGAATTTGGCAGGATTATGGACCCATTAGTTAGGGGCTGAGACAGCGGTCGTTGACAGTTCTGACTGGGTAAAGCGTGCTGCTGCTCACCAAGTCAGAGAACACAGGCAGGGAGCAGCGTTAGTGTTAGTGTGGGTAAGAAGGAAATACATTCAGATCTTGAAATCTGGAACACTGAATGGTTAAAATGAAGTGGCCCGGGATGTGACGGGAAAGACACATAACAAAAAAGGTTGATGCATAACACAAAATGAACTTGAATGAAGAAAAAAGTGCCCTGCATTTAAATCGAATATTTAGTACTAGCAGAGGCTAGTACACGTGATGCTTTACCTGATTAGTTAAATGTAAATCTGTGTGGTGTCTGCTGAAATAGACAGTTCCCTCAAGTGGACATTAAAATGACAAAGCGCACGTCTCCCAAATGCTGGTCTATCAAATATCCTATATTTATAAGCTTGGAGACCTGAGGATAGGCCCCAGGCTTAGCGTATCCTCAGGAGTTATTTGTAAACCATGACTTATCCAAAATATTAAAATATCTAAACATGAGTTAGTGAGGGTAAAGTTAAATGATTTGGTCATACAACTATTTCAAAAGAAAACATGAAATCCAGTTAGTAATGTTGCTTTTTTTTTTTTTTTTGTAAACAGTTGTATGACCAAATCATTTTCCTCTCACCAGTGCATGTAAGACAGCATTCGCCTCTCCAACTCCTTCCCAGGCTGACTTTTCTCTATAGCTGTTATCATCACTAGCTGATGTGCTATATATTTACCTGATTATTTTATTTACCTGATTATTTGTTTTCTTATTTCCTGTCTCTTCCCTTTACTTAACCAGGATGTTAGTGCCACTGGAAAAAGACTTGGTCCGTTTTTCTCACCGATGTATCCCTAGCATCTAGTTGTTCCTGGTACATACGTGGATTTAATAAATATTTGTGGAATGAATGCTGTTGAATAGAATGAATGTCAATTCTGAAATTCAGCAGTATCACGTTGTATGCATAACACAGGCTATAATGGTAAAGAAAATGGATTGAAGAAGTTCTTAAACTACAGAGAAATTTCTGTAATAGAGAGAATTTTACAACTGGTCTTTATAATCATTTTTACGTTTTTTTCTCTTGGCCAGTTTTCTTACCAACATTTGTTCAAAACGCATATTTTACATATTCAGGCTCAACCGAATGAAGTCTAAAAACCCAGCGCATGTGAATTTATGTAATATTAAATGATGCTGTTTCCGAATTAACTCTGGACTTCGCCCCATGACAAATTCTGCAAATATTTGCAACTTAAAACTGCGAAGCCTCAAGGGCTGAGTACACGATGCACTGGGAATTTCGGTAGTATTTCTGGATCTCTGAAATTATCTGCAGAACGTGTTTTTCTTTTCTTTTTTTTCCGTCGGCGCAGTAGCACGCCAGTCCCGAGGCTGGGGCAAGTCAGTACCTCAGCCTGCG
>NW_011889173.1:711557-717491 GCF_000151845.1 Pteropus vampyrus
GTAACTAAGTAACGATTTCCCTCTTCTTACATGCCAACGTTTTTATGTTCAAATGTCCTCTCGCCCCGGCCTTCGCATCCCCGAGTAAACTTGCAAACTGCTGCCCCCTGGCCCCTGTACTGAAAACGCTGCCGCAGCTCCTCCTGCATCTTACTGTCCTGCTCTGAGTTCCAGGAACCAGGCAGCAAAGTGTCCTCTTCTTTTTCCTGCTTAAAGACATTTTAAACACATTCTGCAGCTGCAGTTAGAGCAGATGATAGGAATCCCTTTCTTGCTTGTCATGACCCAGTCGGTCCAAACAGATGTGTTTCATTTTTATAAGTCGTTTTTCATTTTCCTTAATTCTGAGATACTTCTCAGATATTTCCGTGGACTTTTAAGGAACGACTTCTCTAAATAATGGTACATGATGTGATAAGAATTCACTTCGTTCCTTTTAAATACATCTAACATTTATAGAAGTTGTGTCAGTATATTCAATCAATTTGTTAGTGGATTCAGTCCCTGAGTATTTGACTCTTTTAAGTTTTTCTTTGAAAATAATAACGAACATTTACCAAATGCTTAAAATATGCCGTTTTCTTTGCTTCTATTAACCCATTTAATCCTTATGACAATCCTATGAGGCAAGTCGTATTATTTCTCTTTGGCAGATGAGGAAGCTGAGACACAAAGGTTAAGTCTCTGGTCTGAGGTTTCACAGCTAGCAGTGAGCGCAGATCCGGCTGCACATTCCATGCCCTTAACTGCCGTGAAGAAGAGGTGTGATTTCATTATCCAAATAGGTGGATCAGAAGTTATAATTCGGTATAATTATGTTTTGGGATAAAATGGATGTGAACATTCTTAGGTAAAAGTAAAAAGGGCAGGGGGAACTGGGACTGTGCTGTAAAAATGACTGTTTCTCCAATGATAAAAAGAAACCTTGATTTTTCAGCCAGGTTTCTGTCTTTGTTAAAATAAAAATAGGTCAGGATAATGGGCTTCATCCAACTTTAAGTGAACAGCAGTGTACGGAACAAGAAGATCTCGGAAATATTTTTCTTAGCAACATTGCAGTTAATTATACAACAGCTAATCTGTAGAACAGATTACTTGACAAAGCTTTTATTTTCTCTTATATACACTCCTTGTCACCACTGCCTCTTCGATACACAGAGCTGACCGCTGACAAACTTACTGTAAATCATTAGTAAAAGATACGTCAAGGGTTCTGCTGCTGTTCATTTGAATTTCTCTTATTTACATTTTTAACCACTTTTAAAAAGCTCAACATGCACATTCAAAATGTGCTAGATGCCACATTTTAACACATCGGAGACTAATACTGTGGTGCTTGTGCTGCCAGGTTAATTATTTTGGGGACAGACAAGAATAAGGCTTCATCTGCCACCTTTGTTCACCTACTTTGTGTCAGTGCGTCATTGATTAGGAAGGCTGTTCTAACGCACAGGTTTTTTGTAGAGTGCAGGCCTGCACATGTTGGCCAGTGTACCACTGTGGCAGGTGCCAGCCCAGCACATCTGCTCAGTGCATGCTGACGTGAGAGTTATGCAATGACCGAGGAACACAAAACAAATAGAGAGGTGATAGTACTCTATTACAGTTTTACTTAGTGTCAGTCATGGATACTTCTTGTCCTTATTTTTGATAAAGATTAAGGATAAAGGTAACAGTTGTTATTGTTGGTGATTCAGCTTAGAAATAAACATTCCTTATAATTTATTTTTCAAGCTTCTGGGTCAGTTGTAGGAGATCCTGCGATTGTAAGGAGAGCTATTAAAACTAATTTGGAACAATTTACTTCTGTGATTTCTTGACACTACACTTAACTTGGATATTAAGGCCGATAAAAGACTGCTGCTACCTACTGTAAGCTCATTCAAAATATGTTTGTAACGTCTACGGCCATGCCACCCTGAACAAGCCTGATCCCGTCTGATCTCAGAAGCTAAGCAGGGGCGGGCCTGGTTAGTACTTGGATGGGAGACCACCTAGGAAGACCAGGTGCTGTAGGCGTAAAAAATAAAAAAATAAGGGATTGTAAGCTCACAAGGTCCTTGCAATCTGTGAGGTCAACCAAGGATTGCCTCGCCTAAAAATAAAATAAAATAAAAATATGTACGTTAAAAATAGCCTCATTGTTCTCATTTATTGACCTCATAAAGTACTTGTTATATGAACTTAGAAATAACTTTTTAGCCAGTGATTTTATCTACTGTTTATATAATATGGGTCTTGTAAGTTCATTTGAAAAATTCATTTGAAAAAAACTAGGTTTCACTACTAAAGGTACTTGAATATCCAATCACTCCTTGGCAATTAATCTTTCAACTTGCACGTCCCCTTTGCGTCTGCTTCTTTCAGTCTCGACACTGGATGTCACCTGTTCTTCCCAGTGAAATCCACCTTATGGTGCAGCTGCAGACTCTCGGGACCTCCTCAGTGGTGGGTGAGGCTCGAGACCCTTACAAGGGTAGATCCCACGGGTGCATGGGAGGGCTTCCGGCAGAGAAGTGGGACCGTGCAGCAGCAGTCCCAGGAGGCTCTAGTGATGGGAGAAGGTCCCTCATGTTCTGAAATGGGGACGCTTGTCTCTCAGGGAGGACTCTGTGGTCCCTTTAATTGTCGTATCACTAGGAGCTGCTGCTTCCTTTGCCATAGTCTCTTGGTGTCTCGTAAATCTTGTTCTGAGCTCTACTGAAATGCAGGGATATAAGGTCCTGACTACTCGCTGGATACATTTGCCTTAATAACTTCCTGTTACTTAATTCCTCATTCTTCAGTCATTATCTCTTTACTCATGGCGTTCTGTTTTCTCAGTCTTCTCATTTGACCAGGTGGTATGTGTTCTTTTTAAAGACACTTTCATGTTGTCAATCAGTAGGTCATTGGAAATTGTTTAAAGAGAAAAAAATAGGGATGTCAGCGAAGGAGTTTGGCGGGTGAGTGCTGTGGGTCTTTGTGATTGGCCTTTTCTTGGCGGGCGACGCAGGCAAGGTCTCAGTACTGTGTCTCAGCTCCCACTCAGCTTTGTCTACACCTGGCGGGTCAGTGTGCTCTCTTGCCTCTAGAAAGCCAAAGTGTAATTAAGAGTTTGATTGGTAAGCAGTACGTCAGCAAGGGGAATTAGTTGAAATTAGTTGAAATTCCTGACTGATGTTCACACACCAGGGAGGTTGGCTTGCATCCTTGTCAGGCATACCCCTGCTTTTAGGACAAAAGGCCTGTGTGTAGAGCCTCACCCTGAGGCTTTCATTTCTTTAGGCTCCACACAGGCTGTTTTCCCCGCTTGTCACTAACTTTCCTCAGTTGGGTTATAGTGTTTGTTTTTCATCTTCAGTCTTATTTTAATTAGTTTATGACGAACCTTGCTTTTTCTGCTTTACTTTGAGGTATAGTGTATCCTTGCTCTTTAAATACATTTAAAAAATCCTGAATGGTAGATTTTTACTAATGGTAAATCTCAGAAGATCACCTAACTGTCTCTACCCTCACAGTAATCCACCCTCTGCGCCCCTCCCCCCCACCCTAAGACTCTGTCATGGTTTCTGAAAAAGATGTGGCAAAGGTGTCAGTGGCTGGTGCTTTCATAAAATGTATTTTGACACACTTGTGATTAAAATTTAGAATCACATTTGAATTCCGTGCAGCTATTAAAAATTATGTTTTGAATTACTTTGAATTGTTACTAAAATGGAAATTGATGAGATTCCACATGTTATGCAAAGAGAATATTGTTGCCAAATTTTTAAATAAGTTAAATTTTCTTTTTAAAAATTCATTTTTAGTATCTATGAACTGTCTGAGCTGATTATATCCAGCTGGTTTTCTTTAATTATTTTTTTTCATCCTGGATAACAGAATTGTAGATTAGAAATAATATCAGCAGTAACAAACAAAGGGCTCACTTTACGGTGGTCTTTTATATTAATAGCGCTGTTATTTAGAATCTCTGACTGTATTCTCAACTTGTTTGTTATGTTAAAATGCTTATCCCTTTTTAAGAGGCATATTCGAAGCCACCGTATTTTAAAGAGATTATTCCTCTGGAAAGTAGGTTTGGTAGGTACATTCTTTTATTTCCCACATACCTCACACTCATGTAATAGAGTGAAATTTGCCTTTAGATATTTATTTGCTAACAGAGTAGGCAAAATGAAAATTTGTTTTGGAACTATAAGACCATCCATTATATTTTGCAGACATCAGTTAAAGTATTAGTCTCATGGATCATACGGATGCCAAATGTTTATAAAGTAGAAGGGAAAGCTATTAAGAATATATTAGGCATTCTGTCAAAAGTGTTTCATAAGTGGATTTCATTTCAGCATAATTTCAAGAGAAGTAAACCTTCTCTTCTGTGGAGAAAAGTGGGTACTAAGCATCAAAGCTGATCAGATTGATGTTTTTCACGGCGCTTTTCCCCACTGAGCAGGCTATTTGAGGACACTGCTGAACCTTAGAATGTTCTGAATAGGCTCATTAGAGGACAGCTAGTTTATCATGTAAAATCGTGGAAATTATCAACCTTCGTAATTTTTCAGTGGAAGTATTTTGAAAGAAAATTTAATACATGCATTTTTTTTTTTTATTGTGCCATTAAAAACCTAAGGAACATTAACATGCAGGTATAACTTGATTTTCTCATAAAATATTTAGCATTAATTCTTTGAATGTGTATTTAGTTCTTACTCTGATAAAGAATTAAGCACTTACTAATGCAGTCTTACGGGCGGTAGCACTCTTAACTTTCATTTAGTCTCACTGCCGGCCATGGCTCACAGACCTACAAGGCTTCAGAGCTGGAGGGGAACTGAGAGATGCTCTGGGCCCCGCCTTTTATTTTAAAGATGACAGAACTGGCCTGGAGAGGCTGCAGCGCCCCCAGGGTCAGAGCCCAGGATTCAGGTCTCCAGGTTCTTGCTTCCCTTTCTCTGTGTCACACTGCGCTTCCCTGGTTCTGGTCCAGAGCTGAAGGTGCTTCGGCCACCTGACTCCGTAGCCCAGCGTCTGCGCAGGCCCACACGACCAGCTGCGGGATGCTGTGTTTTCTGGATTAATTAGGCCGACAGGGTAGAGCAGTGATGGAAGATTCATTTTCGGAAAAATAAACGCCAAAAACACCACCCTGAAATCTCCCCCAAATTCCCACTGTACACAACTTCTTTTCCTCATAAAACTTTATTTCAAGTTTACAAATAAAGAGGAGCCAATGCTCAAACCTGTTTAGACAGCCTGTTCTTTCCTGTGCTCAGTCTTTAGCTGAAGCAGGCATAAGATTGCAGTTTCTCCTCTGTGGTAGTGATATTGAAACTGACCGTTTTGTGATCTACAGTAAGAAATATATTTTACAACAGTATGTGTGCTGCATAACAAATAAAAATTTATGAAACAGTGTTTGACCTTGCAATATGTAGTAATATTCTGATAATTCTCGTTCTGCTCTATTAAAAAAATTGCTCATTGTGATCCATTAAATTGATTGAATTACCCTTAAATGGGTTGTGACCCTCACTTTTAAAAATCATGGCTCTACCAAATAAAAAAAGATAGCATTGTACTTTGTCCCTTGTCTCTTGAGATTGAGTCAGAACAACCACAGGACTTGTAATGCTAAATGACCAGAAGGCATTTTTAAGAAACTAGGCAAGGTTAGGATCCAAATAGTCTTTCCTTGAAAACAGCAAGAATAAGAATGCATCTTATCCTTGTCTCTCAAGGTTTCTCATAGTGGTTTATCCTTAAGACACAAGAATTATAAAGATGAGTTTAAAATTTAGGATTAGTTTGTGAGTAAAATTGGCGTTGGAATATGTGAGTACCTTAGGTAATTTATTTTTCTCTAAAACAGTAATATGCATTTAAATTTTTTCCCTATAGAGCAGTCCTCAAAAAAAAAAAAAACTTATCCTTCCCTGCCATATGTGTGTG
>NW_011889173.1:717541-724699 GCF_000151845.1 Pteropus vampyrus
CCCCCAGGGTCAGAGCCCAGGATTCAGGTCTCCAGGTTCTTGCTTCCCTTTCTCTGTGTCACACTGCGCTTCCCTGGTTCTGGTCCAGAGCTGAAGGTGCTTCGGCCACCTGACTCCGTAGCCCAGCGTCTGCGCAGGCCCACACGACCAGCTGCGGGATGCTGTGTTTTCTGGATTAATTAGGCCGACAGGGTAGAGCAGTGATGGAAGATTCATTTTCGGAAAAATAAACGCCAAAAAAACCACCCTGAAATCTCCCCCAAATTCCCACTGTACACAACTTCTTTTCCTCATAAAACTTTATTTCAAGTTTACAAATAAAGAGGAGCCAATGCTCAAACCTGTTTAGACAGCCTGTTCTTTCCTGTGCTCAGTCTTTAGCTGAAGCAGGCATAAGATTGCAGTTTCTCCTCTGTGGTAGTGATATTGAAACTGACCGTTTTGTGATCTACAGTAAGAAATATATTTTACAACAGTATGTGTGCTGCATAACAAATAAAAATTTATGAAACAGTGTTTGACCTTGCAATATGTAGTAATATTCTGATAATTCTCGTTCTGCTCTATTAAAAAAATTGCTCATTGTGATCCATTAAATTGATTGAATTACCCTTAAATGGGTTGTGACCCTCACTTTTAAAAATCATGGCTCTACCAAATAAAAAAAGATAGCATTGTACTTTGTCCCTTGTCTCTTGAGATTGAGTCAGAACAACCACAGGACTTGTAATGCTAAATGACCAGAAGGCATTTTTAAGAAACTAGGCAAGGTTAGGATCCAAATAGTCTTTCCTTGAAAACAGCAAGAATAAGAATGCATCTTATCCTTGTCTCTCAAGGTTTCTCATAGTGGTTTATCCTTAAGACACAAGAATTATAAAGATGAGTTTAAAATTTAGGATTAGTTTGTGAGTAAAATTGGCGTTGGAATATGTGAGTACCTTAGGTAATTTATTTTTCTCTAAAACAGTAATATGCATTTAAATTTTTTCCCTATAGAGCAGTCCTCAAAAAAAAAAAAAACTTATCCTTCCCTGCCATATGTGTGTGTATGTGTGCATGTGTGCATGTGTATATGTGTGTGTGATTAACAGCTGTTTTGAGTAGTGGTGAGATTTTTGTCGCTTTCTTTATACAGTTCTGTGTTTCCCAGCTCACTTATCTGAAGAAGCAGGACATCAGAAGTAAATCAGGGCAAGATACTTCTGGAAACACCAGAAACATTTGCCATGATGTTTCAATCCAGAACTGCGCTTATGCTTTGTAAAAGAAGCTCTTAGAGTTTTACTTGACTCTCTGAATATCTAGGTGTAATTTAATAGAAAACTGAGGAATATGTGCGTATTGAGAAATGATCATTAAAAAGGAAGACTCATTATCCTGTGTGAGTGAAATTTGAAAACTCGACCTTAGATGTCCTGACTGGTGGTCAGTAGTGGCTTACTGCTTCATCTCATTCACCCATTAAGCCTCCTGTACTATTAATTCATTTCCTTTGCGCTCACTCTCCTATTAAGCACGTACCACGTGCCAGGCAATGCTAAGCCAAGGCCTTGGGGCTCCAGTGGCGGATAAATAAGACGTGGGCTCTGCTTGGTGACCAGGCCCTCCCTCTGAGACAGTTGGTTAGGTCCAGGGAGCTTTCTCAGTAGATCTCCACACCCTCAGATTTAGCTGGAATTAAGGGGGCCGTGAGTTTCACTTAAAGTCACATTTGTAAAGAGATCTTTTACTGCATCCGAACACAGATTTACCACTCAACAGGAGCCAGTTTTGAGGCTCCTTTAAGCTTGAGGTCCACACCAGATAGACCTGCCGAACCCCTTGCCTCTTAGAATTTAAGTCTCCATCCACACTCAACACCTTCCCAGTTCGTGAGCATGCTGTGTCCTCTCTCACCTTCTCGATTTTGCGTAGATTGGGTCCTGTTTGTCAACTACCCTTTTCTCTCTTTTCTATCGGAATCATTTCAAATGGCACTTTTCTTGTGAATACTCTCCCAGGCAGATAATAATTTTTATTATCTATAAGCATAATAAACATGCCTTCAAAGAACTTATAATCTAGTTAAGGAGAAGAGATAAGGTAACGGAAACATCATAATTCATGGTCTGGTGCAGAAACGGTAATAAGTTTATGTATGTCGTCTACCTGTGTGCCATCCTTCAGGTGGTATAACATGTTTTATATACTGGTTGCAGTGAACTTGTAAAATTGACGTACATTCTTCAGATGAGGAAAGTGAATTAAGAGATGTATTAGTTCAGAATACCTGGAGCCAGAACTCATCTATGTTTGTTACACTTCAGAGTCTGTGGTTCTCTGTTTTATGTGCTATTGCCTTAGGCATAAATGTGAACGGAGGTGGCGAAGGATTTAGATAATAGTTCACTATAACAATAAGAGTTATCACAAGAATGATTAATAGTCAAGTAAATTATACAGGGTGGGAAGAGGTCCCTTCAGATTGAGGTGGGCATGATATATTATCTGAACAAATTGTGAGCTTTTGCCATGTGAGTAAACATTTAAAAACATTTGTAAATGGCTCCATCATATCTCATGTCATACCGTAGCAAATCATTTAAGTTATTCCCAGTTTCTTACTATTCTAGATTGTACACAACTCCGTCTGCTCCTCTGGCTGCTCTTGCAAAATCATTTCCTGAATGTAGAATTCAACAGGAGTTTGAACATTTTTTAAGAGTTTTAATATCTGTTGTTAAACATTTCTCACTGGAAAGATTGGACAAACATATAGGCCACAAATAGTGTTTACCTTCTTATATATTCTCTTTGTAGTTTTGAGTATTGCAAAAAGTCTTTGCTAATTTCAAAGCCAGAAAGGGTTGTCTAGTTTTGATTTGAGTGTCTGGTTGCTAGCATAGGCGGGACCATTTTCATGTATTATTGCTATTTAAATTTATTTTGTGAATTATCTTTTTGTATTCCTTGCTTATTTTCCTGTCGCTATCTTGGTTTTTTTCTTGCCAGTTTTAATGAGCCTTTTATAAATTAAGAACAGTGTTTTTCTCTAGTTTAACTTTTAATTTGGTTTATTTTTTATATATATTGAAGTTTTAAACATTCACATAGCTATAGCTTTTCTTTTAAATTTTCTATCATTTCTTTAAAGCTAGAAAGTCCAGCACATGAAATTAAGAGAAAATTATTTCAGATCTATTTTCTGGGAAAATGCCAGAAAGCACCATAGCTTACATAACACTGTAAGCCATTAAAGAGCTTATTATGTGGGTTTTTATAGTTATACATCACTGTAAATCTTGTTCTAGTAGCCATGCACTTAGTAGGTGCTGAATAAATATCTGTTGATGGAATTAATGAGTTACTCTAATGAACCATCAGTAACTGACACAGCTTCATTAAGCTTACTGGTGCTTGGCCCTTCTTCGTCTGTATTCTGTTTGCCCGTATTTTCTGAGAGTTAGTAAACTGATGAAAGACAAAGGAGAGCCCCCTCTGTGGCTTCTCATGCAGGCTTCCAAGCCTGTTCGCATCCCTGGGCGCTGCTGCAGATCCTGCCCTAAAGTTCCCCTCGTTTGATAGAGGGTTGCCTTCCTTTCAAAATCTGCTCCTTTGCTAGTGCTTTTTCAAATTAATTTTTTAATTTGAAATATCTTTCTTTAATTTGAAATAAGAATAAGTTACTTTTTTTTTTGAGGACTGCTCTAGTGGAAATAAACTAACCTTAAAGTATACATACTTGAATTCTGGACTACCAAAAGTATTGCGTCTCTAGGGTATCAGAAAGTACTCTAACTGGAGTCAGAATTTATATTGCGGGAGAAGAGAACTATATGAGTATGGAGCTTACCTCTTTTTTTTTTTTTCTTTTTAATAGCTTTCTGTACATTAAGAGAGTCCCAGTTTATATTGTGTTGTCCCCTCAAAAAAAAAAGAGAGGAAAAATAACTTTATTGAGTTATAATTTATATACCATACAGTTCACCCCTTTCGAGTGCGCAGATCAATTGTTTTAGTATACTCCCAGACATGCGCAGCTGCCACCACAGTCAATTTCAGAACATTTTAGTCACACGAAAAGGAAATCCTGTACCTTTTGGCTATTGCCCCTCAACACCCATCCCCCCCAATCCTAAGCAACCACTAATCTACTTGTGCTTTCCATGTATTTGCCTATTCTGAACATTTAATATAAATTGAACCATATCATGTGTGATCTTTTGTGACTGACTTTTAAATTAGCATAGTGTTTTCAAGATTCATTCATATTGTACCAGGTGTCAGAACTTTAGTCCTTTATATGGCTGAATGATATTACATTTAATGGGTAATTCTACATACATTTTGTTTATCTGTTCCTCACTTGATAGGCATTGGGTTGTTTCTACCATTTGGCATTATGAGTAATGCTGCTGTGAACATTTGTGTTCAGGTGTTTGTGTGGACATATGTTGTCATTTTCTTGGATATATACCTAAGAGTGTAATTTCTGGATCATATGTTTTTCAACGTGGCTGCACCATTTGACATTTCTACCAGCATTGTGTGAGAGGTGTGAGTTCTGCACTGCTTATTTTCTGACTTTTTGATTATAAGCATCCTAATGGGTGTCAAGTGCTATCTCATGGTTTTGGTTTGCATTTTCTTAATGATGGTGAGCATCTTTTCAGGTGCTTTTTGGCCATTTGTATGTCCTCTTTGGATAAGTAGCTATTCAGATTTTTTTTTCCATTTTTAATTGGGTTATTTGTCTTTTTTAATTTTTAAAATTTTTTTTTTATTGAATTGTAAGAGTTCTTTCTATATTTTTGATACAAGTCCCTAACTGGATATGCGATTTGCAAATATTTTCTCTTATTCTGTGGGTTGTCTTTTTAACTTTTTTGATAGTGTCCTTTGATGCATCAAAGTTTTTAATTTTGATGAAGTGCAATTTGTCTGTTATTTGTTACTTATGCTTTTGAGTCATATCTAAGAGTCCATTGCTGAATCTCAGGTCCTACAGATTTACCCATTTTCTTCTAAGAGTTTTACACTTTTAGCTCTTAATTTAGGTCTGTGATTCATTTTGAGTTAACTTTTGTATATGTTGTGAATTAGGGTCCAGCTTCTTTCTTTTGCACCTGGCGATGTGGTTACCCCAGCACCATTTGTTGAGAAGACTTCCTTCCCCATTGAATGGCCTTGACACCCTTGTTGAAAATCAGTTGACCACACAGATTTATAACTGGACTCCCAATTCTGTTTCATTGACTGTGTATCTGCCACATGCCTTGGCCACACTGTCTTGATCACTGTTGCTCTGTGGTAATTGGAAGCAAGTAAATTTGGAAGGTCAGTCCTCCAACTTTATTCTTTTCCAGATTGTTTTGGTTGCTTTTATCTTTTAACCCTTTATTATGCCTGTGCCTAGAATAGTGTTTAGCGCATGGTAGCTTTTTTGCAGGAATGGTTTAAAGTAACTAATTCAGCTTCAGTTTGAGTGGTAAATCGATGTCTCTAAAAAGAATTTTCCAACTGTGTCTAACACTTTCTCAGTATTTTATAAAATAACTCAGTTCCCTATTTTATCTCTTAATAAAAGTTTTCAGTAATGAGTTATATCATGGGAGTATGTTGGCTTTATTAAAGGTTCTGTATGCATTGAAAGAAGAATCATATATTGGGAAAAATCAGCAAAAATATTAGTGATTAACCAGCGTAGTATTAAGCTATAAAGAAATGTTTAGATTCAATATAGTTAAAATTATTCTTGTACAGGAGGGATACATTTGTATAATTAAACATAAATTTTCAGATAGTGGCTTCTTGTCTTAATTAATGTATTAGAATTTTTATTTAGATGTATTAGAATTAATGTATTAGAATTTTCCAACCAAGCCAGAAAAATTTAGTGGCATTTTGCTTATGTTAATGATTTTTCCCTCCTCAGCAGTAGAGATTAGAGGAATAGAACTATATATAGTTTTTTTGACAAGCACATGAGGAATTGCCAGAAACGTTATTTGTTTCATCTCCTGGTACTAACTGTAGTTGACAAGTATGTCATTTTTGATATATTTGGATATTTAAGTAGTATCAGCTTTATTCATTAAAATCCTAAGTTTTAGATCTTTTCGATTTTTCCTTAAAAATTTGATCCACAAAGAATCTTTCGGGTCTTACGTAGAAGTTGGAGCAGCTTAGAGAGGTTAAATTGCTATAAAATAAATGAATTGCATTTGACTATCTGTAAATATTGTAACCATTAAAATGAGTTGACGTTTGCCTTTTTGTATTTATCTTTATTTTTAGACAAAAATTGCCCTTTCCTTTGTTTCGAAAGGAACTGCAATATCCTATTATAAAATACTTAGCTATATTGTGGAGTTAGTCACTTTGAAAGTCAAGTATCCTATATATGGTGGAATAGATAGTGTAGCATTTCACTGTAACAATAAAAAATCCACAGAATAATTTTTTAGATAGGAAAATTATAAATATACTGCTTTTTTAGTGGTATATAATAAGCTACTGCCATGGTATTTGGAATAACCTTAAATATAGAACAACTGTTTTCAGACATTGAACAGTGGGCCGTACATGGTTGTCATCCCTGAGACAAGGTACATAAATGACATGAGCTCTGTGATTACCCTGGCTTTCTGCCTGGAAGCCTTTTCCAGATGGTGGCACAGGGAGGAGAATCCCAGGCAAACAAGAGTGGTCTTGCTGAATCGAGGCGGCAGATTGGAGTTCAGGGAGGCTGAGGCAGTTTGGAAGTTGAGGGCAGAGTTCTGCAGAGGAAGGCGTGATGTAGAAAAAGAGCCAGAAATCTACCTAAGGTTTCCTTGAGTCTTTGAATTCAGGATGCACTTGCATAGGATAGAAATCTCACAAGGTTAAGCAAAGAGCCAGTGGGGAGCTGTGAGCTGGAAAGTCCCCAGAGCTCACATGGGGCTCAGAGGCATTTGAGCCCCCATTGGTCAAAGTGCAGAGTCTTTGTTGTGGTGTCCACTTGGGGCATTCGATAAGTGGAAGGTTCACATCTGAGTAGTGGGCTCAGCTGTTCCTAGAGTAAAGGCATGCTTGAGATTGCCCTAACCAAGCTTGGAAACAAGTCTCGAAAGGATAAAATGGAATTGGAAATAATTTAACAGCCTACAAAAAGACAAAGTCCAGTACTCTTTAAAA
>NW_011889173.1:724749-729067 GCF_000151845.1 Pteropus vampyrus
TATTTGGAATAACCTTAAATATAGAACAACTGTTTTCAGACATTGAACAGTGGGCCGTACATGGTTGTCATCCCTGAGACAAGGTACATAAATGACATGAGCTCTGTGATTACCCTGGCTTTCTGCCTGGAAGCCTTTTCCAGATGGTGGCACAGGGAGGAGAATCCCAGGCAAACAAGAGTGGTCTTGCTGAATCGAGGCGGCAGATTGGAGTTCAGGGAGGCTGAGGCAGTTTGGAAGTTGAGGGCAGAGTTCTGCAGAGGAAGGCGTGATGTAGAAAAAGAGCCAGAAATCTACCTAAGGTTTCCTTGAGTCTTTGAATTCAGGATGCACTTGCATAGGATAGAAATCTCACAAGGTTAAGCAAAGAGCCAGTGGGGAGCTGTGAGCTGGAAGGTCCCCAGAGCTCACATGGGGCTCAGAGGCATTTGAGCCCCCATTGGTCAAAATGCAGAGTCTTTGTTGTGGTGTCCACTTGGGGCATTCGATAAGTGGAAGGTTCACATCTGAGTAGTGGGCTCAGCTGTTCCTAGAGTAAAGGCATGCTTGAGATTGCCCTAACCAAGCTTGGAAACAAGTCTCGAAAGGATAAAATGGAATTGGAAATAATTTAACAGCCTACAAAAAGACAAAGTCCAGTACTCTTTAAAAAAAGATGGTGAAATCCAGATACTCAGCAAATAAACCACAATGTCCAACATCTAATAAAAAATTGCTAGACATGCCAATAAGCCGGAAGAGATGACCCCATAACCGGGAGAAAAATCAGTCAGTAGAAACAATCCCAGAAATGTCAAAAAATGATGGAAGTATGAGAATTGTTAAAATAGTTACAATTATGCTCAAGTATTTAAAGGGAAACATGTATATTGGAGAAAAATAAAAGATATAGAAAAGGACGCAAACGGAAGTACTGCAGGTGAGAAGTACAGTCTGAATGACAAATGCACTGGATGGGGCCATCCACAGATAGGACACTGTAGGAAAGAATGATGGAACTTGTGGAAATAGCAGTAAAACTATGAAAAGTATAGTACAACAATACACAGACCAGACAGAAATATAAACGACATCAGTGACACATGGGATAAAACCAAATAGCATATGTGTATAGCATATGTGTAATTGGACCTCCGCAAAGAGGAAAGAAAGGGGGGAAACTGAGAAACATTTTAAGAAATAATGACTGTGACTGTTTCAAATTCGATGAACTCTGTAAACCCATAGGTTCAAAAAGTTCAATGAGCCCCAAGAAGGATAAACACAAAGAAAACTGTCACTGGAAAATCTCTGCTTACATCTCTTGTCCTTCTGGTTTCTACCCATGTTGTCAGTCCTTTAACTAACTTTAATCTTACAACGTTTCTTTCTTCTGCTTTCACACTTCTAGTATTACATGGCGCATTCTTCTTTCCCTCATTTATCAAACCATTTTGTTCCATGTTTGCCTAAAACCTTTTTTTTCCCCAAAAGGCTTTGCTTTTATTGTATTTAGTTATAGCCTTGATTATGAACCATTTAAAGATTTTTCTAAATATTGTTAAGTTAACTGTGTTACTAATTGTTATTTTAATTCACCACTTTCACAGGGAGTCTGGAGGACTCTTGACTTTGAAAAATGTCTATAATAAAAATTTACCTTTGGTTTTGGGGGACTCATCGTCCCATGATCGAGATCTAAAGGAATGCAGTTTCCATACTTTAACTACTTTTGTACGTTCCCTGTATTTTGTACATGTTGCATTTAATTATATGCTGAGACACTTCTTCTCTGAAACCGTACGTGGCGTTTGTGTTTGGGATACAGGACTTTAGGCCCACATTCCAGTAAATTTCATGCTGGCCCCGGTATTCAGCCACAGTCACCAATTATGTTCTCCTTGGTAAAGACAACTATGAAATTAAAAATAGCTTTGATTTTTTTTCTTCCAAATTTTTTTAGACCCATTTAAATTTTTCCAGTTTATGTAGTTTTTAATTAGAAGAAAGTTATATTTTTCATGAAACAAACTTTATTTGTGTGTGTATCTTTAATTGCATCTTTGATTTTCGGTAGTGTTTTCTTTCTTATATTCACTTGCCATTTTTAAGGACTTCATAATTCCTAAAGGCAGTTTTCATCTCAAGTGAACAATTCTTTTTCCTCTGTTGACTCTCGACAGGTGAACTTGTCTCGTTTGTTGAATAGAATAGACAGAACAGCTGTTTAGGTTGACTGTAAGATGGAATAGTCGAGAAGCCTTGTGTATGAAAAAGTCAAGGTAGTGTTAGAAAATTGTTTATATCTGTGTGCCTGTCTGCTAGTGTCGGGTGATGTGGTAAATACTTTGAAGAGAAAGGTGCGTTTACGCATGTCCCTCCCCTGCTTAATGCCCTCCCTGGCTTCACTTTTTCTTTAGGACGAAGGGCACGTGGTAGTCGGTGGCTGCCTGCTCCTCTGGCACTCAGGGCACATGGTAGTCGGTGGCTGCCTGCTCCTCTGGCACTCAGGGCACATGGTAGTCGGTGGCTGCCTGCTCCTCTGGCACTCCCGTTCACTTTGCTCTAGGTCATAGGGCCTTTCGGTTTCTCAGACGAGCTGCGTGCGGTCCTGTCTCTGATCCTTTCCACATGCCGTTCCTTCTGTCCCAGCCACTTTCTCCTCCTGCTCCCGGTCAGTGCCTTCAGAGCTTTGAGGTCCTGTTGAAATGTTCCTTCAGAGAAGTTTGTCACCATCCTCCCAATGCTCACAGCTCGATCCCGTCTGTGGGTGTGCTTTGCAGTCTTCCTTCCCAGCATAATTCAGAACTCACTAGAGAGACTAGTGTGTGCCCTTATGTGCTACATACCTAGTTCTTTCTACAGACCGAAGTCTTTAGGGGGCGGGAATGGTAATGCTCTTGTTCAGTAAGGTGTTTTTCCTCCACTCCGAGCACAGCACTAGTCCGTAGGGCCCTTGTCGAATGAAGGGAAGCAGCAGCCCGGTGTGAGGATGCTCCGTTAGAGGAACGTCAAGTTGAGGTTCCCGGGAAGGCGGTGTGAAGTTCTGATACTTGGACGGGAGAGGCGAGTAGCTCCCTGAGGGAGAGAGGATTTGAGTTCGACCTTTTTTATATGATATTCAGAAATAAGTAAGCCAGGCAAAATCCTTGTGCTTTTTTTTTCTCATTTAAATTGTAGCCAAGCTAGGTCCCACTGGCCTGAATTTAGGCTCACTGTCTTACCCAGCTCAGCACCGTCATTAAAGGTGAGAAAGTTTAGACTTAGTGGTTAGAAGGCTTCACCAAAGATGTGAGCCCTAGAGCTGACCAGAGAACCGCCTCCCAGCCGGTAGGGCCCCCATTCCACAGGGGGAGTAGGTCCCGTGCCTGCCACAGGGGAGGATAGACATCGTGGTGACTTAGGAGTGGTGGCGAGCTGAAGGTGGGGCCGGCGGGGCCTTGGGGTTAGACCAGGACTCCGGTCGCGGCCCAGACACCGGCCAGCGGAGCACACAAGTGCCCTTTGCAGCTCTTTTTCCTGTTTTGTCACAGGGGGATTGTGATAGTATCTGAGGGGTCGTTGGGAAGAGTAAATGGGATGACGTCGGTAAGGCGCCTAATCAAGCACCTAGCGTGCAGCAATAGGTATTGGTAACGAGAACCTCTCCTTACGGATTAGAGTTGGCCTTGTAGGTGAAGAATCTGTCCCTAAAATGGTGCTGTGAGTCTCCGCCAAGGGTAGGTGACATTATGTGTAGTATCTAGCGCAGCGCCTGGCAGGTGGTCAGGACTCAGTGCCTAACGGTGGCAAGCACAGTTACAATGAAAATTGCTCATTGCTGTGTGACAAATTATACAGCCGATTAAAAACATAAACAGGAATCTGGTGCATATCCCAGTTCTGAAAGTCACTTTTATTTTACTATTTATTTTTCCCAGCTTTATTGAAATATAATAGACAATTAGTTGCTCGTATTTGCATTGTACAATTCTATGAGTTTATTTCAATTATAGTTGGCATACAGTATACCAGTTTCAGTTGTACAGCCTAGTGATCAGAGATCCACATAACTCGCAAAGCGATCGCTCCACTAAACCTGGCATCCGTTTTCCCTCTTACATATTTATTACATTATTAACCATCTTCCCCATGCTACACTCTACATCTCCGTGTCTATTCTGCGACTATCCACTTGTACCTTTTAATCCTTTTGCCTTTTTTTTTTGCCATCCCCTAAACCCCCTCCCATCTAGTAGCCCTCAAAATATTCTCTGTATCTATGAGTTTATTTCCACTTCTGTTGTTGTTTATTTTGTTCTTTACATTCCACATGAATGTGAAATCACGCAATATGTGT
>NW_011889173.1:730622-747094 GCF_000151845.1 Pteropus vampyrus
TCAGCAATGAGCACCTGACTCGCGGAGGACACACCTGGATGTGGCTTGGGTGGGGCCGTGAGTTGGGGTAGGTGGGGCTTCAGGGATTCCTCTGGGCGGAGCCACCTCTGTTATACAGTTTGCTGAAGTCTCAGCTATGGAGGCGCTGTGTCCGCACACTGGGAGCGGGGAGGACTCAACAGAGGAACAGTGGATACCGCCGGCACTTCTGTCCGGGAGAGATCCTCGCCTCCGGCCCTCACTCCGACAACTGAGTGTCCCCCATAAATCCTTGGTGCCGCCCACGCAGCTGACCCAGTGCGGGTGCTCAGAAGGAGCAGGTCTGTCCCCGTGAAAGTCTGCTCGCGGACTCGGCCCCTTTAAGAGGCGCCTGCAGCTGCCACAGCCACAGCCTCTGTCCCACTCAGCCGCTCGGGACCGGGCAGCCTCGCATCCTCGCCCCCTCCTACCTCCTCCCTTCGCAGGGTCATTTCTCATTTCTCTCCCTAGTCGTAGGGCTTGTTCATCTAGATCCCAGGTGACTTTGCTTGCTGTTTGCTCCGTGTTTCTGTCACAATTTTGATGTGGTTGAAAGAGAGATGAACAAAGCCTCTATCATCTACGCCATTTTTTTTCTTGGAAGTCATTATTTTAAATGGCATTGCTTCACCTACCATTCAATTTTTTTTAAACCACAGTCATTACTTGTATTGATAAGGAATTGCTTAATTTTATAATTAATACTACAGTTTTTATTTAGTTCTGACTCTTCGTCTTTTATACCTGTATAGTAACACCAAATTTATTCAACATTGTCATGGAACTGTTCCATATAATGCTATTACTTAACCCTTAAAATAATCTTTTAATTTTGAAATAGTTTTAGATTTAGACAGCTGCAAAGATAGTGCAGAATATCCGTGTGTCCTGGGTCCAGTTTCTCCTGTCGTGAAACATTACTGTGTACACTTGTCGCAGCTAATGGAGCCATATTAATACATTATTATTTACTAAACTCTGTACATTATTCAGATTTTATTCTTTTCCTGCTCCCAGATCCCATCCCTGACACCATAACACTTTGGTCGTCATCTCTCCCTGGCCGCCTCTTGGCTGTTGCTCAAGACTTTGTTTTTGAGTTTCAGGGCGTATTGGTCACGTGTTTTGTAGACTGTTCCTCACTTTGGGTTTGTCTGCTGTTTTTATCATGGTTTGACTGGACTTACGGGTTTGGGGAAGGTGACCACAGAGGTGAAGTGTCCTTGTCATCATGCGAGGGGCGCACTCTCTCAACAAGGCTTGTCGCCGATGTTGTTAACCTTGGTCCCCTGACGACTGCGGTTGAGTAGTGCTCGCCAGGTTTCTCCGGTGCGCAGCTACTATTTTTTCTCTGCCTTTACAAGCTCTACTCTTTGGAAGAAAGTCATTACAAGTGCAGCCCATACTAGGTGGCGGGGAGTTAAACCCCACCGCCTCCAGTGGGGGGTGTCTACATAAATTGCTGAGACCTTTTTCTGTACAGGAGATTTGTCTCTGCTCCCATTTATTTATTTATTTATTAGTACTTATTCGTATCAGTGTGGACTCATGGATTCATGGTTATAACCCGGTTCCGTGTCATTCGCTTTGTTGCTCAAATTGTTCCAGCTTTGGCTAATGAGAGCTCTGCTCGCACGTCCTTCTGACATACTGCATTGGTTTGTTTTTGGTTTTGAGCCCTTCCTTGCCTGCTGCACCGGAGGATGCTCCAGGCTTGCGGTCCGTCTTCCTTGCCCCAGTCCGGGGGTCCGTCAGCCAATTTCCAGGGAGTCCAGGTTCTCTCCTTGGAGCCTGGCATAGGAGACCAAGATCTGATTCCCAGGTAGATGAGATCTTTCTGTGCTGATGTCAAAGCAGAAGTGCTTTTGCCATTTTTCTTTCCATTTCCTTCACTGAAAACCCTGGGAGAATATCTCAGATGCTTGCGTCTCCTAGATTTATTCTCCTAACAGTTGGAGTTCATCTTTTGAATGTATATGTAGGTCACAGGGCATATTTATAGTTAATTATTTTTAAAATCAAATTAGGAAAAAAGAGAATTTGAGCCCAGGAGATTCAAACAGCTCATGCGTGTCCTACAGAAAGTTGCTCTTCAGTTACTTGAGTTCTAAGAATGACAGGAAAGTAATTTATGATATAGTGTTTTTTTCCCCCACAAATAAATTCTAATAAATTAAAAGGAATTTTAAAAAGTTTTCATTTATAGGAAGAATAGGTAGAGAGAGATCAAATCCTTTTCTGCTACTTTTAAAGTTTTAAGCATTTTTCTTGTTTCTCATAATCTCTTTAATGTTTTACATGCACTTAGCAGATTATAAGACCTTTGTGTTTCCTGCCAGCTTTGATACATCTTTCCATTTGCCAAATTTCCTTGCCTTAGCTCCCTGGTTCTCTTTAGTTAAGCCTCAAACAAACTTTGAATGAATCATCTTTTTTGTTTCATGTTGCTTTTTAAAATATTTTTTGTCGTTGGCATTTAATTGCAAAATATATCCACAACGAGACTGAAGTGGTGCTTATTTTCATTTCTTGTGTTGCAAGGACATCCTCCCACCTGTGTTCTCTGCGTCAGTCCCCCTGTACAACCAGGTGCACCTAGAAAGGGTTTCATTCCATGTCGATTGTCCTCTTACGAATCTGTTACACCATCTAGTGTTGATTTGCCAAGCTCTGGATAAAGATATGGTGTAGATATGCACACATACTTTCTTGGAGGTGTTAGACCTGGTAAAAATAAGAAAGTACACCTGAAAAATGTATTATTGTTTGTCCACTTGCTTTTAAGTACTCAACTGTTTGCTGCAAAATTGCAGAAATGACAGAAATAATCACATTTTGTCTTTCATCTGTAACATGACTCATATGTATTTAAATGCCCAAAGCATTTTTCTCTTTCTCTTTTTGTTCTAGTTCTTTTTGGGTAGTCTTCTGATTAACCAAAAGTGACAAATAATAACATGAAGTCTTTAAAGTACTTTGTTACATTTGTTTACATAATTTTATAAGTTTGTTTTCTGAAAGCCTTCATCTGAAAATATTTTTTAAACAGCTTATAATTATTTTTATTTTTAAACGTGAGTAAAGTTTTTCCATCTGGGATAATTTTTCTTTAATTTGTTTTCTATCTTTATGTATTCTTTTTGTTTTTCTTAGTTCAGGACTGACAAATGTGTTTTGTATAAATCTGTGAGTGAGGTAAATAAATGACTTCTACCAGAAGATCTAAGTCAGGCAGGCCTTAACTACTCATCTACCTGACGTGTTCCAAGACCTGCCTTGTCCATTTCATTTCTTTTATAAACATTCAGCTGATACTCACAGCATCATGAATCCTTATGACAAAGAGGCTGCTCTCTAGAACGCCCATGATTTTGCGTTCCCATCAATTGAACTGTATGCTTATTGAGAGTTCCTGGTTTGTTCCTAAATCTGTTGAGGTCGATTGTATATTTTAGTTGTAATTGCATAATTAGTAAACTGTTATACAAATATATGAAAGGTGAATGCAAAAAAGACTTGTAGTTTTTATATAAACTAATTTGTAATACTTTGCAAAGTCTAAACATAGTTCACAAAAAGAGAATTGTCATCAAATTAGATGTAGGAGAGAACTGTAAAGTTTAAGAAGAAAAACCATAAATATCCTGAAAAATTGCTCCACAAATTCTTTAAATTCTTGTTTTATTTCAAATAAATAGTAGAGATTGCAGATGTTGCTCTTTGGTCGTGGTGTTTGTGACAAAATGAATTTGTGTCTTCTTTCAGGGACTCACACTAAAAGGCACGGCTCTGGCCCTCATCGAAGTAGTGATGGATTAAACCCATTCATGGGCTTTAGTGACAATAAAATATTAAAGTTTTGTATGTGTGCTTGGTTATCTATTATATTTGAACAAATCATACCAAAGCTTAATGGCTTCTAAACCATTTATTATCTGTTACAGTATTGAGCAGTTCTTCTGCTTCTCATGGTGTTGGCTCGCCTCACGGACAGCTGGGAGGTCCAGAATAGCCCCACTCACGGGCTGGCGAGTCGGTCTGGCTGGCAGCTCAACAAGACTTTGGGCCAGCTGGACTCTCCTTCACGCAGCCTCCCCACCTGGCTAGGGCGGGGTTCGAACACCGTGGCAGCCCCAGTGTAGTTGGACTTCTTACGTGGTGGCTGGTTTCCCCTGCAGCCCGGCAGTGGCCTTCTTACGGCTCGGGCCGGGAACTGGCCCAGTGTCACTTTTCCTACATCCCGTTGGTTAAGGCAGGTCACAGGGGCACCCTGAATTCAAGAGTAGGTGACTCATAGCGTGTGAGTGCTTGGAGGCGGGGCTCCTGGTGGCCACCAAAGTAACAGCCACCACGATAACAGCCACCACAAATGTTTCCATTTTGGTATCTTCAATTTTTAATGCTTTTAATATATATTTTAAAAATTAACTTATTGACCACAAGTTTTAGTGACATTTGATAAGAAACCTTCTGATAAATGAAAGTGTTTGCAGGCAAACTTAAAATAATTTGGTCAAAACTTGTATTCTTACTAATAAGCATGGAAACGTAGGTAATCAGCCCATGGTAATCCGATTCCAGCAGCATTATTCTGTACTCCATGCCCCGTCGCTGTTATTTTGGTCAGTAGATAGTCATTCTGGCACCTAGGGTTGCAGTATCACTTTATCATCAGAAATAAATAACTTTTAGTTTTTGTAGCCTTTAAGAAGTTGCGTTCTTCATATAATTAAACGTGATTTTAATAGAATTTAGATAACGAGTAAGCCTAACATATCAAAGATAAAGTTACTTACCTCACAAGTTCATTTATTCAGCAGGTAGTTACTGGGCACTGTTCTAGTCACCAGGGGACCGGTGGTAAAGAGACCGACGGGCTCTCTGCTCTCACGAGGCTGCGCGTCTGGTTGTGGGGATAGTTTCTTGTTCATTTCCATAGGACTTTTTTTTTTTTTTAATAGCTACTTGTTTAAGAAAAGGTGAATTTTAGTTAAAAAAAAAAAAAAGTATGAGTGTCCGTCCTGAGAAATAACCAAGACTCACTAGGTCTGTGAAGACCCTATACTCTGAATCAATGCAAAAGTTAAATAATGAATGTTGGAAAAGCTTGAGGTTTGACAACAGCTCACCTGGAAGTTAGCTGATAAATGCTCAGCTATAGGCTGATTAAAAGATCAACTAACTTATTAATTAATTGGTTCTTACAGTACGAAACAACCATGCAACCTCGAAATTAGTGAAGCTCCCTTTGATGTATACTGCAGGCCCAGCAAACTGTACAGGGTCTTAAAAAAGAAACCTGGAAAATCCACCCCATCTGCCTACCTCTCCCTCCCTGCCTTCCCGCCTCCCCGCCCCGCTTTGATTTTTACATGGTGGAGAATAGGTTAATGGGGGAGGGGGAGGCGGTAGAGGGGACTTTATGCAGATGGATACTGTGCTTCATAAGTAAATAAAATGTTTTTAAGGATTTCGCTAAAGAACTTTTAATAAAGTTAATTTTAAGGGCTTTTGCAAAACCACAGATGTTTTCAGACTCACCTAATTCAGCTTCATCATTTTACAGATGGGCTATTTTAGTCCCCATGTGGGTTACCTACTATGTCAGGGCAGAACTATTTAACCCCAAGTAACTTGAATTCTTGTCTTATACACGTTTTTTATTTAAAAATGACACCAAACTCCCTAGGGTTGAGTTCAAGACATACTTTTCTTAGACCAAATTCTATGTCAAGTGAATAGTACTTTAGCAAAGTTTTATGTTAAAAGAGTGAAACATTGTTTTATTTGGCTGTGAGAAGTTTAATACCAGAAAGACACTTCACATTTGCATGTTTTTAAACAGAAGTAAGGCGTATGTTTCAGGGCAGCTGATATAGACCTCGCACTGCTTTCCTCATCCAAAATAGTTGGTATCCATGGAAATGGTCTGAACCAGTCAACTGACCACATTAGCTCATCTCACATGAGCTAATACAAAATGAGGTTTTGGATGCTTTTGGTCAGTTAATTGAAATGATGCAAGTTCTTTTGAATTTACCACTAATGTTTCTTTTCTTTGATTTTGTGTATAAATTTTTTTTTAAGGAAAGAATAAACTTTTCCTTGATTCCCCGCCCCCATTATGTATTACTTCTCAGCTAAGGCTCCAAAACTAGGTTATTTTTCTCCAGTTGCTTTTAAGATTTTGATGTCATAATCAGAAACTGTTAGTTTGCTTATAGTTCTTCTGTTTGGAGTCTGCTGAGTTTCTTGGATCTGTGAGCTAGCTTGTGGTTTTCTTCAGATTTGGAAAAATTTCAGCCCTTATTTGTTCAGAGATCTTTTCCGTGTCTTCCTTTTCTCATTTTAGGCTCCAGTAACACATATGTCAAACTACTTGATACTGCTCCATGGATTACTGATGCTCTATTCTTTTTCATTTTTGTTTCTCAATCTTTTTCTCTCTTTTTCATTTTATATAGTTTCTGTTGCTGTGTCTTCAAGGTCACCAATCTTTTCTTCTGTGTCTAATCTGGTTTTAATCCCATCCAGAGTAGTTTTCATTTCAGGAAATTTTTCATCTCTCTAGGTTCTGCTTGAGTCATTTCTGGTATATTTCTATTGCTTTTTCCCCCGGTTTGGGTCATATTTTCCTGTTTCTTTGGTAATTTTTGATAGTGTATCAGGTATTATGAGTTTTATTTATAGGGTGCTAGACTTTTAAAATTTCTCTAAATAATGTTGGACTTTGTTTTGACATGTAATTAAATTACTAAGTTACTTGGACGGAATGCGAACTAATAACATTTTCGACAAGTGCGAATGCCATCTTGCCTGAGCTAAGTAAATCCTAAGAAAGTGTTCAGTACATAACTTCACCTATGTGTAATGCCTGTCTTAAAACTCATTTTAATTATGAATTGTAAATATAGTGGCTAGCAGTACCATATGGCATTTTTCCTACCTCCTTTTCTGTGATGCATAATGAATAAGGAGAGATAAAATATATTATGTTGTATCTCATTTTAATATATTTTAACAGTATTTATCTCCATTTCCTTGTGATTTTTTGTTTGCTGTTAGAATAATTAAATAATTTGGAAATACGTTGAAATCAGTAGTCTGTTTATTATGTGTGTGTGAAGGTATAGAGACCAAGATAGATGACTTTTTGTTTTGTGATAGATGTAGGTTTGAAAATGAGACCTTCAGCTTCTGTGAAATTATTACAGTGGTTTTTCTGCTTTTGTTTGGAGATTACAACCAGATGAATTTTTCCACATCCACAGTTGGAGGACAGTATAAAACAAATATCTTTTTCTGTTTCTTCAAATTAAATTCTTAAAAGTTAACTATATTTTTATTAAATGTGCTTCCCTACACTCTTTTTATTCATGAAAGCACAGGACTTGTTTCCATGTTTATCAGGCAGCGTATTTATTTAAGAAGAGAAGCTCCCCTGTCCTGAGATCATGACTGTGTTCTCAGGTCCAGGTGCTTACCATTTGGGGACCCGGCTCACTGAAGTTTGGACGTTTTCCGTCTCTCTTCAGAACAGCCTCTTCCACTTTAATTTTGCACTTCTGAAATTCATTCATCCACTCAGTACTGCGGGATATTAGTAAAACACACAATTTTACATGCCTGTTTGGTATTTTAGTATTTTCCACATAGCCCTTTATTTCTATTATTTTGTTTTGGTTCTTTTTTATTCTTCACAACTGAATTTCTTGAAATATGTTACAGTGTTGACCTTACAGAGTCTAAATCAGCCTTGTTCTGAGTCTCAGAAGGATGAGGTCATGCGTGGCCACCACTTGGTAGGCAGGCG
The DNA here is from genome assembly GCF_000151845.1 of Pteropus vampyrus. NCBI lineage: Eukaryota > Metazoa > Chordata > Mammalia > Chiroptera > Pteropodidae > Pteropus > Pteropus vampyrus. The sequence continues at coordinate 738,454 of NW_011889173.1, forward strand.
GGAACCAGGCCTCCAAGTCCCCGGCAGAGAGCGTGCTCTGAACAAGGCTGCGTTTGTCCTTTCTCGTCCACCTCCATTCTTCTGTTCATCCTGGTTTTCCCTGTTGTCCAGCTCGGTTTATTTAACTGACTAAATGTGCAATAGTCTTTTAGGATGACCATTCTAGTATGTGAAACATATCACTGTGGAAAACACTAAATGGTTTTAAGCACTATGCTGGAAACTACGGGAGATAGAAAAGTAGTAAAATAAACGCAAAGTCCTTTTTTACCATTTACTGTATCTTAGGGGGAAATTAAAAAAAGACTTATAATATTTAATTTGAAAGAATTTAGAAATTGTTAAAAACGTTAAAATGGTTTCTGGTCCTATGTCATGCTGAACTCAAAGGCAGACTTCTCTCTTCATGTTAAGCAGATGCTTAAAGAACTCAGGTTCTCGTGGTGGATGGTGAGTGCGGTGACCATCATCTAGTGTCCGTCATCTAGTGAACCCTTGCTCTGTTGTCGCTCCTTTGTTAAGCATGCATTATTGGATTTAATTAGGGGTCTAAGTACTTATACTTGTTTTGTAAATGTGCAGAGTGCATATTCTAAGTAATTTGGCCAAGGCCCACACAGCTAGTAACGAACACAGGCGGGATTTGAATCCAAGTCCCTCACACCACAAAGCCTTTGCTGTTAATCATTCCAAAGCCTGTGCTAGTACTGCTAAAACATGGGAATGAAATTCGTGACCTTGGCGTGGTAACCATGTCCTTTCCTCAGCCGAATCGACTGTTTTGCAGTGCGTGTAGAAGCAGTGGATGTAGGAAATTTCAAGTCAACCTGTAAGTTATATTATTTGTTGTATGACTTCGTGAGACTTAAATAATTAGCCTAAGAGAATAGGTGCATTTAAAAGTTATTTCTAAATTTGCTCCGCTTTAATTGGTTTTAGTTAGCTTTCAGCGCATTTCACTTGTGTGTGCACATGTGTGAGGCATGTGTACTCCAAATATCTAGAGTGGTCTTAGCTGATTAAAAAATCAGTTTTGACCTGTTAAAGCGGCTCTTTGAAGATTTCAGTACTGTAAATTTGTATAGTTCTGCAACCTTTTTATTTTTTGAAAGATTTTTTTCTGAATTTTATTTGTCTAATTTAATAATACTGGTTTCATAGATTTTAGTGATTTTTCTTTCTACCGTGTGATTTTGAGTAGCTTTGATTTTATATCAGGATATAAATTGCAGGAAAAAAACTGGTTGGATTTTGGATGTAGTTTAGAGTGATGTTTCTAAAATCGAAGTGTATTTATATAAAGAATGCTCAGATCTGGGTAGACGGTGATAATGAGCATTTGAAAGGAACTTCGTGATTGGTTCCTGCTAGTTTGCTGATTTGGAATCGTATTTGTTCTTAGTTTATAGCGCTGCATTTTTTTTTTTTTTTTTTGTTAGCTCTGCAAACAGAACCTTTATCATCACTGGAGAAGTTGGTTGGGGACCGGGCCTTGGCAGGACGCGTTTCCGGAGAGCAGGCTCGCGAGGAACAGCATGTCGAAAGCGAAGAGAAGCAAATTCCTTTTTCTCCTCGCACCACCTTCTCCCCACGCCCTCTCCCGAGCTCTGCGTTGTGGCGTGCGTCTGACGACACTGAACGCTGGGCTGCCGCGCGGGCCTGGCCGAGCGTCCTGCGCCGTCTGTCTGTCTGTCTGTCTGTCTGTGCTTCCGAGAGGCAGAGGAGCCCCGCGACCCCGGGCGGCCGCCCACGCTGGCTCGCAAGCGCGGACTCGGTGCCGTCCGACTCGTGTCTTTCAGTTCTTTGCTCGTTTTCCTTCATCTGTAAGGTTCTAGTTTGAAACTGTTAGAAAGAATCTTCCAAACGGAACCCGCCCATCGGTTCCGCCCACGCGGTGACGGTGGCGGCGTCGCCGTCATCGCGTTCGGAGAGAGGGACGTCCTCCCTCGGCTTCCGCGTGCGGAGGACGGCCAGGTCACCGTGCTGCGGAGGGGACAGGGCCGCAGGAACGCTCTAGGAGGCGTTCTCATCAGAAAGTTGAGTTCGGAGTTTGAATTCACATAATACGCTCCTGAATATTTCCTCCGCGTCTGTCCTTCACAGGCAAGAGTGCGCTTTGCGAGACTCGGCCTGCAGGATTTCCGAATCTGACCCGGAGGACTTTTCGGACGAAACGAACGCGGAGAACCTCTATGGCGCCTCGCCCCCCAGCACGCCGCGGCAGATGAAACGCATGTCGGCCAAACACCAAAGGAACAATATAGGGAGGCCCGCCAGTCGAACTAATTTGAAAGGTAGGTCTTATTCTTAAAAGGATGCGCAGGAGTCTACAGCCATGCCGCCCTGAACGAGCCCGATCCCGGCTGATCTCGGCAGCAAAGCAGGGTCGGGCCTGGTTAGTCCTTGGATGGGAGACCACCTAGGAAGACTAGGTGCTCTAGGTGCAAAAAAAATAAATAAGTAAAAATAAGGGATTATAAGATGACAAGGTCCTTGCAATCTGTGAGGTCAACCAAGGGTTGCCTCGCCTAAAAAAAAAAAAATGTGCAGGAGAGGGCTTGGTGCTCTTGGTATATACAAGCAACTATGGATCCTTCTATGGTAATGTTAGTTATGCCTTTTATTTTAAATTTGACTTTAATGCCACTTTTACATTTTATTTTAAATTTTTGAATTATTACGGTTATTGTTAACAAAGGAGATAGAAAGGTTTGTCCTGAGTGATTGTTAAAGCCGATAGTGTGAGGCATTTGTATTTCTTCTAGATTGTGAAAGAGGCCACCTGTGGATGAATCGGTGTGCTCATCCAGGCTGGCTTCTGCTGTGTGCCGTAGATGGCCCTCTTTTAGCCTCTGGATCTCTTAGGCGGAAGTGTCTGCCAGACTTCACCTGTGGCCACTTGGGGGAGGCAGAGCCAGCCTTTCTCCCCCAGGGTCCCCTGGCCAGCCCGAGACCTGTGCTCCGTGCCGGTGACCGGGAGGCTGCCCCTTGAGTGTGTGGGGCCCTTGCTCACTGAGCACAGTGCCTACATGGTCCCCTCACCTCATGACCATGGACAGATTTTCCGCTCTGCTTTGCTGTTTGTTTAGGACCCCGCAGCTCCTGGAAGCGGGGAGCGTCTGTGTTTTCACTTCCTCCTCCCAGCACACACAGCCATTCTCCTTGTGAGGTAGACGATTGAATCACGCTGACCTGCTGCCTCCTTGTGCCCTGCTTTCTGGTGTGGAACCTCAGGTCACTGAAGCCTAAGGTATTACAGTGTCCCAGTTAATTTCAGCAGACCACTTGTCCTGAAACTGGTCTCATCGCTTTCTGGAGTTCATCCATCTGTTACGGCAGAAATAGGGATTCGTTTTCTGTCTTTTCTGAGAAATCCCCCCGTCATGTGTTCTCCCTGCCGAAATCAAGCCCTTTGTCGTCTGTCCCTTTCTTTGGCCCATGTTTTCCTCCCCCTTCGGCCAGGTCCCGCTTCCCACAGCCTTCCACACAGTGGACTCTCACCGGCGCGATGGGCAGGTTCCCTCTGTGTCCTTATCGTAGCCCTTCCTCAAGGAGGGAGGCAAGAGAAATGGCTTTTATCGTATTTATTTGCTTGAATGCGGCCCTGTCCAGGGAGAAATTCCCAGGTGTAACTTGTCTTTCCCACAGGGAAGATGATTCTTTACTTTGTTTTATTTTATTTGCAGTAGTCCGTTAACCTGTGTCCTGTACTTACCCTCTTTGGAAATTAATAGCTTCCTATTGCTATTTGTCATTTTTAAAATCAGTCCTTATCCATTTTCTCAAATTTTTCAAATGCCTTCAGAAATTCCTTGTCTAAAATAGCACTGAAGCAGCGTCTCCTGAGTCAGCATTAGTTAATGCGTGTTTGCTTTGTGGTAGTGACGTGAGGGGGTCTCAGTAGCACATCTGCTGTTTCTTCACTCGTGGGCCCGTGTGATTTTAGAGCTGGAGTCGAGAGCACAGTCTCTCCGTTTCATAGATTGAGAAACTGAGGCCTGGAGGCTTGAGCTAGTGGCAGGACTATGTTGACAACTGGTTCTCCTGCTCCTCGATTCGGACCTCTTCCCTGTGCAGGCCACGTGCGCCAGGCTCATCCCGAACGCGATACGTGAGCCGACCGGACCGTCTTTCACTCGTCAGTCAGCGAACCAGGCACCAGGCGTTTGCTGAGCTTCCCACGTCCTTCTGGGCTGTGTGGGGATAGAAGAAAGAGGGAAGGTCATCTCTTTTCTTTCTAGACTTCTTTCCATTGTTTACTTCATAAAATTACAGAATTGTAGGTCTGGAAAGGGTCCCAGAGACCATTTCCGGTTCCTGCCACTTTTCAGGTGACGCGAAAGCCCATAAACCAGCCTTGTAGCTAACTCAGAGCAGACCTGGGACACCGGAGTCCTTGGTAACTTATTTTTTTTCCTTATTGCAAAAGATTACAGATTTGTTTTCGGTAATTTAGAAAATACCAAAAAAAAAAAAAATCCATAAACTCAGCAGCAGAAGTAACTTTTACCATCTTTGCCTTGTATTCTTTGCCTGTATTTATGTTGTCATACAATATTTACTATTTCATAACTGGCTTTTTTCGTTTAATGCTTTACGGACTTTTCACGTCATCAGATAACCTGCACTGTTCATTTAAATGGCTGCTGTATTGTTTATCGCAGCATTTGCCCAGCTGTCACTAAGAGTTGTTGAGCGCTTACTATGTGCTGATCACTGCGCTTAGCTCCTCAGAAGAGTTTCTTTTAAATATTGTGATAAGCTACCGAGGCGTAGGTCCTGCAGAACATTCAGTTTGCGTTTGGGGAACTAGCGCAGTTTCCAGGGTCCTCAGTTTCAAATGGCCCAGGCACGTGTTTGTTGGAAAGCAGCTTCCTGTGTCTGCCATCAGGTAAGTTGTTTCTTGCCACTGTTCTTATTCACAAACATCAAGAAGAGATGGAAATGAAGCAGCCATGCTAGGCAGGTGGCCGTTCGACATTTTGGTGATGGGGTGTTTGTGTCGTGACAGCAGAAAGTCCTCGAGGACGTCCTTGCTTTTGGACCTGTGCAGCAGGGCTGGAGGGCGGGGCGCGGGCTGGCGCCCCATCGTCTGGATTCTCATCCTGCCTCTACCACCTCCTGTGCACGCAGCCTCTTGTCTTATTTTCTTCATCGGTAAAATCATCTGCTTTACAGTGCTGTGAGGATTGTGTGTTCAATAAGTATTAGCTGTCATTATTACTGTAAGCTGAAGATTTCTTCCTCGATATTTATTACTTTTATTCTTGCCCTCAATTTTAAACTTTAATGTAGAATGAGATCATCATAATGCTGGATGCGTCTGTGTTAATCGGTGTCCCTGCTGTCAGGACGCTGAGTCTCAGGCCGCACAGCTCCTGAGCTACAGCATCGGGACTCCAGCCTGGGCCAGCGCTCCCCAGACTGCACGCTTCCCTGTCGCGCTTCCCAGCCGTTGTTTTTTTCCTCACTGCAGATGTTGTCACCATAGTTACTTTTTCATTGAGTTTTTCTTGCCTTCCTGTTTTCCTTTACTTCTCTTTCCTTCCTCCCGCCGCCTCTTCTCATTCCCTTCTTTCCTTCCTTCCATTCTTCCCTTATTTCTCCTCTGTTCTGTCTGAGTCAGAATTGGAGTGACGCTGGGGCGTGTGCTGGTTTGGATACTGGGTAAGCCGTAGCCCCGTCCTCCATAGAGACCACGCAGATGAGCAGGTCATGTGATGTTGTGTGGTGGACCTGGAATGGAGGGTGACGGCAGAGGCTGCCTCCAGCACCCGCAGGAGGGCCAGGAGGGCCCTGGCGCTGGGAAGACGCCTGGAACCAGTGACCTTTGTGCTCTGATCTGAAGGTGGAGTCAGGGAGACCAATATTTCAAACTGGTTTATGATTCATAATAATATATTGGTCCCTCAGTATTTTAAAGAGCTTTTCAGAATTAATTAGTTGGTCAGATTTACCTTAAAAACTTTCCAAGAAACTGTGAACTGGGACATTATTTTCTTCTCGCTGCAACAAACACAGTCCCTCTGAATCATACTGTTCACTCTTGAACTGCTGTCAAACTTAGACTCATTTTTTAATAAATGTCATCAGTAATATTTGCATTTTTCTGATTATTGCTGTGTAATAAATCACCCCTAAACTTAGTGGTGTAAAAAAGCAGCCGGTTTATTGTGCTTGCATTGCAGTGGTCAGGTGCGCAGGCAGCACGCAGCTCATGTCCAGCATAGCTCCGTCGACTGGAGGCGTCATCGCTCGGCTGTGCCCTAAGCCTGGTCCCTCAGGTGTCCCCCACATGGCGTCTGCTGGGTCTTAATCCAAGGGGGCTCCTCCTCTCCTCGGTCTGGCACCTGGGCTGAGGGCTGGCATTGTTGTTTACCATGTGACCTTTGACATGGCTCGCCTGGGCTGGTTCCTGGGTAATTGAACTGACTATATGGCCGTTAGCTTCCCTCGGAGCAAGTGTTTTTAAGAAATCGAGGTAGAAGTTGGAATGCTTCTTATAACTTAGCCTGGAGGGTCACCCAGCATCACTCCTGCTGCATCCTTTAGGCTACACAGGGCCAGCCAGCCCGGGAGGGGCCCACACAGGGCATCTGCACCCGAAGGTCTGGTTCTTCGGTGATCTGAGAGTCCACTTCCTACCTGCGCGTAAGGCTTTGGGGAATTAGTGTCTGGGCGCCATACTGTCTTCGCGCCCTCCAGCTCCTCTCCCTCATAAACAGAAACGACATCAGGAATGTCCCTGAGGGAATATAAGGATGCAGAAGGGTCACGGAGGGCACTGTGTGTTGAAAAGAGGTGAGAGTAATCATTAACACTATTTTTTTAGTGATGATAGGCGGTAGCCATTGTCATAAACTGATGTGTAGGCAGGATTCTTTAAATATTTTTAGTACTTACAAAAAAATAAACATATAGCATCATTAGACTCTCCATTCCAGCCAGACTGTTCTCTTCTGCCTCTTCGTCATCATGCTCTTCTGCCTGCCTTACTGCCCGCAGGGAAGCTCATCCATTCTTCAGGGCCCCAGCCAAGTACCTGGTCTTATTTAAAGCCCTCACAGGTCAGGTAGCCCACTGTAATCTGTCTTTTATGGAACTCAGTGTCTCAGCCTTTCTTTGGTCCGTCGGTCCTGCCCTGTGAACAGTTTTTGAGAGGTGTAAGGTCGCCGTGATGGTATAAGTGTAGGTCAGGAGCCCTGTGCTGACATCTGCTTCACCATCTGTGTCCTGTGGTGATCTTCATCACATCTTACTGTGAAGATTATGACAATCTCTGTAAAGCCATTACCTCGAAAATGAGGGATTGAATAAAGCAGTGTTTCCCAAAATAGTGTCATTCTAACCACGCCGAATCAGAGACACTGGGACTGGGCCCAGGAATCCGTATTTTAGCAAGAACCCGAGTGACTTTTAACGCCTACGGAAATTTGAGAACCTCGATTTGGAAGATCTTTAAGCCCCTTCAGGTTGCTGACATCCATGTTTGATAGTCTGGATCGTTGCTCTGATGATCACCTCAAATTGAAAGGTGAAGAACAGCCATCTATTTATGCTTTCTCATTTGAGAGCTTGAGGAAGGCCAGCGTGTTGAGTTTGACAATACATGTATGAGAGGACAGTAGAATTGCAAGGACTCGATACCAACTACATTGTATACGTGTTCCAAAGAGCCATTTCAAACCGTGCATGGTGGGGAATTCATCTTTTCAGAAGCTCTATTTATATTTGACTTTTTGTTAATTATTGAGGGATTTAGTATTTACAGAAAACGAAACAAAAAAACCTGTTCATTGATAATGGGCTCTTGAGTATTGTTAAACTATTGTTAAACGTTTCTTTCTCATGTCACAGTGGTAAAGACAAAGTATTACGTGCTTGGGAAGTTACTGTGTCTAACCTTACAGACCTCTTTCTTTCGACACCCTAATGCTTTCTCGGGTCTCCCTTAACTGGCAGGTCCCTCATGATTTTATAGAGGCCCACTTGGTCACCAGCGATTGCTTTCCTCTCTCCATCACAAGTGTGTCATTTGAAAAACATAGCTCCCGACGATATAGATAGATTAGTATTGTCTTTTTCACAGTAATAAGATCGGGGTTTAAGTCTGTTTTAAGATTAATTACATCTTTTTGAAGATGTATCAGTTTTCTTTTTTTTCCCCTAAAACCAACTTGGTCTTTTTGTTTTGGAAAAAAAATAACTTCTTTGTCCCATCTTGTTCCTTTCCCTATTTGCTTTTCTTTACACACGTCGTAGCTCCAAATACTAAGCCACGGCTTTTTGTCAACACAATTTCAAGAAGTTGTATAATATATTATTTCGTATGCTGTGGGTAAGGTAGGCTTACCAAGATTTGTACATAATCTACAAAATTTAGTTTTTTAGGCTTGCCCAAATTTCTGTCTATACAGAAAAATGGTATTGTGGCATTTATTTGGATGCATATACTGATTAATACAACATTCTGTACTAGGTTTGCTTTGCCTCTTCTGCGTATTTTTCTTAGATGTTCTTATGTATTCTTCTGGTATTAAATAATGTCTAATACATACTGATGATTTTCAAATCGATATCTCTGGATTTCTCTCCGAAGTTCAAGACTCGTATATAAGTTACCTACAGACATTTCTACACA
>NW_011889173.1:748379-764412 GCF_000151845.1 Pteropus vampyrus
GGAAGGGAGGCGGCGTGCGTGTGTGCATTCATGTCAAAGCTTGGGAATTAAAGTTGTAGAATTTTTTTTACAGTTGTTTGAAGGAGAAGTGTGTTTACTTTCTTTGCATTAATGATTTTATGTGCCAGTATAGTAGACTAGGCAAATTATACTAAACTAGGTTGTATGTCTTTCATTTTCTTAATGTTAAGTTTAAAATGTTTGTTCATTTGTTTGTGGCCAAGAAGAAATCAAGGAATAGACTAAAAGTAAGGTTAGAATTTTTGTGTATCACCTCTCTCTTAATTTTTATGAGAATAATCTTAAAGTGCCTTAAGGATTCTTTCCTCAATCTACTTTTACAAATGAGAAAAGTGACCTAGAAAACATAAGCGATTTGGTCTAAGTTAATACATTTAGTTCATGGCAAAGGCAGGAATCAGAGGTATTTTCTAAACCAGGTTTCTGGCAGATCTGCACAATTTCTCCCTTCTAAGTCGAAGATGGTAACTTGTGAAGATTTGACTCCTGGATAACTGTACTTTGTAACATCGAAGTAAATAACTCGTTTTAGGTTAGTTAGTAGTGGAGAATATTAGAATGTAGCAGAGAAATGGATAAAATCTTTTAAAAAATTTAGAGAGAAATATATATTTTGATTCTTTTAATTTCTAAAGCATCTGGTATGACTTTTTCCCCAGTAACAGCCCGAAAATATAAGTACATGTGGATATCGGTTTTATTGAAAATATTAAGATCAGCTTCATATCTTAAAGAAATCTAACATGTTTATTTTCTTAATAGAAAAAATGAACCCGTCAAGCCAGCCCGCAAACAGAGACGGCGGAAGGCCCGCGGAGAGCGTGGAGGAGTACAGCTACAAGCAGGAGAAGAAGGTCCGGGCCGCGCTCAGGACAACGGAGCGCGACCACAAGAAGAACGTGCAGTGCTCGTTCATGCTGGACTCGGTGGGTGGGTCTTTGCCCAAAAAACCCATTCCGGACGTGGATCTCAATAAGCCTTACCTCAGTCTCGGCTGCAGCAACGCCAAGCTCCCGGTGTCCGTGCCCGTGCCCATCGCTAGGACTGCCCGCCAGACTTCCAGGACGGACTGCCCAGCAGATCGCTTAAAGTTTTTTGAAACTTTACGACTTCTGCTAAAGCTTACCTCAGTCTCAAAGAAGAAGGACAGGGAGCAAAGAGGACAGGAAAATACTTCTGCTTTCTGGTTTAACCGATCCAATGAGCTAATCTGGTTAGAGCTACAAGCCTGGCACGCAGGACGGACCATTAACGACCAGGACCTCTTTCTGTACACGGCCCGGCAGGCCATACCGGATATCATCAATGAAATCCTTACTTTCAAAGTGAATTATGGGAGCTTTGCCTTTGTGAGAAATGGAGCTAGTTTTAATGGTACTTCAGTGGAAGGGCAGTGCAGAGCCCCTCATGGGACAAGGATTGTGGGTTACTCCACGTATCACGAGCATCTCCAGCGCCAGAGGGTGTCATTTGAGCAGGTAAAACGGATAATGGAGCTGCTGGAGTACATAGAAGCACTTTATCCATCCTTGCAGGCTCTCCAGAAGGACTACGAAAGATACGCCGCGAAAGACTTTCAGGACAGGGTGCAGGCGCTCTGCTTGTGGTTGAACATCACGAAAGACTTGAATCAGAAATTACGGATTATGGGCACTGTTTTGGGCATCAAGAATTTATCAGACATCGGCTGGCCGGTGTTTGAAATCCCCTCCCCTCGATCATCTAAAGGCAACGAGCCAGAAGACGAGGGCGAGGACATGGAAGGAGAATTGAAAGAGTTGGAAAGTAGCACAGAAGAGAGTGAAGAGGAACAGACCTCCGATCCAGGGGCTCCGGAGACCAGACAGCCCACTGACAGCTCTTTCGGCTCCCAGCCGCAGGCCTGCAGGTCCAAGAAGCTGGAGAGGCTTGGATCCGAGGACGACTCTGTTGGCTGGGGGACACCGGACGGCAGCACGGAAGCAGGCTTTAGCAGACACTGTCTGACTTCCATTTATAGACCGTTTGTAGACAAAGCACTGAAGCAGATGGGGTTAAGAAAGTTAATTTTAAGACTTCACAAGCTGATGGACGGTTCCTTGCAAAGGGCACGTATAGCACTGGTAAAGAGTGACCGTCCAGTGGAGGTAGGTTTCCAGTGGGCATTAATTAGTGTGGTCTTTTCCTTAGTTCCAATATTGCCTGTAAGTTACAGGGTGTGTCGTGTTGATTATTATGGACTTTTCCAGTCTTGATATTCTTAAGGCCTAAGTGGTAGTTATTATAAATTGCAGATTTAAACATTTCTATAAAGTACTGTGATAAATGGGGAAATGGATCTATGAAAACTTTACAAGAGTTAGTGTAAGGTGGTGTGTGGGGGGAAAAAATCCAACCATATAAATATAGGATGGAGAGGGACAGACTAAGGTATAAATAAAGAAGGAAGAAAGCCACAATCATGGGTGACCACAAGCTGAATGTGAGTCAGTAAAAAGTCAACATGATGCTAAAATATTTTTAAGTATGGCATCCAAGGTCATGGATATAGTTCTCTGTCTATTCTCTGCAGACGCTTACTCCCTTTTTGAGTAGCATGTCTAGTGTCGGCTCTGGATGTGAACTGTAGAGAAATGTGAGAACAGTCAAAGGGAAAAAGCGTACACCGTTTGGTAAGGTTGAGGTGTTTGACATGGGCGATGGATGTCTACGGGAGGCTTAGTTATTAGCAGATACGTGTTTCAGTTGGTAGAGATTTTTGTGAGAGGAGTCTGCCCACTAGAGGAAATATGTTTGTCAACGAAAGAGTAACCAAGAACGAACGTAGGCGATCTCCTGCATTGGAGGTTAATCCAAACTAACGGAAGGCGAGGTTCGTTGACCTGAGGAGGAAAGCCGGGTCTTACTTGCAGTCCCGTTTCCGAGCGCACTCTGGGAGGGGAGGCGGATGCGGATGTCCGCATGCGGAGACACGTTCACTCCCCTGCGGGTGGTTTTGTTTCGGCCTTTTTACCAACTGTGTCGGGAAAGAGCCACAGTTTTGAAGTCAAGGAACTGAATTTCCTTCCCCGATGTGGCTCTTTCTCACCACATAACTTCGTAAATGACCTACTCTTTCTGACTCTGAGTCTTTTCTGCTGTAAAATGGGTACGATGCTTTCTCACCTACCTCACAGGGTTGTTGTGAGGCTTTGAAAAGACTTTTGTATAAACAGTAAAATGCCGTAGAAGTCAAATATGAACTATTAGTTTTTTTAGAAGTTCTGTTACATTTTATTTTCTCCCTTGAAGCTAACTATAAGTCAGTATGGGCTAGACTATTCTATATTTTGTTTTAAAAATGTGTTTACCCTTTAATTACCAAATAATCATATATTTTAAGGATACGTTAATCAGTGCAGAACCTTTTAGGCTTGAGAATGATTTTATCGTTATTGTTAATTGTTAGAAACATCTTGACCAACGGCAGGTTGTACTCAGTACATATTTTCTGTTTTGCACTGTTTTCATGGCTTATGTGATAATGGTAATGAATAGAGTTGAAGGATTTTGTAGAAAAGAAGCACTATACTCATGACATTTGTTTTGTCTGTCTTTATATTTTTATTCTTTATGATTAAGTTACTTGTAACCAGAGTTTATAAATAACATATGATCTTATATTTAATTCCTCTTGGCTTGTAAGCATGCTTTATAAAACAATTTTCCTCTAAAATTTTATTACATTTAAAAATCTTTAAATTAAAAAATTGCAACTAGTGATAGTAAAAAATGTTTGCAATTTATTTTAATAGTATGAATATCATACATAGCCTTAATGTTTTGTTCAAAATTAGATAACATTGCAGCTTCTGTGAATTCCTGTTCTCAGGACACGTTTTTAACTACATGTGCAGTCCCTGATTAGCAGATGGTTAGTTTGCAGAAGTTCACTTTGTGAGACAGTTGTTGGGATCTCGAAAATACTTATCTAGAGAAACTGCTGTAAATGAGATAGTCTCTGCCCATCAGATGAAACTTATTTAAGTAACTGAACCCATAATGCCAGCCAAAGTTTTATTCCTGGGAGCAAGGACAGTATAATAATGCAAGAGGAAAAACGTGAGAGCTCAGAGATAGAACAGAACTCATTTTCTCCTCCTTTTCTGGACCCAGAGGTGATCTTAGTTCTTTTTCATACTCATTTATTTCCCAGTTTTCTTATTCCTTCTGTTTAGAGCGTCCCAGCATCTCGTTCCTACTTATTTCTCCCACTTTGCTGTACTCCAAATTCCTTTAGCGTGGTTGACGTTAGGTCTTAGCAACGAATGCCTCTGAGAACCATTTCACAGTAGCATGTGCTGGTGTCCGGATTGGGGACCCTCTGGTCTCCAGGTCCTGCTCCGTCTCCACTAGATAACTGCTGGTACAGTGACCCTTCCTGTCCTTCCTTAAAAACTACTAGTTCAGCAGTTCAGTAGTTAGGGCATCTTCCCAACAGTTATTGCAGCAAAGTGTGGCTTTTGTTGTATTATTTACAGTTCAATTTTAGTTTAAAAATTAAAACAAGGGACTATGTAAACATATGGAGGATTTAGCCTTAATGTCAAAACTACCCAATGCAATTGCAATCTTTTTTTTTTTTTTAAATAAACTTGTCATCTTGGAATAATTTTAGATTTATAGAAAACTTGCAAAAATAGTACAGAGTTTCATGTGCTCTTCATCTAGCTTCTTCGAATAGCGACTCTGGTACATTTGTCAAAATTAATATAGTAACATTGGTACAAAATACTGTGAACTAAACTACAGACATTATTTGGGTTCCTGTTTTTCTACTAATGTGCCTATTCCGTTCCAATGCCCAGCTGAAGGTGTCACGTCGCATTTGGTCCCCATGCCTTCCTGGTCTCCTCTGATCTGTGATAGGTTCTCAGTCTTTGTTTTTGTTTTTCACACCCATCTGCCTTATGATCCTGAATCTGGTTTTGTCTGATGTCTTCTCATGATTAGTCTGGGGCCGTGGGCCCAGGCGCGAATGCCACAGAGCTGAAGCGCCCTCGTAGCATTTTGGTGTCACTGGTGACGTCAGTCTTGGCTGCTTGGTTAAGGTGGTATCTGCCAGGTTCCTGCACAGGTTACCAGTTTTCCTTTTCTCTGCTTTGTTCTTGGAAGCCAGTCCCTAAGCCCCACCCACCCTCGGGAGGGAATTCACCTCCGCCTCCGGGAGTGGGAGTATCTACATGGATCATTGGGAATTCTTCTGGATGGAAGAGTTGCCTCTTCTCTCGCATTTATTATTCAGGCAATTATTTATCTCAGTGTGGACTCATACATGTTTATTTTTTTTACTTTTTTCACTTTTTTTATTTTTTATAGGCCAATACTGTTGTTATTTATTTTGCCCAAATGGTATTCGTTCCTACTTCAGCCTTTGGAGCTCTTTTAGTTGGCTTCCGTGTCCTGTACACATGCCGCCATCTTTTTTGTATGTGGTTTTGCCTTTTGTTTGCTCTTTGAGCAGTTTCTTCCATTTTGGCATCATCTTGCATTTTCCCTGTTCCAGTCTTGAAATTAGCCGTTTCTCCAAGGAACTTGGGTTCCTTTTATTGGAGAATGGTATTTAGAAGTGAAGATCTGGGCATTGGCTACATTCGTTACTATTGGGGTGTCATTGTTTCTATGCCCTCTCAATGATAGACTTAGAGAATAAAGGTGTGTCCTCCAACCCATGTATACCCACAGATCTGTAATTATCTATGTCTGCCTGTCTGTGTCTGTCTGTCTTTTTGTCTACTATGTTATCTGTTAAAAATAAGCATGAGTTCATATTGGCGTCTCCAGCTTTAATCCAGCCTTCCTCCTCTGCTTATGTGTAACTTTTTTCTCCTGCAGTGAGAAACCTGACCCCCATCACTGCAGTTTATTTACATATTTGTGCAACCCCAGTATGCATGTAGTTTCAGAATTGCTCACCAGTACTTCTGTGAGGGATGAATTTACCAGCTAGAGTACAGAGTTTCATTCCATTCTGTTGGTCTTCAGCCTTAGAGCAGTGTAGTCAGGACATGCTTAGCCAAAGTTAGGCCGGTACGTTTTTCCTTCACCCTCTCCAGTGAGGTACTGTCTTCCGTTTGTAACATGGTTAGCTTCATTGGTCTCAGTCTGCATTCCGTTCTGGGATTTTCCAGCGTCCCAGTTGACTTTGAATTTGCATACTATAACGTTCCTCTTTGTTTTGTACAGTTCTGTGGCTTTTGTGCATTTTAAATGTTAAATATCCATAAAATATCTGAGCCTTCAATTGTGGTATGGTTAATTTATGCTCTTTCCTTTTTGCTTTACCTTGTGAAGTTTATATATTTTTAGAAGAGAAAGGTGAGATGAAAACTAATATTTTAATGTAATATACAAAAAAATTAGCTGTCTGACTTTGCATCTTACCGTGAATATTACCTTAAATTCTAGGAACGTTTTTGGTAACTATTTATTACTTGCTTTTGAATTAAAAATGATCCTGTAATTATTATAAGTTTAGTGGCCAGTGAAATATTGTTTATCTTTGGATCTAACAATAATTATGCTGATGTTTTCCTACAAGCCCCCGAAACGTTGAAGAGGTTGCCTCATACGTTCAGAGCAGATAAAGCTTGTGGAAACTAGGAGAGACACCTACAGTACCCACAGCTGCCACGTTTTGAGTCTTCTTACCACGTGCCAGACATAATAACTGAATGAAGGGGCGTTTTTATTTCTATATTTTACAGATACAGAGTAGATAACTTGCCCCAATCACAGAAGCTGTAGATAGTTGGAGGGACTCAAACCCAGGATTTGGAGACGCCAGATGTTAACCTATGGCTTCCCAGGGAGCTTTTAAAGGACATGTGCCTGTTCCCTGCTCGGGTGCAGGGTGAATCTGAGCCTCCCGAGGAAGGACCTGAGCACTGGTGTTCTCCGCAAACCTCCAGCCTGCTTCTTGTGTAGCCAGACCAGCACCGTGCAGCTCCGAGCCCGTCCAGTGGGACACCATGGAGGCTGCAGGACTCTCCTGCCGCCTTTCGTGACCAATGGTCATTGATGGCTATGACAGGTGATTTCTTATTTGCGCTGATCATCACCTGTCTGCTTTCATTAGTAAAGTTACGTGAACTTTTTAATTGAGGTAAGTGGCAAGCTCATGAGCACATACTTGTTCATCTGCCTAAAGGTTTTCCGTTTTCTTAAAAGAAGGAACTTGTGTGAGGGAAAAGAGGAAGTTGTGCTCCATGGTTTTTGAGTACACTGAGCCAGCTGGATCAAACCTGATGTGAGATGGAAGAGATCAGGATAGAACCTCACTGATCAGCCCGCAGCCCAGAACTGGATCCGTGGTACCACCACCATCACCACGAGACTGGTAGCTAGCGTTAACTGAATTCTTGATATGTGGAGGGGCTTGGTCACATGACTTGGTCAAGGTTGCACATCCTTGTGCAGAGCGGGACACGAACCCGGAACTGGCCGCAAAGCCAAGCTCTTAACTGAGCCAGTGCACTGGCTCCTGATGTTCTGTTTTGTCCCACGTAGTGGTTTAAATATTTTTGACTTAGTGTCCGGCTAGCATTTAACAGTGAGAAGATTGCACATGAAAATCTGGAGTTTTCATTTTCCTTGAAATGTTGGGAGGCCTGCCAACCCGGGGCCACTTTCCCACATGGCAGCACCTGCCGCGCTCCAGTTGCCACAGTTCCCATCTGTTCTTGCTCTCGTTGGTCGCCCTGCCTGAGCAATCCCACCTGCGTCACACTCCTGGGCCTGTAGACATTTCAGTTTCTGATGTGCGCCTCTGGCACCGAACCGTAGAAGTTAACTTCAGAGGGTAACAGGGACTGTTTTGATCTAGTCCTTCATTTTGTAAAACAATGTGCTTTCCTGTGTTTTATTTATTGAAGTATGTGAAAAAAACAAAGTTGCTGTGCATTCTCTACCCCTGCTCAGAGTAGAAATAGTTCAGTTTATACCTTCTAGACGTTTTTTGTACGCCTATAAACATATGTCTTTGTATGTAATGCAGGTACATTGTTTTCAAGAAAACATGATAATGTTATGTTAATTCCATGACTTGTGGGGTGTGTACCCACCTCTCCTCAGTATTCTCTACTTTGGATCTGTCCGTATTGGGACGTGTAGCTCTCCCTCATTGCCACTCAGCAGCTGCGTGCCATTGTGTCATAGGACTGCACCGTAACTTACTTAACCACTGCGCTCTTGGCGTAAGTCCTTTTTCACTACCTCAGTGAGCATTCGATAGCTCCCATGCTATCTGATGTAACAGGGAGTGCTGTATTTGTAACAAGGAGTTATGTAGAACAAGGAGTATTTTATTAAGCTTACATTGTGCGTCTGCTCCAGACCGGAACCTGACGTGTTTTCAAGGAGCCCGCCCTCCTTTCGCTGGGAATGGCATTCTGGGACCACGTCTGGGCACCGGCACTGCCCCCTGCAGCTGAAATGGCCGGCGTTTTTGTTCTCGTCAACAGACAGCAGAACACACACGCACGCACGCACACGCTCAATACAGCACAGGTGCTGATACTGGTACTGATCCTGACACTTCGGATTTCGAATTTCAGATTTTTACTTGATCTCTTCACGTCACAAGTTATCATTTTAAAAATTATGTGGCTATTTAGAATTTTTCGCCTGTTATGGGAAACTAACGTATGTGTTAATTTAAATGCAAAACTAGACAGCGAGCATAAGAGAACAAACGTGAGTGGGGAGACCAGTTAAGAGCTCTTTGAGTGACAGGGAGCATGGAAAGGAATGACATTTGGAGGAAGAATAGCTAAAATAGTCATGTTTCAAGTTGAAGAAGGTCTGGATTTTCAAGTTTTGATGGCTTCAGTTTTCTGAATAAAAGGAGAAGGCAGGGTCTTTGAATATGCTTGCTCAGCACGATGTTGCCGGCGGTTTAAGAACAGTGAGAAAGCTCCAGACCTCACGTTTTATGGGGAAAAATACAATGGGTGAGCAACACTAGGGTTCCCAGGAAGCATCAGAAAACAGGTATTTGGGACCGGCCAGGTCAGTTTTATGAATCTTTTTCTGTTTTTCTATCGGCATCATTCAGTATAGCTCAGGAGAACACAGGGACAAAAGAATTTGTTGAATCCGCTAGTTTTTATGTTTACATAGTGGCTACCTGGTCTGATCATCTTTTCTCAAATTTTAATAATTTTCTGCTTTTCTCAATCTAGAGATAGTGGTGTATATAACCTTAAAAATAAGTGTTCCGATCATCTTAAGTATTAATAAAAAATGGTGAAAAAGGTGAACTTGATTCCATTTCTACTATTTTGATAAAAATAGTACAGTTTTAGTTCTTATGGTTTTTAAAAAATTTTTAGAACTTAGGGTCCGTCGAAATGGTTGAATTATTCAGGATTTGGGGACGCCAGATGTTAACCTGTGGCTTCCCAGGGAGCTTTTAAAGGACATGTGCCTGTTCCGTGCTCGGGTGCAGGGTGAATCTGAGCCTCCCGAGGAAGGACCTGAGCACTGGTGTTCTCCGCAAACGTCCAGCCTGCTTCTTGTGTAGCCAGACCAGCACCGTGCAGCTCCGAGCCCGTCCAGTGGGACACCATGGAGGCTGCAGGACTCTCCTGCCCCTTCGTGACCAATGGTCATTGATAGCTATGACAGGTGATTTCTTATTTGCGCTGATCATCACCTGTCTGCTTTCATTAGTAAAGTTACGTGAACTTTTTAATTGAGGTAAGTGGCAAGCTCATGAGCACATACTTGTTCATCTGCCTAAAGGTTTTCCGTTTTCTTAAAAGAAGGAACTTGTGTGAGGGAAAAGAGGAAGTTGTGCTCCATGGTTTTTGAGTACACTGAGCCAGCTGGATCAAACCTGATGTGAGATGGAAGAGATCAGGATAGAACCTCACTGATCAGCCCGCAGCCCAGAACTGGATCCGTGGTACCACCACCATCACCACGAGACTGGTAGCTAGCGTTAACTGAATTCTTGATATGTGGAGGGGCTTGGTCACATGACTTGGTCAAGGTTGCACATCCTTGTGCAGAGCGGGACACGAACCCGGAACTGGCCGCAAAGCCAAGCTCTTAACTGAGCCAGTGCACTGGCTCCTGATGTTCTGTTTTGTCCCACGTAGTGGTTTAAATATTTTTGACTTAGTGTCCGGCTAGCATTTAACAGTGAGAAGATTGCACATGAAAATCTGGAGTTTTCATTTTCCTTGAAATGTTGGGAGGCCTGCCAACCCGGGGCCACTTTCCCACATGGCAGCACCTGCCGCGCTCCAGTTGCCACAGTTCCCATCTGTTCTTGCTCTCGTTGGTCGCCCTGCCTGAGCAATCCCACCTGCGTCACACTCCTGGGCCTGTAGACATTTCAGTTTCTGATGTGCGCCTCTGGCACCGAACCGTAGAAGTTAACTTCAGAGGGTAACAGGGACTGTTTTGATCTAGTCCTTCATTTTGTAAAACAATGTGCTTTCCTGTGTTTTATTTATTGAAGTATGTGAAAAAAACAAAGTTGCTGTGCATTCTCTACCCCTGCTCAGAGTAGAAATAGTTCAGTTTATACCTTCTAGACGTTTTTTGTACGCCTATAAACATATGTCTTTGTATGTAATGCAGGTACATTGTTTTCAAGAAAACATGATAATGTTATGTTAATTCCATGACTTGTGGGGTGTGTACCCCCCTCTCCTCAGTATTCTCTACTTTGGATCTGTCCGTATTGGGACGTGTAGCTCTCCCTCATTGCCACTCAGCAGCTGCGTGCCATTGTGTCATAGGACTGCACCGTAACTTACTTAACCACTGCGCTCTTGGCGTAAGTCCTTTTTCACTACCTCAGTGAGCATTTGATAGCTCCCATGCTATCTGATGTAACAGGGAGTGCTGTATTTGTAACAAGGAGTTATGTAGAACAAGGAGTATTTTATTAAGCTTACATTGTGCGTCTGCTCCAGACCGGAACCTGACGTGTTTTCAAGGAGCCCGCCCTCCTTTCGCTGGGAATGGCATTCTGGGACCACGTCTGGGCACCGGCACTGCCCCCTGCAGCTGAAATGGCCGGTGTTTTTGTTCTTGTCAACAGACAGCAGAACACACACGCACGCACGCAGGCACGCACGCACACACGCACGCACACGCTAAATACAGCACAGGTGCTGATACTGGTACTGATCCTGACACTTCGGATTTCGAATTTCAGATTTTTACTTGATCTCTTCACGTCACAAGTTATCATTTTAAAAATTATGTGGCTATTTAGAATTTTTCGCCTGTTACGGGAAACTAACGTATGTGTTAATTTAAATGCAAAACTAGACAGCGAGCATAAGAGAACAAACGTGAGTGGGGAGACCAGTTAAGAGCTCTTTGAGTGACAGGGAGCATGGAAAGGAATGACATTTGGAGGAAGAATAGCTAAAATAGTCATGTTTCAAGTTGAAGAAAGGTCTGGATTTTCAAGTTTTGATGGCTTCAGTTTTCTGAATAAAAGGAGAGGGCAGGGTCTTTGAATATGCTTGGTCAGCACGATGTTGCCGGAGGTTTAAGAACAGTGAGAAAGCTCCAGACCTCATGTTTTATGGGGAAAAGTACAATGGGTGAGCAACACTAGGGTTCCCAGGAAGCATCAGAAAACAGGTATTTGGGACCGGCCAGGTCAGTTTTATGAATCTTTTTCTGTTTTTCTATCGGCATCATTCAGTATAGCTCAGGAGAACACAGGGACAAAAGAATTTGTTGAATCCGCTAGTTTTTATGTTTACATATTGGCTACCTGGTCTGATCATCTTTTCTCAAATTTTAATAATTTTCTGCTTTTCTCAATCTAGAGATAGTGGTGTATATAACCTTAAAAATAAGTGTTCCGATCATCTTAAGTATTAATAAAAAATGGTGAAAAAGGTGAACTTGATTCCATTTCTACTATTTTGATAAAAATAGTACAGTTTTAGTTCTTACGGTTTTTAAAAAATTTTTAGAACTTAGGGTCCGTCGAAATGGTTGAATTATTCTAAAGATGATTTTTCCTGTAAAATTACGATTTTTGTAGATTTGTCAGCAAATTATAGAGAATAGTAGTTTGTAACTACAACCTTAGAACGTTCTCCTGTATGCTCCTTTAACCTTCGTTGAATTTCTGTCATAGTTCTCCGAAGTTCCAGATCCCATGTGGGGCTCAGATTATGTGCAGTTGTCCAGGACGCCACCGTCCTCAGAGCAGAAGTGCAGCACTGTGTCTTGGAATGAGCTAAAGGCCATGGACCTGCCTTCGTTCGAGCCTGCCTTCTTGGTCCTCTGCCGAGTGCTTCTGAACGTTATACATGAATGTCTGAAGTTGAGGCTGGAGCAGAGACCTGCGGGAGAACCATCTCTCTTGAGTATTAAGCAGGTTTGTTTCAAAGACTGCTAAAAAAATTTTAACAACTATTGTATTACTCCACAGGCTCATAATTTTTGTTTCGAGGATTTTTTCCTCATCGTCACAAATGGTGAAAAATGAATGTTTGTTAATGTTTTTAAGCTGTTCTTTTGAGGGTAATTTGAAATGTTCTTCACCTGCAGTCCTCAAAGATCAGATCGTAGTTCAACCTTTGAGCCATTTACTTCCTTGTTCTAGAAGAATATAAAAAAAGTACGAGGACGGTCTGACCCTCCGTCACCTATTAATATGTCTTTAAAGACCGGGAACTTAAAATTCATTTGTAAGAGAGAAAGTAGGTTCTTTAAATTCACTTTTTTGTCTTTTAAGCTACATATAAACAGATACTTGACTTCAGCATATACAGAAGGGTGGTGTTTGGAATTTTTGCTTCCTTAGGCAGTTGCATAGTTTAAACAGAATAATGGCTTCTGCTTTTGTTATCACTAATTTCGGTTGGGATTTCCTACTGCGTGATGCTCTGGGGTAACAAAAGAACAGCCAACGGCCAGAAGCAGTTATGCCTAGCAGCGCGTGAGTGCTAAATTGTGTTGGTATTCATGCTTTATGATGCCACCATATAAAATAAACATCTCGGACTTTGAAGAAAGAACGTTGGTATGTTTTTTGTAGACTGTGAGTGTCCATCCCCTAGAGATTGACAGGTTAGGGGCTCCTTGGCTCTGGATGACAGGCTGGCACTGTAGGGGACAGGTACAGGCTGAGGAAGGACTGGCCGTAGGACAGGTGCAGTGGGACTTGAGTTCGTCGGTCAGGTGATGCAGAGGGGACTGTCGCAGCTGGACGTGGGTCCCTACAGTTTCCATCCAGCGCCGGCCACAGCTCTGTTTCCGCTTCCTTCCACGTCCTGTTTCGGGTTATTGTGCCTGCTTTTCACTTGTCCTCCATAGCACCACGCTAATTTTCGAAGGTTTGGTAAAATACTAGCGTCCCTTCCCCACAAAACATATACTTCGGGAATGTAACCTGGTAAAATGAGGTGGAGTTTATTTTTTGCTAATGGGGCTATTGTGAAGATTAAAGAGTAATTAATGTTAAAACATTTAAAAAAAAACATTTCTTGGTTTAATGTAGCATTACTAGAGTAAAAAAATAGTCATTCTGACAACGTATTCAAAGATTCAGCTTATTATAAGCACGTAAGTGACATTCTATATAAATGGGAAGAGGGCACTTTTTAATAGATTTAACTCTAGCCTTTGATGTCTTAAGCTGATTATTTTTCAGACATTTGAAAAGGTAACTTCTGTTTGGAAAAGCAATTCTCGTTTATTTTAGAAAATTTGAAAAGCACAGAAAATGATATAAAAAATGGAAGTTATCCTGCCACTCAGAGATGACCATTATGGCATTTTGGTATATTTCCATTCATTTGTTTTCCTGTGCATACATACTTCCAACACATAAAAGTTTAAATACGTATATGAGTTTTCGCCCTTTAATAGTTTTTAAAAGCAAGAGTTTAAATGACTGCAATAGTGTTCTACTGTGTAGGTGCGTCATCATGTATTTAATGCCGTCGTCATTTTGAATAATGTGATAAATATGTAATATTTAGTCTGCATCTCTGATGATTTCTTGAGTATAAAGCATAAAAATAGATTAGTGAGTCATACGTTTTTAGACTCTAGAAAGTTGGTACCTGTTTACTTTCCCAGTAGCAGCACTGAGGTTCCTTTTGTGTCTCGACTAATATCTATTAAAACTAATGTCGCTGTGCAGTCTCGTGCCCACAGTCCCTGCTGCGTAGCATTCTGAGGGCATTGTCTGCCAGCCTGTGACCGCTGGAAAGGGCTTCGCGGGTCCTCATTTCCGCCTCCTTGCCAGCATTACCTTCTGGGCCTGCATATTTGGGATTTACTCATTTGTTTCATTTTTCCCCCTCGACTTCCATCTCATTTCATCAGGTTAATTTGTTTTTATTCTCACTAGACATTTTTTTTAATGGTAAAAGGCACAAATCACAATAGGTAGACTAAATTATTACAGAGTCCACCATGCTCTGTGGCATGTAAGTATATTTGAATTATTATGATTTTGGTTAAAAAGTGACCCATCACATGAGATTTTTCTTTTGTATACCTTGTCTGAGAAAGAATTTGGAAAATGTTTCAGGTTTTTCAGAAGCGAGGTTCCCTTTTTCTGAGTTTTTGAGGATTTAAGTGGGAAATGGGTGAAAACGAACACGTGGTCTGGTCGGGATGCGTGCAGTGACGGAACGTGTGACTGTCCCCCCGCAGCTGGTGAGGGAGTGCAAGGAGGTGCTGAAGGGCGGCCTGCTGATGAAGCAGTACTACCAGTTCATGCTGCTCGGGCTCCCGCACGGCCCGGGGGCGGCCGGCTGCAACATGGACGCCTTCGAGGAGGACCTGCACAAGATGCTCATGGTAAGGGCGGCGGGGAGCTTCAGCCTCATGCGCTTCATGGCTGCTTCTGGTTCGTCGTTTAATTGTGGGCTCTATAGCAGAATGGCCCCCAAATAGAATCAGAGTCCGGTTCTGTTTCATTGAGCCACACGGCATCGGCCGTATTTGTAAGACGTGGGAGGTGCTGGGGACCTTGTACAGCTCTGGGAGTAGAGTGACAGACACTAGGGGACTCAGTCTGGTGTGGGCTGGGCAGAGTTGATGTCACTCCCCCCACCCCACCCCGCCGAGTGGTAAGCGCTAAGAATCATGCTGTGATGCACCAGAGGCTTGGAGACGGGACTCCCAAGCTAGCCTGGGGACGTCTGGGCGCTTCTGTGGCGAGGAAGCGCCTTAAAGACGGGTCGGGTTCATGGAGGGGCCTGGCGCGTTCCAGGTTCCGGGTTCACAGAGGCGCCTGGCACGTCTGAGGAATGGTATTAATGTGACTTGGCAAGAGCGGACCTATTTGCATTTCTGCTCCCAAAGAGCTCCCCCAGTCTGCTCACGTGCGCTGTGCTTGCCTGTGCTCACCTGTGCTTTCCAGCCGCTCTACTTTTGCTCATATTGTTCCCTCCTGCTCTAAATGTCCCTTTTCTATATCTGCCCACTTATGACCTACTTTCAAGTTTTATTTCTCTCTAGAAAGCTTTACTTGATGCTTTTAACCTTTTATGTGCTTTATCTAAACCCCCTCTGCACTCATAGCAGCCGTCATTAGAACCGTACTATTCGCTGGTGTTCCACGTGACTGGCGGAGGGTTAATGCGTAGTGAGTACATGTCAGGTGCGCTAGAGCACACGCACACGTGGTGACGTAATGTAGCGGGCTGATGAAATACAGCAAAGCAGAGCCGGAAGGTGTATGTTTTGTGGAATGCTTTCGTCCTCACTTGACTCTCACCCTCCTACCTCAGGAGAGCATGGCACATCCGGACAACACCCGACTTTCTAGGCTGGAGGGAAGGAGAGGGCGGAAGGGGAGGTATGCCTGCCAGCCAGGTCCGGAGCAGTGAGAGCCGCCTGGAGACTGCAGCCAGCAGCTCTTCCTGAGCATCGTGGGCCGGGCCACGTGTCCTGCTGCCCAGACGTGCGCGTGGCCTCTCACTGGGGTGGCGGCTGGCGTGCAGACGTCTAGCTTTGCAGCCTCTGTAGTGGAGGAGAGGAAGGAGCGCCT
>NW_011889173.1:765352-774325 GCF_000151845.1 Pteropus vampyrus
GCGGATGAGAGTGAGGGCCCAGGCTGAGGGCAAGCACTGATTAGCAAGTTACGATGCACAGCAGAGGTGACCAGGGGTCTTTGCGCCGCATTATCCTTCTGACCTGAACACGGAGGAGCGAATGCGTGCTGGTCCAAGGCAGTAACTCGGTGAGCATTCGTTTGAGGCAGCAGAGCCAGACTGAAGCTGTGAACCATCTTAGCCCATTTCCCTGGCCCTGGCCTTAGAAATCACCAACACAATAAACATATGATGTAGGAACATGCAGTAGACAGATTTAAGGACCTAAATAAAAAGAATTTAAAAGGCTGAAAATGCGAACATGCTGAGCGAGCTGTGATATTTGTAGAAGACACACGGGAGAATGCGGACGGGCATAGCTAGCGTTCCTGGAGAGGCATAAAGCGCAAAGGAGCAGAAAAGGTTCAGTTTTCCACCCGACAGGTGTTACCGGGTGTGGCATTTCTGGGTGTCCGCTGCATGCTGTGCTGGGCAGGCGTCACGCCAGCTCCTGAGGAGTCAGCGAGGAGCATAGACTCCGGCTTGGAGTTTAAGAACGGTGGGGAATGGCGGTTAAATAATCATGTGACCGTCACACCACAGCAAAGGCGAGGCAGAGGTGCCTGGGTCTTTCCTGGGCTCGAACAGTGTGACTTGAGTCCGTGTGGAGTTAGGGAGGCTCCTCTGAGGGACGCTCGGAGTTCCTCTGAAAGTCCATAGGTGTGTTGTAACACAGTTTATGTAAGAAATTGAAAACTTACACAAAACGATACTGTACATCGTAGCTTATGCAATAACAGATTGTTTAAAAAGCATAGACACTAGGTAACATAGAAATCGGTCACTGAGGCCTCTGAAGGGAGAGCAGAGAGAAGTGAAGAGAGGACCAAAGAGAAGTTCCCTTCGTGATACTTTTTATTGAAAAACGGCCAAAGCGAAGATGACAGAGGACTAACCTTTGTTCATTCTGAAACAAAGAACGATGAGGGAGTCTATAACACTGGTAATGGGAGTGATATTTGTGAGAGTATTTTTAAGCCCCCTAACTTTTTAATTAAGAGAGGGAGAGACTGAAAGACTTTTCAGGCAGGAAAGGCAGCAGACGCGGGCTTCACGGTGGGAAGCGGCTTTGGAACGCGGGGTTCCACAGAAGCATGGCAAGGGGGTCATCATGGCCTCAGGCAGACGCAGGGACCAGGCAGGGCCTCTTTTGGTGGCGCAGCTGCCGGTCCGTGGGTCAGGCAGTGCCACACGACTGCGGGGAGAGGCATGAGGGTTCAGAAGGAGCCGGTGCTGGGCCCGCAGGAGTGCGACGAAGGGCGATGAACAGTTGGAAATCAGTAGGTGACAGTGTGAAGAGGGGGCGTTGATGGTCTGACGACATAAATCTTAAAGGGGCAGGCATTTCTTACTTACAAATAAGACTGCGTAAGAGCCGTGGTTTGGAAGTAGCAGTGGGGAGCATGAGGGTGCCCACTGTTGAGCTCTCAGGGTACAGAGTGAGACACTTGCCCCCCGAGAGGCCGTAAGGGAGAAGTGCAGGCCTCAGGAGACAGCCCGGTTTCAGGGGAGCCGTGGAGGTGCAGGAGCACCCGAGGAAGCGCAAGGGGAGTCCTGGGTACGTACGTATTATTCTTATTCATTTGGACAGGGCGGTGGTAGACCCGTAAATTGCAGGTTGCACACACATAGCTGCATTCATGGCGGACCCAGGGTTGGATATTGCTATGCACAGCCGGGCGGAGGACCTAGAAGCATCCAGAGAGAACAGAAGACAGTTTTCTTGAAATGAAGAAAAGGCCCGAAATCTGACTACTGAGAGTTGTTACTGGGTCTCAGAAAACATCCATTTCTGAAGTGACCCTGAAGCTGTCACCTGATGAAGGAACTGAGCCCCACGACTAGAGAAAGAACCCTGTGAGCACCTCAGCAGAGAGGACCAGTCACTGTCAGGGCGTGCTTGGGGAGAGTGGTGACGGCTGGGAGATTAGGCTGGCCTCAGAGTTCTTCATGCTGGCCTAGTGCACAGCGTTAGGCAGTACCGGAATAATGCCTCAAAAGTCCAGAGGGAGAGAGCGTGTAACTCAGATGTTGTATACCACGTCCAGTTTTCTTTTCAGTAAAATAATCCATAGATGGCGATATTTGGTGCTATAGCAATTTGTGAACCTGTCGTGAGAAAAACTGAAAGTAAAATGCGACTAAAGCCACAGAGAAATCAGGAGAGCCGAGCAGCGGGAGGCTGTCGCGCGAGGGAACGGTCAGGTGTTTTGGTTGCAGGTCATAATTTATGTGTCCTGAGCCTTGAAAAATCCTATCACAAGGATCTGGATGTCAGGAGGGGATGGTGCGAAGTGTGATCATATCCTCCTCTCAACACGTGAGGTGCCGTCTAAAGTTAAAGTAAGTGATGAAGGAAGATCCCAACCTCTTAAGGAAGTAATGCTTGCGATATGTTAATAACGAACATTTCTGGGTGCTGTTATTTTGATTTTTATGAAATCATTATACTTTTTTAGACATTGTGAACATTTTAGTTCTTTTCTTAGTAATTTGAAGGGATTGTGAATCACGTTAAATTGCCGAGGTGCCGACTTCTACGATTTAATAAAAATCCTCACTGAGACGGTTCAGGACGGAGGCCTCGCGTCTTCGTGCTGCAGGTTGCGGCCCCTCGTCCACGCTCCCCCTGCCGCCCGATGCATAGCTTTCATGTTGACAGACGTGAGTTGCTGAATTCTATTCTCTAATGTCTCCTTTTGCATTTTTTTTTTTCATTTTAAGGTATATTTTGATTACATGAGAAGCTGGATCCAAATGCTACAGCAGTTACCTCAAGCATCTCATAGTTTAAAAAATCTGTTAGAAGAAGAATGGAATTTCACCAAAGAGATAACCCATTACATCCGGGGAGGAGAAGCTCAGGCCGGAAAGCTTTTCTGGTAGGGACCCCGTGCGCCCGCCTGCCTCGCTCCCAGCCCCAGTCCGCTCAGCAGTGTCTTGTCTGTGCTGGAGTGTCGTCACGTGACACGGCAGCCATTCACGCATGTCGTGTGCCCCTCCACAAGGTGTCGGTTCCCTTAGAGCAGTGGTTCTCAACCAGGCCTATTTGTCCCTGGGGCCGCTGGGCAGTGTCTGGACGCGGTTTGATTGTGCTGACTGGGAGGTGCCCCTACTGAGGGGCTCCAGGGCCGCTGCAGAGCACCCTGCAGTGCACAGGGCTGCCTGCCACAAAAGGTCACCCACGCCAGGCGTCAAGTTCGAAGTCGAGAAATCCTGCCTTAGTGTAAACGCTCTTGGTTGTATACGAGAAGGAAGAGAATCCGGGCCTCCGGAGAGCAGAATAAACCTGTAGACCTATGCGCATCGGTCTTGGGGACACTCGGAGCCCCGAAGTAGGTATTTTCAGCGATGCTGCTTTGGGGCTGTAACCCTGCTTACAGGGTCGCTGTCTCAGGGCACACATGCGGTGAAGGGTTAGAAACAAACAGGAAAGCCATGGATGGGGGAGTGTGGTCACTGATCTGTTTGTTCTAGAGAGTGAGTGTCTGGAGTTCAGGCGCCTGATGTGGATTCGGGCGCATTTCAGTGGCCTGTGCTGGGCCACTGCCCGGCTGACTGACGGGGCCAGTCCCATTGGCTCTGGACGCTGCTGCTGCCGCCTGCTGGTGCCGCCTCCCCCGACTGCCTCAATAGCGTTTTACCTCCATCTCCTCTGTGAGTCTCCTGCCCAGCTCGTGTCCCCCGCCCCAGCGCCTCCTTTAGGACACGGCTTCTCACTCCAGGAACCCATTGTCCAGTACGCCGATCTCTGTCTCATGCTAGGTGTCTCAGAATCTTGTGCTCAGTTTTCTGCCCTGACCACCCGTTCTGTCTTCTCTAGCCCCGTTTTCAGTGACCGAGCCCTCCCCACCCCGCAGGCCAGTTCCCAGCCCGGTCCTGCTTTCCTCTTCAGATGAGTTCCCACGCTCGGCCTTCCTAAGGCCTTCGCTCGCCCCCCATGAACTCCCCCAGTTCAGCTTGGCCTCCAGCTTCTTCTGTTTGCGTTTTCTGTTTCCAGGCTTTCAAGCTTTGGTGAAGAAATGTTTTATAAAGGTGACTGAATAGTTTCACTGCCAGTTCATGTCACGTAATCTCGCTGCACCCTCATTTCCTCCCGTCAGTCTTTCTGTTTTCCCCGTTGCCTGTCGTTCAGATTTTGTACCCGGCGCCATCTCTGGCCTTCCCCTTCACGTCCCGCATCCTGAGAAGCGCCCAGAGCTTTTCCGCGGCCCGCTGCAGGCCCGCCGCTGTTCTGCCACATCCTGGCTGCGTCCGTGCTCTTAGCACAGCGTCCACTCTGTAGGCGGGCCCCGGGCTCAGCCCGTCTTGGAATGAACCCGACTTCTTTCTGTCGCTGATCCACTGGACTGTCCCTTGAGGATGTGCCCGGAGCCTGACCTGTGCTCACCACCCACGCGTCTGCTCTCCCCAGCCCCTCATCGCCGTGGCTCTGCTTCTGCCCTTCACCCTTGTCCTTCATTCTCAGCACCATCCGTAGCCAGGGTGATCTCGTTAAAATGTACATCAGGCCGTTTTCCCCTCTGCTGCAAAGGTGCCCGTGGCTCCCATCTTACTAAGTAAAAGTGAGACGGGGCCTGAAAACGGCCAATAAAGACCTGATGCACTCTGCCCTTTCGTGAAGTCCTTGTCCTCCTCACTCGGGCCTGCTGCCCACTTGTGCTGGCCTCGGTGCTGCCCTACCCAGGCTGGGCACGCCCCGCGCGCCTCCCGCAGGCTCCTCGTGCTTGCTGGTCTCTCGGCTGGGACCACTCTCCCCCAGCTAGTCCCACGGCTCGTCGCTCTACTTCCTTTAGCTCTCTGACTGGGTGTCACCTTCTCCGTGTTTAAAATTGAAATTCCTACCTGCGAACACTCCTTAGCTTTCTTCCCTATTGTATTTCTCTCCATAGCGCTTATTAATATCTGACATACTGTGTGTTTTCCTTCATTTTATTTGTTTTCAGCCTCCATTCAGTGGAGGGGCTTTATCTGTTTGCTTCACTGCCCTCAGGACACGCCATACTCAGTGTTTGTTGAGTGCGCCCGTCCTGGAAACCCTTGTATACCGCTGTTCTTAGCTGTGTGTCTCTAATCAGGTCGCTTTCCTACTCTGTCATTTTCAAAGCCCACCGCCTGTACCCCAGGCGAAGGCTGGACAACTAGAGCGATGTCCACGGCCTCCTCGGCATGGCTGTCTGCTTCCCGCCTCCACCCTTTCAGGTCAGACAGTCGCTCGGCGCAGCCAGGCCCCTTGTCAGCACATCGTCACGCCCTCCGAGAGTCCTCGTCGCTCTTCCCGGACTTCCCTTCCCCCTCTGCCATCCTCTTCCTGGCAGAGCCCCTCTTGCCACTGTTGTTCTACTTAAAATTCCGCAGGGCCCACAAGGCCCGTGGAGACCACGCCTGCCACTGGGTTCTACGCCTCTCCCGGGCTCCCGCGGGCAGCGTGCCCCGCCTGCCCCGCCTGCCCCCGGCAGCATGCTGGCCCGCTTCTTTTCACTGTCACCAGCCCTCTCGGATAGCCTAGAGGTCCAGCCGCTGTCGACATTTCGCAGGACCTGTTCAGATTTATTTTACACGCTCAGGTTTTAACCTGGCACTTAGATCGTATGCTCAGTGAGAAGCATCAGCTATACAGAGCGTTTCATGTTTATCGACGACGAAAAGCTAATTGTGAAGCGAATTTGTAAAAAGTTGCATTTAAGAAATTCACTTGGTTTTCTTATTTGTTAAGTTTTTAAAAAATCTTATAGGTATGTATTTAAGGCATTTTATATCATTTTGAACATTTGTTTAAGATGAAAATAACATTGCG
This sequence comes from Pteropus vampyrus, assembly GCF_000151845.1. NCBI lineage: Eukaryota > Metazoa > Chordata > Mammalia > Chiroptera > Pteropodidae > Pteropus > Pteropus vampyrus. Next base: position 771,210 of record NW_011889173.1, read on the forward strand.
TAATAATTACATAGCTACTATGACTGTTATTTAAGATGTTAAGTTTATCTGGTAATAGAACAAAGGTAAGATACCTGTCGCGATTGAGATTTCCACTTTTTCACATTAATCTTGATCTTATATTAAGAGAAAAACTTCTCAGTCATTTTTAACTATTGAAACAATAGCTGAACCTTTTAGTTTCTCATTCACCAGTGAGGACGCGCGAGAACTTCCTCCCCTGGGTGACTTTGTTCCTGTCCCCGTAGTGACATTGCGGGCATGCTGCTGAAGTCCACGGGAAGCTTCCTGGAGTCCGGCCTGCAGGAGCGCTGCGCTGAGCTTTGGGCCAGTGCCGATGACAGTGCTTCCGACGAAATAAGGTCGGGCTGCGTTTTCTTTCCTCTCCTCTTGCTTATTTCACACAGTTCTGCTCGTGGCAACGAGCCCGAAATCAGCCGTATTCCAATCGAATCATGTCGGACTTTGTGAACTTGGGCGGTAGATGTAAAGGGATTTGTTTCTGTGTTTTTTCATGTGATCTCTTAGTTATGGTTCTATGTGAAACTTTCCTTGAAGGCGCACTTAGAATTCATGTAGCCTCATAAAAATTAGTGTCCTCAGAGGAAGGGGAGACAGTTTCAGTTGACTAAAAATGAGTAGAGGAGAGCAGAATAATCTGCACGTGCTGGAATGTCTTCAGCTAATCGTGTCTGTCCTTTAAACCACCGTGGCAGTCCATTCACACCTTTAAGTGACATTTGCTGTTTTATTGTTTTATGCTTAGCCTACGCCTTCTGTTGAACTTTAAGCTTATGCACACGAAACCATAGCTTACTCATTTGTCGCATTTCTCCGAATTCTGTGCAGTAGTAGTTAGCTTGAACCATGTGAGATCGCTCTTTTTATGGCATGTATATCAGTCATATAGCCATTTTGTGGCCAGTTATCAGCAGTGTCAGGCAATGCTCCGGTGACACTGACTTCTCTAGGCCTGAAATGTTTTCTCTCACTATCCAGAGTTGGATAAAAATACATTTTGGATTTCAGAATACCTGAGATGTCTTTGTGTCAGTTAAAAAGAAGTAGTTAACCACATAGATTCTCACCTAGGAAAGTACCGAATAGCTGAGAAACGGAATAAATTGGTTTGTAGAAGGTCTTGCAGTTTTGAGAGGTAATGTGGTGGATTCAGAATAAAAACGGGGATTCAGGAGCTAGGATGGTGACTGGAGAATGGCTCTTCTGACGCTCCAGCAGCTTATTAGGGAGGGGTCTGGAAAGCGGGCTTCGGTGCAGTGGTGTGCGGGCGCTGGCTTGTCCTGGCTCCCGAGGAGCAGCGGGCGACTATGCACATCTCTTCCCAAGTCATCGCTCAGTAGTGTCACACTGGTAGCTTGAAATCAGCTACAGTGGGAGTATTTATACCATGAAAGTCACCAAACCCCAAGTAAGACAGTAGTTTGGGCGGAGCCAGCTGTTAAACATTTACCTGGGCACCACTGGAGATATGCCTTCTCAGTTAGCTTATGAGCTGGGAGTCAAGGACTTATCTCAAACTCCAGGAAATTATCATAATAAAATCCTTAGAAAATTGAGCTTACTGTCATTTAAAAGTGATTAACTGTGCCCTGCTTATTTAGGATACGAGTATTTTCTGGAAGACTGGAGAGCAAGCTTCTGAATATTTTGAACACGTTCTTGATAATTGTTTGTTCTCATGTATAAAATTTTCAGTCTTTATTTACGTGGTTTGTGATTTGCGTTGTCTCATTGTTCCGTATGTCTTCGCACGCCCTGGTGTGCTCTCACTGGCCGGCAATCACCCTGCAGGAGGTCTGTGATAGAGATCAGCCGGGCCCTGAAAGAGCTCTTTCACGAAGCCAGAGAGAGGGCCTCCAAAGCTCTCGGCTTTGCCAAGATGCTGAGAAAGGTGAGTCGGTGATCCGAATGATTGTTACTGGCTACTTGATTTTCTTTTTTCTTGCTTTTTAAGAAGCCAACCCTAAAGAAGTTTCTTTGTCACTGTGATCCTAGGACCTGGAAATAGCTGCCGAGTTCATACTTTCCGCTCCAGTTAGAGACCTTCTGGAAGTTCTGAAATCAAAACAGTACGTTAAGGTAAGTGTTTAAGGTAGTAGAGTTGCACACTTTGCCTTTCTTCCTTTACCTAAAGCAGGTCCAGATAGTAAATATTTTAGGTTTTGCAGGCCATGTATTGACCCCGGTTATGGGATTATCCCTCAATTTCCCGATGACATAATTAGAAAAACAAAGTTTTTCATACTTTGACTTATTAACTTGTTTTCAAAATGCGGATAAAATAAGCAAATATTTACTCATATTATAATTTTATTAGTTACACCTGTATATTTAATGTATGTAAAATAACATGTCGATTAAAAGTGACTTTGTTTTCCACTCTGATGTTTCCTGAAACAGTTCAAGCGTTTTGTACGAGTTTTTGGTATCGGTATCCTAGACATCACGGGAGCCGCTTCTTGAGTCATCACCTTTGCTCCCACTTCCGTTGTTTGAGATTTAGTACTTTTAGCATCTAGCTGTGATGACGTTACTAGAAATTTTACCCAAAGCCACCATTACATCTTACCCCCATCAGTGTGTGACTTGCATGACATACTTGCGTCTGTATTCCTTGTTAAAACGATCTTCAGAGGCTTTTTATGATGCCCCCACCAAAACTAATTAGCAAATCTGTATTAACATTTTTTGCCTTTGAACTGAGTCAAGTGTCTGCCCAGTCTCACGGGTCCTTCCTTCATCGTTGCACTGAAGACCTTGACCCTCAGTGCCCACGTCAGGGCTTTGCTGTCTGGGAGCCGCTTCGCTCGAAAACTGTTCCGCAAACTAGCACTGACTGAGGTTTTTCTCAGGCTGACCTTCCTTCCTGAAGAGTATTTTCTTTATTGTTGAAAATAAAGAAATGAGAGGGTGTCCTGTGAGTGGAGGGACGTTCCAGGGCTCCCCCAGCAGCCTGTCTGCACTCAGTCACAGTCACACCGGGTCACAGCGGGTCACACTGAGCTGGACTACTTGCCCTTCCCCTCACTGCCCTGATCTGACGTCCCTCCCACATCTTCCCCAATCCTGCTTGTCTTTTCCTAGTTTGTTTTTTT
>NW_011889173.1:774375-797480 GCF_000151845.1 Pteropus vampyrus
TCACGGGAGCCGCTTCTTGAGTCATCACCTTTGCTCCCACTTCCGTTGTTTGAGATTTAGTACTTTTAGCATCTAGCTGTGATGACGTTACTAGAAATTTTACCCAAAGCCACCATTACATCTTACCCCCATCAGTGTGTGACTTGCATGACATACTTGCATCTGTATTCCTTGTTAAAACGATCTTCAGAGGCTTTTTATGATGCCCCCACCAAAACTAATTAGCAAATCTGTATTAACATTTTTTGCCTTTGAACTGAGTCAAGTGTCTGCCCAGTCTCACGGGTCCTTCCTTCATCGTTGCACTGAAGACCTTGGCCCTCAGTGCCCACGTCAGGGCTTTGCTGTCTGGGAGCCGCTTCGCTCGAAAACTGTTCCGCAAACTAGCACTGACTGAGGTTTTTCTCAGGCTGACCTTCCTTCCTGAAGAGTATTTTCTTTATTGTTGAAAATAAAGAAATGAGAGGGTGTCCTGTGAGTGGAGGGACGTTCCAGGGCTCCCCCAGCAGCCTGTCTGCACTCAGTCACAGTCACACCGGGTCACAGCGGGTCACACTGAGCTGGACTACTTGCCCTTCCCCTCACTGCCCTGATCTGACGTCCCTCCCACATCTTCCCCAATCCTGCTTGTCTTTTCCTAGTTTGTTTTTTTTAAATAACATTTCTATAATGTTGACATTCCTTAATTCCAGATTTTGGATTGTTTCTTTTCCAGGTCCAAATTCCTGGCTTAGAAAACTTGCAAGTATTTGTTCCAGACTTTCTTGCTGAGGAGAAGACTGTTATTTTGCAGTTACTCAATGCAGCTGCAGGCAAGGACTGCTCCAAAGATTCAGATGATGTACTGATGGACGCCTTTCTACTTCTGACCAAGCACAGTGACCGCGCTCGGGATTCGGATGACAGCTGGGCCACATGGGAGGCACCACCTGTCAAAATTGTGCCTCAGGTGGAGACTGTCGATACCCTGAGAAGCATGCAGGTGTGTCTCACTCCCGGGTCCCACACCTGCCATTCCCCACCCCTGACTCGAAGCAGTATTTCTTACTTAAAATACTTTTAGGAAAAATGAATTATTAGCAGCTCATGAATGATTTAACTACTGTAGTAGTCTCAAATAGACACATCCCAAAAATATGCCTTGATGTTTTAATAGAAAATTTTGTAGCGTTACTTAAACTAAAATATTCTATCGAAGTCTTTAGGTATGTTAAATTATAGTGGAATATTTGAACTATTTTATTTATATCTTTCCTCAGTTCCATCGTGTAGTTAGGTCTATATATCCATGATCTAAAAGGAATTAATTACCTTACTCATTTAATTTGTAATTCTAGAAATTCCAGTTCTCTAGGAACTCTTGTTTTTTTGGCTTCTTAGTTTTCATTTTTGTAGCAAAGGCTGTCACCTACCCAGCTAGCAGGATTCCATGACAGTTTATGTAACTCAGTGATTAAACCATAAGAAGCTTTCTCATGGCCTCTGTTCAGTGAGGGGACAGTGATGATGAGTGCTCTTGTGTACCTCAAGCTCCACGGGACTGGAGCCGGACACGCCAGGCTACTGTTCCTCCACTCTACAGAGCTGCCTCTCTTACCCTCGCAGTCGATCGCTAGCCCTCACGAGCCCCAACCATTTCCAGTCACTGACCCTCCTCGGTGTCCCCAAAGCCACTCCTGTGGTCAGACCCCTTTCCCCCTTCCAGGACTGTCATAGGTCCCACTTGCAGCTTTCCTGTTCAGCCCTCCCCTGCCCCCTCCACCTCCCTGTTTGTGTCTGTGTCTGGTACTTCCGGCGCGATCGTTATCATACGCACATCTGATGACATCACAGATCTCAGCATATCGCAGTGACTGTCACTTAAAGAGTAAAAATAATAAAATCTTGGCTTTTTACTGTTTCATACAAGCCCCCCCTCCCCCACTCCACTCCGTTCTTCAGTTCTCTGTCTGCACGCAGCACAGATGCACAGACTCCGCACCGAGAGTGTCGAGTTGCTTGAAGTCCTAGGATATTTCAGACATTGTGCCCACATGGTCCCGTGGGGTTCTTCACCACGTGCGGAAGGTCCCACACGTGGGTGACCACCGCATCGCCTTGCTCTGTGGGAGCGGCTGTGCTTGCCGGCTGCTCTCTGATTGGAGGGCTGCTGGCCTAGTAACCCTGAGGTTGGCGCTGATTTTCGACTGGGGATTGAACTAGAATGGGGAAGCAGTGCCTGGTCTGTTTTTAAGCCCGAGGCTTGATTTTCCTCCCAGGTGGATAATCTTTTACTAGTTGTCACGCAGTCTGCTCATCTCATAATCCAGAGGAAAGCTTTCCAGCAGTCCATCGAGGGACTGATGACTCTTTGCCAGGAACAGACGTCCAGCCAGCCGGTCATCGCCAAGGCTTTGCAGCAGCTCAAGGTAGTTCACTGTCAGCTCTTCCTTAGCTCATTTATCTGCGTTTGGATGTGACGCTGCAGAGGAGCGAATGTGTCGTGATGTAATATCGTTCAAGGGACTTGAGCTCGTAGGTGGCCTGTCTTCCCAGTACACATTTCCCCATGCGGAAGTGAAAAATGCCGGTTCTTTCCTGGAATTGTAGGATGTGAGAATTGGAGAGGATAGAAATTTGAACAGTTACGTGACTTATAGTGGTCACGTGGCTGTTGAGTAGTGAAGTTGATACTTCACTACTCAACAGCCACGTGACCACTATAAGTCATTTAGTGGGAATTTAGGTCTCTTCATTCCCAATCCACTTTTTTTATTCTTTAGCAGTTACCAGTATTTACTAGAGTAGTTTCCAAGTCAACATTGTGTAATTAAAAAATTTATTTATTGTTTTGTTTACCGGATAATTCAGCCAGTTTTAATAGGGAGGGCTAGTTGTAGACCGTCACAGAGGCCGTCAGCACCCATGGCAGGCCAGAAGTCCTCCTTCCCTTCCCATTATTTCTTATTTCCACCACTTTCCATTAATCAGGCTTGGTTTTATCCACACTTTGCCACAGGTCACCAGTTACGTCTTCTCAGTCACTTTAAGACTTGATTTCTTGAGGAAGCACTTATCAAAGTTACAAGTAGTTTGATAAGCATGTTTTTCCTCTGTTGGTCTGATTTGTCTTACTCATTTATTAACATTCTCTCTTACAGATTGTCATCCTATTCTAATCCCAGGGCAGGGGGGTTTTGTCTTTTAGTTTGAGTCAGTGAACTCTGGAGAGTGCAAAATTTTTAAGACGTTGATTCTTCTTGAGCTTAAGAAATTTATAACCTTAAGGATGTGAACTGTCACACTCAACACCAGAGAAGGGGGAAATTAGACACTCTAGTAACATCTGAGAATTGTCAACATGGAGGCATTTGAGTTTGGGAGGATTTCAAAAGATGCCAGTTGGATCAGGTTATGGGAATGCTCACTGGGTATCAGAGAGTCTGATTTGGCCAGACCTTGGTGTGTACAGTGGAGGGCAGTGAGAGAGAGGCAGGTAGGATCAGGTGGGCAAAGATCAGATTGTTGAGAGATTTTGGATTTTATTTTCTAAACCTTGGGGAGTTGTTGAATATTGAGGAAGAGTATTATGGAACAACGTGTAAGGAGAGTGCCTGAGGGAGACCACGTGTGCATATGTGTGTGTTTAAGGGTGGGCAGAAAGGGAGCCCATTTAGGGAGACAGCAAAGGTTGCATGAGGCAGTGTTTCTCAGCCTCCACACCACTGACATTTGGGGTCAGTAATTCTTTGTTTGGGGAGCTAGCTGTCCTGTGTATTACAGCAGGGGTCCCCAACCCCTGGGCCACGGACCCGTACTTGTCTGTGGCCTGGTAGGAACTGGGCTGCACAGCAGGAGGTGAGCGAGAGAAGCTTCACCCGTATTTGCAGCCGCTCCCCAGCGCTAGCATCACCGCCTCAGCTCCACTTCAGATCATCTGGCATCAGGTTCTCATAGGCTCACCGGTCCCTGGTGCCACAAAGTTGGGGACCGCTGTATTATAGGATGTTAAGCAGCATCCTGGCCTCTACCCAGTAGATGCCAGTAAATTTTACTCCCCCTTCCATGTTTTGATAACCAAAAATACCTGTAGATACTGCCAGTGTCCCTGGGGGTGTGTGAGGTAAAATCTGCCCAAGTCGAGAACCCCTGAACTAGGGGCAGGCGGGGTGGATAAGCAGGGCAGTATGACGTGATGATATTGTGGAGGTCATTTAGAAATACATCGTTACTTCACGGGGAGGCCTTGAAACCAAACTTAGACTTGAGCAACGACCCAGCGAGGAAAAAAAACTGGTGTTTGATACGTAAAAACATCGAAACTGTGAGCATTGATTCAAAGACCACGTTGTGATCAGGCATTGTCCTTCTAAATGGAATTTCTTCCTTTTGTATTTCATGAGATGTTAAAGAATACCTAATAAAAATAAAAACGAAGATGATATAATTTCCTCTATTTTTGGTCATTCCTTTTGAGTAACAGAAATAAATATGGCCAAAAAAATATCGTAGTGATTTGTATCTGTGTGATGATGAAAAAAATCTTCCTCTAAAATACAATAAGTGTTATGGGATCTGCTTCATTTTGGATTAATTATGGTTTGGGACTCTTTAGAATGATGCGTTAGAGCTTTGCAACAGAATAAGCGATGCCATCGACCGAGTGGACCACATATTCACTTCAGAATTTGATGCTGAAGTCGATGAGTCTGAGTCTGTCACGTTGCAGCAGTACTACCGAGAAGCTATGATTCAAGGGTACAATTTTGGGTTTGAGGTAGGTACAAAATAAGAGGAAAAACAGTACAACTTATCCATTGCTCTGCAACTTACTTATAAGCATTATGAGTCAAATGCAAATCTGATTGTTGATTGTAATCACAGCTTAGTTAATTAAGAATGTCGTCTTACACCATCACTGAATCTGAGAAATGTCGGTTTGCTTTTAAAGTGTTGGATGATTGCCCAGTTTTTATTTTGTGCTAATAGCTATCTGCTTACATTTAAAAACCTTCTTTGAGATATGGTTAATATCATAAAAGCACATTCTTAATTTAAACTTAAGAGTAAAACATTGGTGAAGCTGCATTTTAAGACATTATATTCTTTCTAGCTCGTCATGCTTTTTTCAGACTATGTCAATTTTAATTAGGCTTTGCTTTTTTTTTTTAGAAAAATGACATTTTAAACAGATATAGCATTAATAGTGTTTAGGTTTTTGTATAATCGTTTTCTTGTTAACTTTGATATGCATAAAATCTTCTTACAGTATCATAAAGAAGTGGTTCGTTTGATGTCTGGAGAGTTTAGACAGAAGATAGGAGACAAATACATAAGCTTTGCCCGGAAATGGATGAATTACGTCCTAACTAAGTGTGAGAGTGGTAGAGGTACAAGACCCAGGTATGACCGCGTAGGGTGTGTTCTTCACGAGGCCTGTGGGGTGGGTACTTCCTTCTGTTTTACTTGGGGTTTCTGAACAGATGACACGAAAAGGAGAATTTTGAACTCTTTGGTGATCAGCTTTTTTTTTTTTTAATTTTCTTTAATTGACCTATTTACATAGAAAACTTTATAACTCTTAGAAAACTTCTAAAAAATTTGTCCCCAAATGAATGATATGTAAAGGAGTTTATCGGTTTAAGCCTGTTATTTGTGTAAGTGGAAAACAAATTGGTAACTCGTTTCTTTATTAAGAAGCCATTTGTCTTTCCCCAAACATGCTATAAATGTTCTCAATCCCAGACATTTATATAAACAAAAAATGTGATTGTTCTAGGGAGTAATTTTCCAATTACGTTCCTTTCAGTATTGTGTAGACTGAAATCGCTCTAGCATTTTCTTGGTTATTTTGTGACTGTTGAACTTTTTCATGCACAGGTGGGCAACTCAAGGTTTTGACTTTCTACAAGCCATCGAGCCTGTATTTATTTCAGCTTTACCAGAAGATGACTTCTTGGTATGGAATTTTCTAAAGTTTTTTTTTTTTTTTTTTTGCATTAAAAAAGTAAGTTGACCACTGTATATCCCTGATCGTGCCTTTTTTAAATATTTGATAGTGGTTTTTAAGGACTTTTTAACATAATTGTAATGACAATGCTGAGAACTGAGTAAATAAAGCGCTCTAAGTAGCACAGTAGACACCGGTGCTCATTTCTTCATGTCACGACATGGTTCAGCTAAGCCAGTGTAGAGCAGTTTGTGTGACTTGGCTTTCCTATTTATCAGTTTCATGTTTTATTAAGTGCTGACTTAGTTGCTGGTTTTTAAAAGTTTAATGAAGAACAAAAATTAAGTATTTCACTTCACTGTGCAGCATTTGAAAGCATGATGCCAAATGTTAAATATTATCATTGTTATTCCAGTTAATTCCATCAGATCAAAATGATGTTATTCATCTTAGCCTCCAAACAGTAGAGACAATTATAGGAAAAGTCTCTCACTTGTGCACGTTGCTGCACTATGAGGAGTTGAATGCTAATCTGCTTTCACTTATAAAATGAAATCGTGTATGTTATTTTAAATTATGTACAATGTGTGTTTATTTTATGTTTGTACCTATTTTAAACCAGCTTTGAAAATATTTACTCAGGATAGCATGTTTCTTTTAAATATACTGGAAGCTTAATCAGTGCTAGTCACATAATTGAGAGAGCATGTATTTTTTCTCTTCTCCTTCTCCATTTCCTTTGGCCCCCAGAGTTTACAAGCCTTGATGAATGAATGCATTGGCCACGTCATAGGAAAGCCGCACAGTCCTGTCACAGGTTTGTACCTTGGTAAGACAGAGCTATAGCATTTCTCCTAGAACCCACTGCTTTAGGTGAGCGCATCATCCCATAACTGCACTTACTTAAAATGGCATAGAGGTGCTTTAAGAATATTCAGGAAAATGGCAATAAAAGTTAGAGGAACGTGGTACGTACATAGAGAACTCCACAGTATCCTTCTAAATCCAATGGGAGGATTAAAATGCCAACACCAGGTATTCGATGCTCGTCAGTGTTGTCAAACTACTTTTTTTTTTTTCCTCACACCAACGCTGTCTGTTCCGTTCTCCCTGTTGAAACTTTTCTTCTCGGGGAGGAGGGAGGCTCGAGGAGAAGGGCTTTTCCTGCTGCTGGACGGCGAGCGTTTGCTCTGCTGCCTTCACCTCCTGGGGGGAGACGGCTCGGCTTTCTTCACCTGGCTTTCCTAAGGGCCGTTTCCCCCTCGTGTAGTGAACTCCTGTTTGGTTTTGCTGGAAAAAAAAAGTCAAGTTGTGCTACAATATACTTTAGTTACAGTTTTTAATTGTAGTTAATATACAGTTTTACAGTGTGTGTTGTAATTTGAAAACAAAATATGTATCAGAAAAAGGCTGTGTCTTACCCTATTCTTGAGATAGTAAATAAAAGCAAAACTGTATTTATGTAATAAACATCCAAAAAATGAAAACTTAGAAATTTTAAACAATTTTAATTATACAAAATAATTCATAAATGGTAAATTTGTTGAGCAGCAGCTATGTCTTAAAGAGTCCTTGCCAGCTGTAGAAAGCTTAGTAGAGGTTTCTTTGTCTTTAAAATACACTCAGTTTTTACCTTTTTCCCCCAAGGTTGTTAAGAAATGACAAAACTATTTAAGCATATTCTGTAAAATGTGCTATGTTTCGTCAAACTTTTGATCACGCATATTATCATAAATACTTTGACTTTGTGATCTAAAATGTTTGTCTAAGAATACATGACCAGTAATTCAATAAAAATGACTTCTTTAAAATATTTTATTACATAAGAAATCAGTTTCATTGTAGAAAAATTACAATGTAGAAAAAGTATGTTAAAAATATAGAAAATGTACATGTAGGAAAATTTTCAGTAGGAAAATGTATTAGGAAAGAAAGAAATGCTCATACTCCCACAGTCCACAGGTGACCCCTGCTGCGGAGTCACTAACTGTTCTCACTGCCGCTCTTCAGACTGCCGTGGGTCAGTTGGTCCATAGCGCTGTTTGTCGGCTCGAGGTGTCCTCTGTCCTCCTTTGTCCTCCTTGCCACTGTGGAAGGTGGAGGCAGCACCTGACTCAGATTCAGATCGCCCAGCCGCATGCAGGACCCTGGGGCTGCTCATCTCCCACCTCTGAGCCTCCCCTTCCCTTCTAGCGCTTACACTGGATGCTAGTGAGGACCCATGAGGACCCAGGAAGGCGATAGCCCTGTGATCTGTGCCATTGACACAGGGCAGGCGTCAGCACTTGGTTTCGTGTCTTTATAAGAGAAATTAGTGAAAGTGAGAGCACATCACCTGTTCTTGTTGTCGTCGCTTGCTTTCTGCCCCTCTCTCTGCTCTGCCTGGTAACTGATGATGACAGCCTGGTATTTGACCTTCCACATTTTCTGTACTCATACAATTACACGGACGCATTCTGCCCTTCTCTCTGCTCATATAATCACACAGCATTTATAGGGTTGTTTTCCTGCCATTTATTAAGTATCATACTTTTTCAACAAGTTAGATAGGCATACTCTTAAAATGAGTGTTTTATTTCATATGCAAAGGATGTTAAACTTACGTGTGTATGTGTGTGCACGTGCTTGTGTGTTTTAACAGAATGTCTTATTTTGTACAAACTTCGTGGGAAAATTTTGTCGTAATTTTTTACTCCATTCCCATTACGTTTGCTGCGTTAAAGACATCACCATCCTCACCAAATGATATTTGTTGTTGTTTTTTCTTTTTACCTTTGCTCCCGTTGGGTTTCTTCCATTTATTGTCGTGGTAGTTGAGGGCAATGAGCAGGGACACAGATTTCCTAAATTTTTCCTAACAAGTGCTTGATTTTTGTTTTGCAAGTTTTCCCTTCAGCTCTCTCCATTTTTGGTACTTTTGTCTTTCCTGTGTAATGTTATTAAAAGCAAGCAAACAAAAAACATGGAAAAGGAAGTTTTTCCATTTAGGATGAAACATATTTGGAATAAAGCATATGTAGACTAAAATTATTAACATAGGAAGAGAAAATATGACATTAAAAAAACTTGGGAGGATTAAAACTAAGTTGAAAGGAAGAGGAAAACGGAGAAATAGACACAATATAACACACGTCCATTACTGGTTACAGTTAGTTATTGGATAAGTAGAATGGTCAGCATTTTTGTAATCGACTAGGTAAGATTGCATTTTTAAATTGTTTTAAGTTTTATCTGTATTGACCTTCTACCAGAATATTTAAAAGAAGAGAGAAAAACTTGTTTTGGAAAAAAACCCAAAACAATTAAACTGTGCCCTGACTTCCTGGTTTGGTTTAAAGGAATGAAATAAAACTCTACGTACTCAGGAAAATGGCAGTGACCGCTCCCCAGCTCAGGACCCGTTACAGTGTCACCGCTCATTTGAATCCTTTTAAAAGTGTCGATAACGTAACACTTTTTATTAGAAAGATGCCACATAAGCCACATTTTCATCTGTCTCTCAGGTGGAATATTGTTTGTTTTGCATGTGTTATGTACATTTCACCCCCAGGATTTAAACAAATGGTTTTGACGGAGAAAAGTTTGAATGTGTAACATAACTAAAAAGGGACATTTTCCACAATATTCGTGTGTATGATATGATTTTCTCGTATAAATGAGTTTATTTTGGTCACCAGCAAAATTACGTCCTGCTTCCGGTTACTCGCCTGGCTTGGCAGTGTCTTGGCCCCTTTAACCAGTTGCATTTGTCGCCATTTTCACTAGCAGCTATTCATCGGAACAGCCCCCGTCCCGTGAAGGTGCCACGATGCCACAGCGACCCTCCTAACCCCCATCTAATTATCCCGACTCCAGAGGGATTCAGGTATTCGGGGCTTCTCTGGTCACTGCGTGGCGGAGTGTCTTCTGACGTGCATGCTAACACTCTGGAAGCTGCTGGGTGCTTGCTCTGATAACTGAGTACTTCTCTGTGTGCAGACATTTTCAAACGCTCTCATTTGCATTCTCTGGAAGACACACCACAGTGCCTTAGTTGCAAAAGAAAAAGATGCACAAATCTACAGCAGATCGTGCCTTTCAAGATAACTTGGTTTCTCAGCTTATTTATAACCTCAAGCTACTAAATGCTTTCCAGCTTTGGAATATTCTTTCTGTTTTTTTCTTTGAAAAATGACCTTAGGGAAACACATTTGGGCGTTCATGGCATAATAAACATTTGAGAAACAATACTAAATATCAACTTAAAAGCGGAGGAAAAACTGGAATGGTCTTTCCAGTCTCGATATTTATGTGTGTGTAACTATGAAGTGACTACTCAGTGTACCAAAGTGAGCTCAGAAACTAGCTCCTCCGAAACCCTTACTGAGTGTGGTGGCATTTCTGCATCTTGTCGCAGCGAGCATCTTCTGCCAGGTGATCACTTTTTAAAGTTAATTTTACTTGACAGTTTTTATGAGGAAGGACCACACTATTTTTAAAATAATTAGTTTGAAATTAGGTTTTCTTTTTCTTTTTCACACCTAGACCTGAATCTCAGTCAAGGAACAATTTACATTATATATTTTAAAACATTTTTCACTTCCTCCCCCTGTTTTATTTTTCGCTGAGCATTATGGGCAAGCCCGCCCCCTTGGCTCGGCCGCGTCCTGAAGCTGTCTTTCTCGTCTCAGCACTCGGAGCCACAGCAGCCCTGCTGCCTCTGCCGCCTCTGCCGCCGCCGCTGCCGCCGCCTCCGGTCGCCCTGGCCCCTCAGGCAGCGACCCTGCGCCCCCCAAACTCATCAGCAGTGCCCATGACGCCAGGTAGTCTCGCTCTACCAGGGTCGTACCCCCCTGCCCCCCACGTGCGCTCCCGCTACGCCCCAGGCCCTGGCGGGGCTCCTCGGCCACTGCGTCATCCCACCCCCGGGCTCCAGCACCGACCCACACGGGTGGATGGTCTGCCCGGTTTTAAGACGTCTTTGGAGCTGATAGTAACCAAAAGGGCCAGAGTCTCCACCAATAATAACTCCCTGGGGGGAGAATCAGAGGAAAGAGCCTGGTCCCCACTGAGAGAGGACAGGAGGTGATTGGTAGACGCCGCCTTTCCTGCGGCGGTGCAGAGATGGCGTGTCGACGTGGTTAGGTGGTGATTCGTCTTTTAGGAGGGTCGCTTTTCTAAGCAGCAGAGTCCCCATTTCTGCAGTTGTTGATTACAAGTGGTTTGTAAAGGTGCGAAACGAGTTCACGGGCTGGAGTCACACATGGGGCCGGGTCGCCACGGGCTCCTGCAGGGCGTCCACGGGCTGGAGTCACATGGGGCCGGGTCGCCACGGGCTCCTGCAGGGTGTCCACGGGCTGGAGTCACACACGGGGCCAGGTTGTCACGGGCTCCTGCAGGGCGTCCACGGGCTAGAGTCACAGACGGGGCCGGGTCGCCACGGGCTCCTGCAGGGCGTCCAGTGTCAGCGAGGAGGGCACTGTGATTCCCACCCTACGGTGTCCTTTTCACCGGTGTTCATCAAGGGCTCCTATACTTAATGGAAAAAGGACATTTTATTTCTCTTAGTTCTACCCTTACGTTTGGTGGAAGGGACACTGTCACTGTTACCCAGTAAGAATAGTGATAGACAAAACTGGGCTGGGGGCGATCTCATCAGAGAAGGTGTTAGTGTAACGTGGGCAGAAAGGTGACATAAAGCTTTAGGATTTAAAATAGACTAAATTTTTTAAGTTACTTTGTAACAATCTAAAATTTCTACATTTTTATTCTTCCTCATTAAAATAATTAATATTCCTAATTTTTAGTGACAAACGTCTGTAACATAAAAAATGTCAATGTATTTTACAGCTTAAGCAGTCAACTAAAAAAATTAACAGTTAACATTGAATAAAGTCCCATTTACCGTTTTTATTTTTATGTTTAGAGCATTTCGTGGCCAGTGCTCCCACACTCACTTCCGTGTCCCCGTGGGGTACTGAATCCATCTTTTCTGTAAACGCGGTAAGGGGGGCGCTGTGCCCTACACAGCAGTCGAGCTGAGGAGCCCGTAGCCAGAACTGTAGTGCCAGCTCTCACACTAGCCGCCTCCACGTTCACGTGCGATTTAAAAGAGGGTAACACCCCACTTTATTCAAGTCTTGTGAACTGTAGTTCAAGGCGTTTATAAGGCTGGTGGCGTGGAATGTGAAATGTGTTTCCATATAAAGTTCAACACCTGCAGTGGCTTTTTTGTGCCTTTAGTCTTAGGCCTTGCATAGTAATTTTTCAGCATCTTCCGAGTAGCATTTTGTAAACATTTTTCATTGTAAATTTGTACATACTTAGAAAGATCCCTGATGTTTAGAAATTTTACTACCATCACAGTATGCCATCTTGCAGGCCATTTTTTTTCCCCCCACAAAGGAATGAAGTTTTCTTACCTTTTTTGCAGTGTATAAGTGACCATAGATAGAGAATAGCAAAGTCACGTGGGTATGTGCAAAGCCGGTGGCTGGGTCTCGCCCTGCAGTCGAGCCTTGCACGTGCTAGTTGAACTTGTGCCTCGGCCCCTTTCCGTGCGCCTGTGTGGCGGACCCGAGGAAGACCGTGCGTGCCCGAAAGCTGGAGTCTCAGCACAGGCCTGGTCTGTGAGTGTGCGGGGAGGAGCAGAGCGGTGCCCGCGGCCTCCCACGTGGGCAGGGGCGCCCAGCCTCTCCGTGTGCAGCCCTCGCCTGCCTGAGATACACCTGCCACAGGGGCCTCGTACTTTGCCCCACAGCGTCCCGTAAATATTTCGATTTGGTTTGCTTTGACTTAGGAAGTAGCTGGGCTTCAGTTGTCTTTGCATTGTTTTATAAAGCATTCTGCATCGTTTTGCTTGCCAGAGCTGGCTCTGACTGCTCTGCAAGAGCCGGTTCTTAATTTTCAGGAATTTTGCAAGCCGGTCATCCCAGCGTAGAAGTCGTCAAACTCTACAAGCCCTCCCCCACCCCTGCAACTAGCTGTTAAAAATTCACCAGCACACCACTTCATTTAAGTATGTTTTCTTGCCTTTTACCCTGGCAAAAATCTCTGAGGATGTGGTTTGGACTAATGTTGTGTCTGGGAAATGAGAGAAGCAGAGGTGCTAAGTGACGACTTCACGGTCCCCCAGCCTCTGGCGTGGCTTAGGAGTGGACTGTGTTTCTTTGCTTCAACATGAGTGACTTCTCCATGAAATGGCGCCAAGACTTTCTCATGAACTACATGGCAGGAGGGGATGTCCCCTCCTTTTAGACTTAGCGAGTACTACCCTAGATTTGAGAGTATAGGGAAGTAAAAAAGCACTGCATGCTTCATAGTTTGTAAACGTCTGTTCGTTAGACCAGTGTATGTTTAAAAAGAGCATAAATGCTACCATACTTCATTATATCATTCATTTAAAAATTACACACTAAACTGTTCATAAACTAATGCCATACTTATTTCGAATGATTTGTATTATAATTTTAACAGCTCCCTTCCTTACTTCTGGGTCTTACTCTTTATGGATTCATTCTGATTGCTGAACAATTAACTTTTAACTTTATTCTGGAAAAGCAGCAAATTAACTGTGTTCTTTATATGTTAAGCTTCCTGCTCTTCTGCACTTTTGCTTGGCTACTGCTTGAGAAACTTAGAACTTCTGAATAAGAAACTCTGTTTTCTTATTAAGAGATTTGAAACTTTTTAGTACCTTAAATAGGTTTAAGTACATAATTTGATGGTAGTTTTAAATATTTACTAGATTTGGCTAATACTTTTTATCCATCCTGGGCTTAAGTTATGGAGCTTGCCACACGTCAGCAACACTTCCATAAGCACCATTTTTCTTTTTTTGTTTTTATTTTTGTTTTTAACATAAAACAATGTGTTATGCAGTTAGGTTTTCGTGTGTGGGATATGGAAGGGAGGAAGTGTAACTCTCCTAAACCCCAGAGGAGGGTTTCCCAGTAGCAGCGCTGTTCACTTTGCGTGAATAATTCGCTGTTTGGGGCTGTCCTTTGCGTTGCCCTCTACCCAGCAGAGGCCAGATGTCCCCAGGGGCCGGAATCGCCTCCCAGTTGAGAATCACTGTTCTAGAAAAATCTCACAGATCTTTCATTTTGAATTCCATTGAATTGATAGCTCAATTTTTAAAAATATTGAAACAGGGGTTCCAGTGTCCCTGAGAACGATCGCTTGGCTTCCATAGCAGCTGAACTGCAGTTTAGGTCCCTGAGTCGTCACTCAAGCCCCACTGAGGAGCGAGACGGTGAGTGTACGTCAATAGCTGCGTTCTTAACCAGCCTCCTCTGCCTCGTGCCACCTGTTGGTGGTTAATGCCTTTTAAAAGGAAGGAAGAATAAGTGACAGAGCTTTATGAGAAGATTTAATGCTGAGCACACTGATTTTTAATGTAGACGCTTTTTCAGCTGTATTTGCATTTTCCAGGTTTCCTTTTGTTGCTTTTAAAAAATTCCTATTCCTGATATTTTACTTGCCAAACACTCTTATTCACTTTAAAAATACAAAAGTGATACTGTGTGTGTTGCTGATAGGCTGAAGTTTTTTATCATGCAGACCTGGGAGTCCTAGCCCCGGAGGCCGGGCTTGCTCGCGCCGTAGCACCGCTGGGCTCCCCTCGAGTGGGGTCCCCAAAGAATCCAAATTCTGCTCAGTATTCTGTTGTCTGTCAGTTGTGTAACGTTTACGTAGTTAGAATCCTATAACCCCGTTAAGAGCTTCTTGGTTTGGTGCGATTTTCTAGAATTGGTTGTAGAGACAGCTTCTCACACTCATATCAAACTATAATTAATTCCCAGAAAAGATAGACTGGCGGTCACTCATTGTGGCCACTCACCGCTTCGGTCGTGCTCTCGATTGAATAGCGTATTTGTTTTATGTCTTAATTCATATGAAAAAATACTCTGCAGAACCAGCGTATCCAAAAGGTGATTCAAGCGGGTCAGCGCGAAGGAGTTGGGAGCTCCGGACACTCATCAGCCAGACCAAGGGTAAGGGAGAGCGCGCAGGACTTCACGCGCGGGCGTGCACAGTGAGCGCGGCCTCGCGTAACCGGTGCTTAGCCTCCGAGCTCCTAGCCCTTCTCCGTTAACGTGTCGCGATCGCCTGTGTCCGTCTGACGTCACTCGCAGTGTGTGTCGTGTGTGCGTGCGCTTCCTGTGTCTCGTGCTGAGTCACACTCCCCTGCGTCAGGGGCGTGTTTCCTGCGTTCCGCTTCTTCCAACAGCGAGGGGGTTGATTTTATGGCCCCTTTGGTGGGCCTTGAGCATTCTTCTTTGCACATGGTCGGCTATAATAAATATTTGTAAAATGAATAACTGTTCATCTATTGGGCTAAGAAGTTGAAAGAAAGCATTTATCTTACCAACTAGGTGATCAATCGATATTCACCAAAAGAATAAATAGAAAAATCACTGGCCTAGCATTTGATGACCGACAAAATGCCTTCACATAGTCTTTGTCACAACACTCTTGAGCAGGTGGCAGGATAGATTTTGTTCTCTTTTCATAAATGATAAGTTTCTGAGAGGCCAAATAATTTGGCCAGGGCGGCAAATGACAGAGCTGCGACTGGAACACACTGCTTCTGTCTTCAAGTCCAGGACCCTTCCCGCCATAGCACCCCTTTGAAATGTATGAGGCCGATCAGAGTGCTTGTCCACCTCGGCCAGGGCGGCCAAGGGGGATTTCCTGGAGGCTAGAGCTGCCCCTTGAAGGAACAACAGGTCTGCATCAAGCCAAGAGAAAAACGCAGAGTGAGAAACACACCTGGAGGCCATGACTGAGGAGTAGACCCGCTGGAGCGGACGGGGTAGTGTAGACGTACGTGGAGATGACCTTGAAAGGGTGAGGGGTTATCAGGTCACTGTGTTCCTCAGTGATGGGCTGAGTGACGTAGGCCTTACCCAGAGATGGCGGCCGGCCCCTGGAGCCTCTTGAGCAGCTGGTGTGTGCTGGGAGTGGGGGCTGGGGACAAGGGAGGCGCTGAGGTAGATTAACCTGCCAGGCGGAATTGGGGAGGAAACAGGGAGACTGGTGCTTTGCACAATAGTAAGATACTGGACCTAGGCGGGATTTTAAAAAAAGGAAGAGACAGAAAACAACATTAGACAGGCCGGGGGCCAGCTAGGTGCATGTGGAGGGCCAGGGGCTGGGGGAGATTTTGGTGGCTGGAGCCCCGGTGACAAGGCAGAGAGTCTCTCCAGTGGTTCTCACATAACTAGTAGTTAGTTCCCACGGATACCAGGTCTTTGCGATGATTTTCAAAATAAATACTTTGTGGTCAAGTAAACTTGAGAACTCTTGGGAGAATTACAGTTCACATTGACATAGTCAAGACTGAGAAATCTTGAGAAATTTTTACTGTACAAAAAAAAAAAAAAAAAGCCTTTCCCAGAAATATTTGACAGTGGAGTCCCCGGCGTCACAGCTGCGAAATCTTGTTTGGTGCCGAATGATCAGTGCCATTTATTCAGGTGAAGGAATTGGGGTCCGTGTTTTACAGCAGAGATTGTATTAAGAAACTGTAATTGGAACATTGTAAGCATCTGAGAATTTCTCATCTCAAATTCACCTTACGGGCATCCCAAGCCTCAGTGACCTCTTTGTCTGCCAGAAAATGCAGGCTCTCAGATGGCTACTTAGGATATGATATGGCTTGCAAAGGCTGTACTAGAGATGTGTAGAAAGCAGTGCTTTCTCAGGTTACGGGTTGTGACCCACTAGTGGGAGATAAAATCAGCATTAAAAGAAAAACAGGATGCAGTCTGAATCACATGTGGTGAGAGTAATAATGTCTCATGAAACTCGTGGATTCTGTATGTGTAGAAGGTATTTCTTACTGTAAATCGATGAAATAAGTTGGAGAAATAGAGATGTAGTGCCTTTTGAAAAATAAGGAATAATAAAAACAGTAGCTAAAATTTATTGAGTATTCCTGTATCCCAGGCACTGGGTCAAATGCTCTACGTGTGTAATTTCATTAAGTCATCACAATTGCTCTGTGAATTAGGTACTATTACCTTCATTTCATGGGTTAGGAAATTTACATATGAAGGAAGTCAGTTAAGTTGCCGGTAGTGGAGCACACGGTGAGGCCAGGGTGTTATTCCAGGCGGTCTGATTCCAGAGCCCTTCCTCTGTGCACCTCGCTTCTCATCAGGAGGGCTTCCTACGGGAGGTGCAGTATCTTTGCTGAGCTGGGACAGGTCACATCAATCACCAGTCACTGTGGTGGGAAGGTGGTGTTTCCGGCAGACAGAAAAGCGTGAACAGAGGCATGGAAGTGGGGAATGGTTTGGTGGGTTGCGGAAGAGTCTTCAGTGTGGCTAGTCCAGAGCCTGTGGCTGGAGAGGGACAGGGGAATGCTTGCCAGAGTGAACTGGAAGCGGTAGACTGGGTCCGAATTGTGTAGGACCTTGAGTCCACGTGAACCGAAGGAGGTGGACTGGGTCGGAATCGTGCAGGACCCACGTGAAGGGCCTCGCGGTTTTGATTAGCAGGTTGTCATGAACCGTGAAGTAGATCGACGTAGCAAGGTAACATGATCAGAGGTTATGTTTAGTAAGAATATTGTGGGCAACGAGGGTGAATTGGAGAGAGGAGAGACTGAGGCCGGAGGGTGGCCACTGCAGTCTAACCAGCAGGCTTGGGAGAGGCAGTGATGGGTTTTGTCCGCTGAGCTTGCCTTCTATGTGTGTGTCTGCAGAGTGGGTGGTATACTCTGGAGCTGCTGGGTTGTGATGGGCCGGAATTCCCCTGCTGTGCATCTGAATACATAAGCTTTGCTTTGATGGGGCGCTAGTGTATATCGCTCTGTTTTTCTTATTGTTCGCTGGAAATTGACTTGAGAACAGCGATTGGGACTACTGAGTTTGCAGCTCTCCCTGCAGATACCGCTTCTAAACAAGGACCCATAGAAGCTATCCAGAAGTCAGTCCGATTGTTTGAAGAAAAGAGGTATCGAGAAATGAGGAGAAAGAACATCATCGGTCAAGTTTGCGATACCCCCAAATCTTATGATAATGTCATGCACGTTGGCTTGAGGAAAGTGACCTTCAAGTGGCAAAGAGGAAACAAAATTGGTAAGAAAATTAAGGAACATGACACAAAGACCATCTGTGTTAGAAATAGCAATAGTTTCACTTCTTTAGGTAAAAACTTACATAGTTGGTCATTTTCCCTTATAGACGTGGCACATGTGCATTGTATCTTTTGCAAAGGGTTTTGTTTTAGTTGGTAAAATGTGTTCTGAGAGCAACATGAAAGGAGGTTTTAGAAATGGATCATTTAAAATGGATCATTAAATTGAATACTTTTGATAACTCCAGAAATTTCCAGTGGAGAACTGCGCAAGTTTCACCCACTTGTGTAGTCTGTATGCCTTCTGCCTTACTCCCACAAGAATGTTGTTGAAGAGAAATGATACCAATAAAAGATAGGACAGTCTTTGAAATTAATTCATTTCCAGGTGAAACAGCTTCCTGTAGAATAACTAGGGGTGGTGGATCGTGTGAGAGAAGGAGGCGGATTATGTTCCACACGCCCCACACCCCTCCGTTTAATGCACCTCTTTGTCCAGCCTTTAGGTGTGAAGAGGTGTTAACATAGGGCTCTGTGAGCCTCAGGTCACCTGAACTTCCTATTTGGGCAGAAAACACTGAAAACAATCTAGTACTTTTTAATTGTACTAATTGTCGTTATCAGTCTTTTTAGCCGTAGCTACCTATAGTTTAATGTCCCTAAACGTATGTTAGTGGAACACCCTTCCCACACGCTCCTAGACCTGAAGCTTTAGGCACAGTTAGGCAGTGGCGGAGCTTATTCCTGGCCACGCCCTCTGCCCTCCCCTGGCCTCCTACCCTCTGGCCCAGACTCCTTCGGGGGCCACAGGGGCTCAGATGTCTGCTCCAGGGTGCCTAGTGCTCCCCTTCATGTCTTTTCTGGGATTTGCCAAGGCCAGTTCTACTCTCCCGACAGATGTTCACAGGTAAGACAGCGGAGAGATCACCTGAGACTTCAGTTATTCGGGAACATTCAGGCGTATTTTAGGTTTTGCAGCAGTAGGCTTCAGCAAGCATAATGATACGTATGTGATATAGCTCCAGAAAGACTAGTGTGCATTGCAGTGAGTTATGACGCCTGCTCGGTGCCTGAGCTACGTGTTTGTTCCCGTCCGCAGGTGAAGGGCAGTACGGGAAGGTCTACACCTGCATCAGTGTCGACACGGGTGAGCTGATGGCGATGAAGGAGGTGAGTGGTCTGGCCCTCAGGGGCCTTTTCGTTTGAAGCCTCTGTGTAACGGAGATTTGGGGAGAGAATTGGATTTCTGAGGTTCTCCTCTGCGCTTGGAGCTGGCTTCAGCGTTCCCATAGCGAGTCACCTAGGCCTGAGGCTGCATTTAGCGCTTGTACTGTTGGGACCACCAGGCAGATACACCGCGATAACGTGGGAGTAAAGGAGTTTGCAGTTTCAGTGAGGGCAAGACCACGTGCACGCGTAGTCCCGCCAGCACACAGGTGTGAGTGCCAAGCACGGGAGAAGCCTGATGGAAGCCCGGAGGGCGGCAGTAGCATCTTACAGGGATGTTTGGGGAGAAGGTAATATTCGTGATCAGCTTTAGAAATGAGCGCCATTTTCGCAGCCGGAGGTAGACGGGGAAGAGCAGGGAAACCTGAACAGAGCCCGTCAGGGGAACGGGCTGTCGTCACTGGTGAGGGCACCTCGTGACTCCGAAGTGGAGGGCCAGGGAGGACGAGGCTGGAGCTGCTGCGGCCTTAGCATCCCAAGCGGCTTGGCGCGCACCAGCCACAGGGCGTGTCCAGACCATGCTGGTCACCCCTCTTCCGGCCTCTGCCGTGCTTCTCACCTTCTCTGCATGGCACTTAGCGCTTGTCCCAGCCCGGTGGTGAACTTCAAGGGGCAGGAGCATATCTCGTGTTTTTATCTTGCTCAGGACCTGAACACGTGGCATTGCTCACTGCACGTGTCAGGCTTTCATTCATTCAGTTTGCAGTTACGAAAGCGATCCCGTTAGCTGTCATCGCGGCAGAGATTCTAAAGTAGGCGTGTTTCCTTCACTTGGGACAATGAAGGGAAGAAAGTCTGGAAGTAAAGTCACAGACACACTGGCCATAGTGCTGTGGGTCTGGACAGTAAACATGTCAAGAGATGGCCTCACAGCCCCGGGGTCAAGAGATGGCCTCACAGCCCCGGGGTTAAGGTGGCCCCGCTCCTAGGAGGTGACGGCACCCACAGTAACCGCTGCTTGTCTTTCACAGATTCGATTTCAGCCAAATGACCATAAAACTATCAAGGAAACTGCCGACGAGTTGAAGATATTCGAAGGCATCAAGCACCCCAATCTGGTCCGGTATTTTGGTGTGGAGCTGCACAGAGTAAGCCACCTTCAGGCGCACTGTCGCGTGAGGGTCCGTGAGGGCGCAGACGGGGCCCTGTTCTCCATCGCAGGTCTTCTCATTTCAGAGCGCAGTAACTTTGCCTAATTCTCAGGAACCCTCCATGACTTACACCATTTCTGCCTTCTCTCTGACTCTAGAGGAGCCCTTCCTGAAATGTAAGTTGTAGACTGTAGTCTTAACCCGACAGTACAGAGCACTGAAAGCCATCCTGCCGATGAGAAGATGCTTCTCGAATGCCCCTCGCACAGCTTCTCGTTCCTTTTTTCCTCCTTCCGTTTTTGGCTGAACCACTGTTGAGTACACTGTCGAGTAACGTTGCCTTTTCTTTTATGTGTGTTTAGGGAAGCATTGTGACATGAGAGAAAATTAAAACCCCAAATTCATTTTCCCCCTCATGTTTAGAAATAAACACTTTGAGAGAAAGGATAACTTGGAGCATCTTGGTAGAATATGAGCTTTCAGGGGAAATTGGATGTTGGTGATTTTTGACGTTTTCACACAAACTCACATTTGAAAAGGATGTGTTTCAGTACTTAATCATACATTTGTAGGGACAGCCCTGTCGGGCCCTGTCTGAGATTATGTGGCTGACGTCATTGGATGATGATAGACATATATCGCCTGCGATTTGGAGATGTTTTATCCCGACCAGCTGTATAATCCCAGACAGAGCAGGCGGGCAGACACTGCGACGGGGAGTTAGAGACGCCTGCGGTGAGGCGAGTTCAGGGTGGCGAGTGCAGCAAACCGCTAGGAAGACGGTCCCTCCGGGGCCCGGCCCGTGACCCTTTCCAGACCCTTCGCTTCGCGTCCACGTGAACACACGGCCGCGTTTCGTTCCTCCCGCAGGAAGAGATGTACATCTTCATGGAGTACTGCGACGAGGGCACGCTGGAGGAGGTGTCCCGGCTGGGCCTGCAGGAGCACGTCATCAGGCTGTACTCCAAGCAGATCGCCATCGCCATCAACGTCCTCCACGAGCATGGCATAGTCCACCGCGACATCAAAGGTAACCCCGCGCTCGCCGAGCCACCGCAGCATCTTCCTTTGCTTCAGATGCGCCTCCGTGAAGGACCCCGCGTGGAGCAGCCACATGCAGCACACGCCTCCGCCGCCGAGGAGAGGTGTCTGCTCTGTCTTTCTGCTTCCGGCGAAGTTCGTTCCCAGAGACAGAGCTGCTGTGTGTAGGCCACCGTGGCCGGGCCCGTGCATTTGCACAGCCGCGAGCAGAGCGCCCTTTTCCCCGGGGCGAGAGCCCCGCGTGTTTGTGTGTGAGCGTTGAGTCTGTAGAGTGGCTGTGATCAGAGCTGCCGGGGTGGGCCACGGTGTGCAGCTCTGCTTGGGGACACGGGGATGGGCTCCTTTACCTGATCCCCCAGCGTGGGGTTCTGCTTATGACTGACCCGTGCCTGTGATTGGTTCTAGTGCCTTTCCTTCTGGCGTGAGGGGACTAGCCATGCTTCTGCCTTAGAAGTGTCCCTCTTGCTTTTGCCTTAGCCACACCGTGGCCCTGACCTTTGTGCTTGGGCGTCTCGGGGATAATTACAGCAACCAATTATTATTGTCTCTGACCTCAGAATGAAGGAGTCCATTCTGTTGCATAGTCTGAGGCCAGCCCTAAACGCGTTCCCTCCACGACTGGGCCAGGCCCTCTGCGGTGGCCTCCCCGCGTCCCCAGCACGTGCAGTCTTGTTGCCTGCCTGCTCACCCGCCGCCTTGCTCTGCTGTTTGCCATCATTCTGGGCATTTGCCTGATGGGCTGATTGCGCGTTTCCAGTTGTTCTTCCCCAAACACCGTACTCAGTTCTCTGCCCACTGTCGTGAAATGGCATCTTCATGTCATTGGCCACGGCCTTACAGAGCATCCCTCGGAGTCCTTGAATCAAGTCCACTCACTGTGCACTTGCGCAGCGTGGCTGAGGCTGTGCACCCGTGGACCAGCTCCTGGCACTGGAGTCGGCCCGGGCTCTCTGCCGTGGGCAGCACCTCCGCAGGTGCACTTAGCCACGAGGGTCAGCTCTGGGCTTCCGCTCACCTGCGGCTGCTTGTCTGTCTCGAGTGGCTCTGCATTGCTTTTGGAAGGAGGTGCCTTGGGCATGCGATGCCAGAGACGTGTGGCTCAGTGGCAATGATGCTGTCCTGCAGAAGAGGGCAGGGTGGCCTGGGAGAGCAGCAGTGCCCCAGGTCTCAGCAGACACAAGGTGGGGTGGGTGTTGCCTGTTGAAGTAGGAGACAGTTACAGAACCTCCTGTTCGGTCACCGTCTAAAACCAGCGCAGCGGTGGCCTCAGATGCGACTAAGCAGCATGTGTGCCGGCTCCTGGCCACGTGCTGCGCCCTGTTGTGGGAGCTGCTCGTGGCATATAGCTCTGTTTTGGGGACTGCTACCACAAGCATTTGCGTTTCTCCAGTAATTTCTTTAAGTATCTCTGTGGGTTTCTAATGTTAGAATTTATGCAGATATTTCAGTTTAGAAATTATTGGTCAAAGCTGTCTGCACTGATATTAAAATTCTTTGTTAACGTTTACAAAAAGCTTGAAATCTTTCTGTGATTACACGTGGTGAATAAAGTTTTGTGAACCTCGATATTATTTATTTACTTGGTAGTTCAGGTTGCTGTGTAAACTTTAAGATGCCCACATTGTGTTTCAGAGGCTAACAACTGCTTGCTTCTTGTCAGGTGCCAATATCTTCCTTACCTCATCTGGGCTAATCAAACTGGGAGATTTCGGATGCTCAGTAAAGCTTAAAAACAACGCACAGACCATGCC
>NW_011889173.1:797530-802689 GCF_000151845.1 Pteropus vampyrus
CGTGGGCAGCACCTCCGCAGGTGCACTTAGCCACGAGGGTCAGCTCTGGGCTTCCGCTCACCTGCGGCTGCTTGTCTGTCTCGAGTGGCTCTGCATTGCTTTTGGAAGGAGGTGCCTTGGGCATGCGATGCCAGAGACGTGTGGCTCAGTGGCAATGATGCTGTCCTGCAGAAGAGGGCAGGGTGGCCTGGGAGAGCAGCAGTGCCCCAGGTCTCAGCAGACACAAGGTGGGGTGGGTGTTGCCTGTTGAAGTAGGAGACAGTTACAGAACCTCCTGTTCGGTCACCGTCTAAAACCAGCACAGCGGTGGCCTCAGATGCGACTAAGCAGCATGTGTGCCGGCTCCTGGCCACGTGCTGCGCCCTGTTGTGGGAGCTGCTCGTGGCATATAGCTCTGTTTTGGGGACTGCTACCACAAGCATTTGCGTTTCTCCAGTAATTTCTTTAAGTATCTCTGTGGGTTTCTAATGTTAGAATTTATGCAGATATTTCAGTTTAGAAATTATTGGTCAAAGCTGTCTGCACTGATATTAAAATTCTTTGTTAACGTTTACAAAAAGCTTGAAATCTTTCTGTGATTACACGTGGTGAATAAAGTTTTGTGAACCTCGATATTATTTATTTACTTGGTAGTTCAGGTTGCTGTGTAAACTTTAAGATGCCCACATTGTGTTTCAGAGGCTAACAACTGCTTGCTTCTTGTCAGGTGCCAATATCTTCCTTACCTCATCTGGGCTAATCAAACTGGGAGATTTCGGATGCTCAGTAAAGCTTAAAAACAACGCACAGACCATGCCCGGTGAAGTGAACAGCACACTGGGGACAGCAGGTGGGGACCGGCTTGATCTTTCTTTGTGCCAAGTCCTTGCTGTGTGCCTAGGCACTGAGCCTCCCCTCCAGCTCTGCCGCCAGCACTGGCTGGGAGGGCAGGGGGTCTGACCACACGGGGACCAGTCCACACCCGTCAGACTGGGAAACCAGTTCCCCTTAAGGTTAAAGGAGTGAGGAGGGGCCTTTTCCTCCCAGAAGAACTCCAGGCTCTTCACACGGGTTTGTTAATGTTGTTCCAGTCGAAGGAGCGAAGGAGCGTTATGCTTAAGTGGCGACCACCTGTTTTGATGTTCAGCATCGTAAACCTTTATATCCTCCTTTGCAGGCTACATTTCATATTTTTATTATGCATACAGTTCGTCTGAAGATTCTCACTTTCAAAAATTGTCATTTAGAAGATAACTGGGCCCCTAAAATGTCCTTTCAAGAAATTGATTTGAAATGTTTTCAGTTAGCGATATTCCTATTGTGTAATTCGGAGAAGCCCCACCCCTCCACCCCTCGCCACCCCCAGCACTACCTGTTTCTTCTGTGTGGTGTGTTATATGGTGTGTTATAACCCATACCTTTCGCTGTATCTGTGACTATTAAAGCTTACATGGCTCCGGAAGTCATCACTCGAGCGAAAGGAGAAGGCCACGGGCGTGCGGCCGACATCTGGAGCCTGGGGTGCGTTGTCATAGAGATGGTGACCGGCAAGGTAAGCAGAGCCCGTACCTGGAGGAGAAACTTCAGGAGGGCGCCTTACGTTAACAGGGCAGTTGCTGTGGTTTTATTATCATGAATACTGGGGGCACATTTTCTGCTAAATAGAGGACATGATTAGAGATGAAAAATGGGACCTGTCACAAGATACGTAAGGTTAAAGTAAGTGGCAGACTAGGAACCGAATATTTATAAGACTTAGAGAACTTTCACAAATGAATAAAAACATAAAGCTTGAATTAAAACATGGAGAGACAAGCAGCTCCAAGAAGAAATATGAAGCTGAAACTTAGTCCCCGCCCACCCTGGCACATGAATGCCTGTGCTAACTTTATTCGTAATTGCCCAAGCTTAGCAGCATCCAAAGTACCCTTTCGTCGTAAATGGGTCGGCTGTGGTGGTCTGTGCAACGGAATATCATGCAGCAGTGAAAAGAAATGCGCTGTCCAGCCAGGGGACAACAGGGAGGCACCTTAAACACATACTGCCGTGTGAAGGAAGCCAGTCTGAAAAGGCCACACACTGCGTGATGACAGTTACGCGACCTTCCAGGCGAGGCCACGCCGCGGGCACAGTGAAAGAGCAGTGGTCTCCGGGGCTGTGGGGGAGGGCGGGAGGGCTGCTCTGTGATGTCACGTCTGGAAACTCTGAAAGCGGTCTCCTCGTGAAGATGCAGCTGACGAACGATTATAACGTGTATGAAGGCACTGTGTGTGCAGCATCATTTTAAAGCTAAATGTTAGAAACCTCTTTAGTGTTTTTCATAGGAAGTTAACAGGCAGCTATACTTTGCAGCTGCTGAGAGAGACCATGGAAGTGCTGAGTAAATACTGGCTAATATTATTTCTGTTAACACTAACACAGAAAGATGCCCATGATGCTTGTCATTTCAGTCAAGCCACACATCAGAGGAAGAACAAGTTCTCGCATTGAAGAAAACATCTCAGTAACTAGACAGTGGTACACAAATTAGAATGCCACACAAACTTAGCTCTTTCCCCCACAAATTTCATTTTTCCTGTGATAATAAAATAATCTAAGTTTTGCAGTAATAGCATTTGATGCTCGTTATGCAAGAAGGTAGCATTTAATAACTGCTCTGTAAGGTAACTGTTGAATTTTATGTCTTAGTGGCTGTTCCGTATCTTTTTGTGCATTCCATATTTTATTTGCACGATGACAGTGGGTCATGCTGGACTAACAGAACTTCCGGATGGGGTAGGCGGGCCTTACTGACCACGTGGCTGTGTACATAAAGTTTCATGGCCCACGTCACACCCATTCATTTACACGTTTTCCGAGGCCGCCTTTCTTTTACAATAGAATTGAATAGTTGTGACAGAGAGCGACCATACAGCCACAGCCTAAAATATTTACTGTTTGACTCTAAGGAAAAGTTAGCCGGCCCCTGATACATGTAACTATTGAGATGCCAAAAAAGAGACTGGGAAATTGCGGAAATTGCTTTTTTTATAGCCACGTAGTGTTAAAACCTGATTTTTTTTCTCTTTAGAGGCCTTGGCATGAATATGAACACAACTTTCAGATTATGTATAAAGTGGGAATGGGGCATAAGCCGCCCATCCCCGAGAGATTAAGCCCAGAAGGAAAGGACTTCCTTTGTCACTGCCTTGAAAGTGAGCCCAGGATGAGGTGGACGGCCAGCCAGCTCCTCGACCACTCCTTTGTCAAGGTTTGGCAGACTGCTGTGCAGTCACCTCCGTGTTTGATGTTGGGGTCCTGTTTGCAGCTGTCACTTAAAGACAATGGGAAACTTAAATATGGAATGTCCGTGTCTGTATCTGAAGTGGAAAGGAACTGAATGTACCGTGTCAGGGAGTGTCGTAGGTGATTTTTTTCTGGAAGATGTTTGTTGAGGTTCTGCTGCGTGGTCCACTTTGGCGATGTCTGCGAGGTGCCTTGGAACTGAGTGGGCCTGGAGGAGAGCGGTCCCCCTTTGTGAGTGGAGGCTGCTGCGCTCAGGGTAGGGGTGGCTAACCGCTACTCAGGGAGCAGGCCGGGGCCCTCATGACCAAGCATCGTCTGAAGCTGTGGTCGTGGTACGTGTGCCATGTCGTGCGGTCACTGGGAAGAGGCGCTTCACACTGCCAGGCAGTTCCAGATGTTGCTTTGTCTAGAGTGGGATGCGTCAGCCAGGTCCGGAGTAGGGGCGGGGCATGACAGACAGAATGGAAGGGACGTGGGAAGGCCCACTGAGAAGGGGGCAGCAGTCAGGGCACCACGGGTAGATGCGGGTGGGGCACAGCCTGTGACGCATGCAACAGGGAAGGCTGGGGACGTCAGCCAGGGCTACCTGAAGGAGCGCGTTTCCCAGGGAGCGCAGTGTGATTACACGATGTTTTGGCGCCATCACCCTGGAGGCAGGAGAGCGTGAGGAAGCTGCCGAGACAGCCCGCGGGCCGGGAGCAGGGGGCTGGGAGCGGGGGGCTGGGGCGAGTTGTCAGCGACGTGCAGGAGTGAGGTGGCCGTGCCGAGCTCCTGACCCCGACGAGACGTGAAGGGTGACTGAAGAGGAGAGGTCCGGGATGGCTCCCCGGCTCCTGGCCTGGGTCCCTAGGTTATAGGACCCCATCACCACGATGGGTAAAGTTGGCGGCCGGTTGAGGTGGGGCCCAGAGATGACGGCGACCTCTTCGGCGATAAGTGTGAGGTGTCTCTGGAACAGCTGCTTGGGGATTTCAGATGGGCGTCTGGATGCTTTGGGTCCTTACCCGAGGGAGGCCTGGGGTAGGACATAGCTTTGGGAGACAGAAGTGCTGCCGGGAGAGGATCTGGAGGGTGAGTGGGAGAAACTGCAGCGGCGGGTGCTGCCGGGAGCAAGTGCCGAGGAGAGGGAGGGACGGGGGGTGGGGGTGACATCGCTCCTGGGGCCTGAAGTTAGGGAGCCAGCAGCTGACCTGCTGTGTAGGTATCAGGGACTCGTGACTAAACGTTTATTTTTTCATTGTAAAGTACGTAAATAACTTATATTGTATGGTTCCGGTTGGAGAAATCCATTCTTAAAAACGCCGTCCGTGGCCGGGTTGCAGAGCAGTCGGCCGGCACGGGCGATGTTAGTTGCAGACGCGGCGCGGGGACGAGCAGGCGTGCCGGTGGGGCTTCCCAGGAGTCTTGGGTGGGGTGCGAGGGGTTCAGCTGTCCCGCCTTCCCAACAGGTTTGCACAGATGAAGAGTGAAGGTGGTCGGCCGGTGGCCTCGGAGCGCGCGTCCTTGGAACCCCCAAATCACTACTGTATGTAACATTTACGTGAAGACCGTGCCGAGAGGTGGTGTGCGCTCTCCAACCTTCCAAGACTGAAGACTGCACAGGTGACAAGCGTCACTGCTCCTGCTGCTCCCGTTGGTTCGACCTGGCACGGGCCTTCCCGAGTGACAGTGTCCACGAGGTAAAGAAGCTGCATGTTAAGTGCCATTACTACTGTACACGGACCGTCGCCTCTGTCACCGCCGTGTCTCCCGTGACTGAGAACCGTGACATCAGTGTGGTGTTTTTGACCTTACGAGGTTCAGAAGCAGTTGTAGTTTCCGGCGTCCTGGGCCTTGTCGCTGACCTCCTGTCTGTCGTGTGCACTGACTGTGAAACCGTTCTTTCATTGTTGCTG